>NC_073692.1:96639117-96980784 GCF_029784155.1 Uranotaenia lowii | reverse complement strand
CGCGATTTCATTCTTTTTTGAACGCAACTGTATGTTGTTTAGCAGAAAATGAAAAGGAATCAGTAACCCGCATTTGCAATGCCGATGAATCAAAGCTTTGAAAACAATGTGAATTAAAAATAATTTAAAGAAATTTCGGTAAATTTCAAACTGAAACATAAGTTAGTTAGTTTCTTATCACAAAGAAATGAAATATAGAATTTAATTCATGTTCTGACTACGAAATTGATCGTGAGAGACCAAGAATGAGAACATTTCTATTTGAAACTGTAAGCAATTAATTCAGTTTATATTTTTTCTGGAAATACCTTTCTTTCAAGCTAAATAACTCCTTTCTGTTAGGTCGTACATGTGATGACCGAGAACTTTGTTATTATTTTTGAAGATTTGTTTTCGCGCACATCCGACTATTTTCCGCAAAAGACGCCTAAAGAATAACCGTTATTTTTCACATTCGGTAGAGTCACCGTTTTTACTCACCCACTTACAGATCTTCACGAATCGCATAAGCTCAATTCAATGTTTCCCGCTGAAGTTGATGAATGGGCTCATTACAAATCGCACAGTTCAAGGGTTGATTCACGATGACGTAGCTCCCTTTTGTGGTGACAGTCTGGGTTGCCAGGTGCCCAGATTTGTCTGTAAAACCAAGACTTTTGACCCTTCGTCCAGATATTGGTGAGACACAGATTTTGCCCAGATTTTTGCTCAGAGGGCCCAGATTTTACAGACTTTTGAAATAGAGTGATGAAATCAATATTCTTGTATCGGATTTGATCTGTAAGTGCCAGATTAGACTGTAAATCTCGCTTGTATTCATGGGTATCCGACCAATCATTCATAAACTTTTTTTTCGGCATGGTACGTGGTAGGAAACAGGTAAGTTATGTAGTTCTCAACTCGAAAATAACCTGAATACAACACACCTTCTCCCCCCTCCCCCCTCCCTCCCGCTCACATGCATCGAAAAAATTCTTGTTCAGTACCAAATTTGTGATCTTCCTTGTGCACAGACACACACAGACTTTTTTCAAAATTGCCAGATTTTTTATCCTCAACACCTGGCATCCCTGGTGACAGTTCACACGTCCTGTTTACAAAATTTGACGAACGAGAAATGGGGTGCGGCGAAATTTTTCGTGAAGCTGCATGGTCAAGAAATTTAACTCAAAACTAAGTTTAAGGATATCAAAAAACCCAGTTCAATTTAGTGAATTAAATTTAGCGCATTTTTTGGTTTCTCATGTTATTCTCTTTGGAAATGAAAAAAAAGTTGAAAATTCTTAAAAATGTCTTTTTTAAAAGTTTATATTTTATTAAAATGTTTCAACATGTTTTCAAAACCCTTCTTCAACACATTTGTTCTGGACCAACCCACTTTGCATTGAATATTCTGGGAAAGCGCCTCTACCTGAAATAAAAAATCCCATCGAATGTCCATATGTGGAAACTTCTAAAGAATTTGAATGTGCCGAATCGATTGTCTGGAAATTTCTTGTGTTATTTTGACCGGAAGCTGTAAACAAATGCACATACTTATACGACAACACTATTAAGGGACAGAAGAATCCAATATAGGAAAATTCTCCGGTGAACATTTCGAAAGAAAAGGCTGAACTGTTGTAAATTTTTACGATATGATATTTTCAAGGAATAAAAATAACGTCAGATAGTTTAACCACTAATCACATTGACATGAGTCTCAAAACAAAATTCCTCTCAGTTTTTGGCTAGACGCCTTCTATCGTCGACAATGCGCGGCAGCAATTTTTCTGGTTTCGACATTCTCGTTAATTTACTTTTTCATCACTTATACAGGCGAATGTGGTCGCCTTCTTCTCCACTGTTGGAAACAAGTTGACAAATTAATCATTGAATTCTATTCATAAGTAAGAGTATGGTGGGGTAAAAGTACGACCTTAGTGCAATCCTATTTTTAGAAAAAATTGCAGTTGTTTTTCAAAAAAAACCGATAACAGCATTTGGTTCCTTAGACTTTTATCACTGTTCTTAAAAATTACGAAGATAATCGTTCGACGCATTTTTAGCATAGCATGGGACTTGTCATCAAACAATGGGGACTTGTACTCTTGCAAGCCATCTTTTACTTAATTTTCATTCAAAACAATGGGGACTTTGTAACTCCGGGTGCTCAGCGGGTGGGTGGTTTTTGCTGGTGGGTGGAATTGGTGGGACTCAGGGTCGGACTTTCTTCGGAATGTCAACCGCAGGGATACTTTCTCTTGAGCAAAAAGGACTCAAACAGTGGTGTTCAAACGACGGAGTGAAAGCAAAAGCTTATTACGAGTGGTACCTCGCATGTTACCAACCTTTATCGAATATTTATCATTCTAAAACAAAAATGCAGATTCTTCGTCCGGAACACACCAGAGGGAGGCATGGGAAGACGATAACCATACGAGGGCAAATCAAACTATGGTTGTAAATCGTTCAAAAATAAATACTTAGGCAGGATGGCTAGTTTTACAAAATAAGGGAAGAACATTTATTGGCTAATGCAGCCCAAGTTTCACGTCACATTCGGTACTTGCGATTTCTGGAGAATCATAACCAAATTCTCGGTTTCTGGTCGTTTCTGTCAGATTCGCACCAATTTCGGCGTCCCAAAATGGTGATTGAATCTGAGTCATGCAGGTGATGTCAAGATGCTGGTTGATCGGTGACGTTTTGGGGTTATGTCCACCGAAGGTTCCTTTCCGTTCGCGATATCTTCTGTGCCGCCTGTTTCGGGTTTTTGGCCACAACGAGCATCCGAGGATGATCCTTATTTTGGGTTTATAATTAGAAAGAAAAAGGACCTAACCAGATAAATTAATATACCAGTGACGACTTGTTTGTAACCGCATAGTTTTTTTTACAATTTTTGACAATATTTATTAACATTAAAAATTTTTTCACTGCGTATTTTTAACTTGTTTTTGTGTTTCGTTGTTATAATGTTTTGAGGATTTTTTTCTCTTTGATATAAATACATTGTTTAAACTTTCTTTCCACAACTTGTCATTGCATGTGTTTTTTTAAGGATCATAACCTAGTTTTTTACCTTTTCTTAACAAATTCGTTTTAACTGTTTCTATTTTCGTTGTTGTACCAAGAAACAATATTTGCAACTGTATTGATCTTAGGAAAAGGAGTTATGTTAATTTTAACCGCATGTTTTTCTTTAAAAAAAAAAACAAACTAACCGTACTATTTGTAAGCAACTTTCACTTGTGCTTTGCGAGCTTTTGGATGAGTGGCGAGTGTTGACATTTGTCAATCAGGGTTGTAGTTCAAAATAAGGTAATGTGTCGAAGACACGTTAATGGATTGTAACGAACGGTTACAACTTTTCATCTTGCAAGCCATCTTTTATTTAACTTCCATTCAAAATAACGGGGACTTCACCTCTTTCAAGCCATATTTTATTTAGTTTTCTTTTAAACAATGAGAACTTATCCTCTTGCAAGCCATCGTTTATTTAATTTTCATTCAAAACAATGGGAATTTGTCCTCTTGCAAGCCATCTTTAACTTAATTTTAATACAAAACAATGGGAATTTGTTCTCTTGCAAGCCATCTTTTACAAATTTTCATTCAAAACAATGGGGACTTGTCCTCTTGCAAGCCATCTTTTATTTAATTTCCATTTACAAAAATGGTTGCTTATCTTCTTGCAAGCCATCATTTATTTAATTTTCTTTTAAATTATGGTGACTTGTCCTCTTTCAAGCCGTATTTTATTTAATTTTCATTCTTCTTTGGATTGTTTAACTAATACGGTTCAATACTTTTTTTTTCAAGGGAGTTTAACTGTCAGGGTCATTCTTCCCTACACGGTTCAATAGTTTTTATTCACTCATCTTTAAAGTTGAATTTATTTTAGGTTAATCAAACCCCGCAAAATTTAATTGTGATTGAAGTAACATTAAATATATATCAAACGATATGCTTAACAACAATGTTTTTTTTAAGGTGAATTCAAATCTCTCTAGATTAATCGCCTTTATAACTAACAAAAAATTAAATTTCCTCAATAAATTCAAATTAAATTTGATGAAAATAATTTTTTTGATGGAATCAGCGAACAAAACCAATCATCAGTGTTAAAAATGGGAATCAACTGCGATTTTACGATTTTTTCAACATAAATGAAAGCGACAGTACCAGCCCGTGTCTCGGCAAATACTTGATATGGACTTCAATATCAATTTAAATTTTCCTTCCTCCTGGTGTGACATCTTTTTGTAGAAACTTTACAAAATCAAAGGAAACCATTCCTTTTCCAAAATAAAGTTAAGTTTTTTTTTTCATTTTAGCCAATCATAGTGGAGTTATTTCTGGTAGTCTGTTTGCGTGAAAATTGGAAATTCATTTTGAAAAAAAAATCAGTTATCTTCACCCTGTAAAAATTAATTAGATTCTAAGCATTACATTTCCATCTGCTTCCTTAAAGTTAATGTAACGTTGCTTATATATTCAATAAGGTATTCTGATTCGAAGGCAGAAAGTTATTAAGGCATATATATAAAGCCTGCATAAATTCACCTTCTATATAAAAAAATTCTCCATTGGAATTTTTTTTTATCAGTTTCCAAATCTCAGTTTTTTTTAAAATTAAATGAAAAAAAATTCTGCTAAATTTAGTCTATAATTTTTATAGTGATAAACAAAATTTCAAGAATACAAAAAATCCTGTCATCACATTAAATGTATGAAATTTAAAAGTAAACATTGGCATTTTTTTGTTCAATCTAATTAATTTTGAATAGATAAAAATTTTAATTTTCGATGTATAAGTACTCACTAAAAATATCGTTCGGCTAAACGATTCACGATTCACATACGTAAAAATGTCTTAAAAAACGATGCAATCATAAAATTTTGAACGTTGAATGGTTGTTGATGGTTTTTATTTTATTAGAGAATGTTCACTGGTGGTGGGAAAAAGTGGTAGAAGTTTTGACACTTGTAGCACATATTGAAAACTTTACCTCCAAAAACATTTTCAAGATCTTCAATTCAGCTCAGCCCTCAATTTTTTCTACAACACATGTTCTTATTTCGCATTCTGTGATGCAAAAATTGCTCGATTTCTATTACATACAGCTGAAATAGAAACAGTGCTGTAAAAAATACAACGCCCAAAGATCTTGAAAACATTTTGGCATGGTAAAATTTTGGTAATGTGCTGCAAGTGTCAAAATTTCTACCATAGTTTCCCAACACGAATACACTTGCTCTTAGTCAAGGCTTTGTATTTAGTTGGACCAATAAATGAGATTCGAACTTTCTTTTCTGACCTAAGGATGTCATTAATTTGCTTCGTAGTAGAAAATTTCACCGACGAGTGTTATATAGGGATCAGATTGGTCTATTTAGGACAGAATAATGATTAAAATCAGAAGGCCATGATCTATTTTTAAAAGTTATGTCAGATCTTCTCCATTCGTCAATCAATAAACATATAAATCAGAAACCAATCTTTTGATTTTATCCGGCACCATACAAATTCAGAAGAGGGATTAGGAACAAGACACCACCATGGACAATTAGCAACTTTAAAAAGAACAGAAACTCCCGTCGTTCCGGATCTGCCAGTAGGAGCTGAGGGCCAGCTGTACCAAACACTGGCGCCGCTATGATGGCAGGCAATAGTGGAGCCGGAGATGCCGGAAGTTCAATTTTTCTGGATTTGGCGATATAAGGACTTTGTTGGAGCTCTTCCAGAATCGTTAAGAAATAGGAAACGATCTGGATGCTAAGGTTAGAGCTGAAAGTGAAGCTTTCCAGGTTCTGACGCTGTCAAGATGGCAGGCAGTACTAAGGCCATAGCCGCAGCCCGTGGCGTAGAGGATAGCCTTCAAGTCTTCTAAGCCAGCGGGCATGAGATCGAATGGCGGTCACGGCATACATAGTACACTCTCTGTGGATTTGGTGTTTTTAGCATTTGTAAGATATAGATTTGTAAGCCACCATATCCTCGAAAGATGTACGCTTAGAGTTAAGAAAAAAGGAATCTCTTCAAGGAAACATCAAGTTTCATTGAGATACTGTACGTGTTTGCCTTCGTTTTTTAAATATAAATTTAATAAAGAATGCAGTTCAAGGAACATAGGTCTTATTTGTTTTGTATATTATTTTACAATTTATTTATCAACTTTGGAAAACTTAGATCTTGTATGTTAGGATTTAACACAATTTTAATTATTTTTGGCTAAAACATCGAGGGCGATGCTATTTATCAAGATGGCCGAGCTGTAGGGATCAGAAAAGCCGAGCTGTAGGACAGAAAAGTGATAAGAATCAAAAGGCTATGATCTATTTATAAAAGTTGTGTCAGATCTTTTCCATTAGTCAAGTTATAAACATTCAAATCAGAAACCAATCTTTCGATTTTACCCGGCATCCTACCGTTATAAATAGGGGAAAACAAGACGCACTAGCTAAGCATCATCGCTATTTACAGCGAAACCCATCATCTAAGAACCAAATTGAAGATTTACGACGATTCAGGGATCAGATTTACGTGTAATCAAAAAGAAAGAATATGGTAAAAATTAGATTTTGATTATATTTTTGTAAAAAACAATTATTAAATTTAATTTTTGGCTTTTGACGGTCTTATTTTTTAATCAAACAACTTTTTATTTGAAATTTTTGACGTTTCGGCCATTTTTCGTGGAATTTCTCAAGGAAACTGGAAGTTTATTTGAGTATAATTAATGTTGAGCACTGTTAGTGGACTATTCTAAATGGTGTAAACTCACTTATATGTGTGCTGTTATTGTCAATATTGTTTTTTCTCCAACGGGTAGGTGGCCATAATTTGCAGCTCTGTTTGAAGAATTGTTGTTTTTTTTTTTAATTTTGAATCATATTTTGAAATTTATTATTTTACAATTTTTATCGGAGAGAAAAGATTATTTTCCATTCGGTTTCCTATGGTCGCACTTTAGCGTATTTTTTAAACTATGGATATTGTGTTATGTGGACTGCGGGTGTGGATTTTACATAGGTTCTTATTTTCGACTGATAAGAGGTTTTTAAATTTTAATTTTTGGCTTTTTACGATCTTAGATTTTAATCAAACAACGTTCTATTTGAAATACTCAACTTCCTGACTACAAACAACGACCATTGTTTGTAGTCTTTCTCAAGGGAACTGGAAGTTTATTTGAGTATAATTACCATAAAAAATCATTTATTATTACTGAACTTTTCAAAAAAATTTGCTTTTCAAAATACCGTCAAACGGGGCATCATGCAAAAGCTGGTTTAGATGCAACATTTGTGTACCTCAACACTCATCCAATATTTATTTCAATATACTGTAATTGTTGAGGCAAATGATTCGCAGCACTATGTTTGTAGATCGTGTTTTATTACGCTTCAAAGCTAGAATAGATTTCGAGGTTAGGATAACCGTATGGATAGCTGTATGATCGAAGATCTCGATAAACTTACAAATTAGTGCAGGATTCTACAATCTTTGCCTCGCGGTACTGCGATCTTCGTTTCAAAATCACCTTAGCCCTAGCAAACTAATTTCACATTATTTAATGCATTATAGATGAAAGCAATGTTAGTTACCTTATCGAGCAAACAGAATATATCAAACGCCAGCTGTGGCACAACTTATCACTGCCAACCGAATCTACAGATTGATATACCTAATGATTATACATTATCAATCTTCAACTTTATCTTCAGTACTTACGGGTATTGGAATATAGATATATATCGACCGAGAAACTAAATTAGCCACTCCTCACTGATATACGGAAAATGTGCGGATGCACGAGAAAACTGACTGCTTAACTAAAGTGCCCTATTGTAATCGAACAGGAAGTTACGTATTTTCGTTTTTGTTTGTTTCTATACTGACGTTAATCACTGATGATCAGCTCAATTCAATGCTCCTACTGCAGGGCTGCCAGCTGCGCTGACATCCTCCCCCGGGTGTATCTCGGTAGATCCCGAGACTACGCTGTCGTTCGTGACATCAAGTGCAGCTAGGTAGTGAACCGCTCGACGAATAGGCCCGTTAACCGTATCAACAATAACACTACGGATATTCCCATCGGGTGCTGGTATGGTTTCTCGGATTCTACCTCGGATCCAGCCATTGCGGGTCTTGTTATCCACCACCATCACAAGGTCTCCAACCTTGATTGGCTTGATAGACTCGAACCATTTCGTTTGTCGCCGGATTACGGGGAGATATTCCTTGATCCATCGGTCCCAGAAGATGTTTAATTCATGCTGAATCAAATCCCAAGAGTCTCTTAAGTTCCCACGTTGCCCCATAGGAACAGGTGGTTGTTTGATTCCATTCGAGCTCCCCAAGAGAAAGTGGTTGGGAGTGAGAGCTTCGTACTCAGCAGAATCTAGAGGAAGGTATGTCAGAGGCCTCGAGTTAACTATGCCCTCGGCCTCCACAATCAGAGTCATAAGCCCTTCGTCATCCAATTTGCCCTCGTTGTACCCGTCATTCAAAGCCATTTTGACTGACCGCACAAGTCTTTCCCACACGCCCCCCATATGGGGCGCCCCCGGTGGGTTGAAGTGCCACTTTGTGTTACAGTTAGTAAAGGTGTTCTTCATTTCCATGCGTATTTGTTCCCGTAATATGTTCGACGCACCCACGAAGTTCGTGCCGTTGTCTGAATAAAACTCTGCCGGAGCCCCTCGTCGAGCAACGAATCTGCGAACCGCAAATATGCATGATGCTGTAGATAGAGAGTAAACTACCTCTAGGTGAATTGCTCTAGTAGTGAGACAAGTAAACAGTGCTATCCACCTTTTGACTCTGGAGCGTCCAACGATGACAAAAAGGGGGCCGAAGTAATCCAGCCCTGTGAAGGTGAACGGACGTTCTCGATCGGCTAGTCTACACAGCGGTAAAGGTGCCATTGGAGGAGGAACAGGTTTGGCGTTTCGTAATCTGCACATTTGGCATCCTCGACTTACTTTTTTAGCTAATGATCGAAGCCCCGGGATTGTATAGAGTTGACGTACTTCATTCACGACTGTTTCAAAGTTGGCATGCTTATAACGATGATGATACCAATCCACAACCAGGAACGTCACACGGTGTTTAGTTGGTAGTATTATCGGAAAACGTGTCCCAAATGCTGCTGATTCGGAATTTCGGATGCGACTATTCTCTCTAAGTAGTCCATCTTCGGCTAGAAACGGTGCATACTTTCGAAGGCTGCTGCCTGGGTTGATTGCCCCTTCGGGGTTTTGCTTCAAAGTTGTTATTTCTCGGGGAAAAGTTTCTAATTGAACTTGTTTAATTACCAGCCGAACTGCGGTCACCAGGTCTGATTGTTCCAAGGGGTCTGACAGTTTAGTAATGTGCTTAGGGTAATATTTTAGGAATCGCGAAACGTAGGCTATTGCCCGGTAAAGTCGCTCCCAACGTGAAAATCTGTCGTACTCAATAATGGATTGATGCTCTACATGTAAGAAGACAGAAGCTCGCAGTTCTTCCTCAGTAATTTTTATTCGATCCACTAAGGTTGGCCAATTAGATTCGGGCAGCCGAAGGAAATTTGGTCCGGTAAACCAGCTCGAATTATTTGTAAAGTACGGTCCACTTCCCCATTTAGTGGCTTCATCCGCCGGGTTTGATTTAGATGGAACCCATCGCCAGTTTGCCGGCGTTGTGCGCTCTAAAATTTCGCCAACTCGATGTGCAACAAAGGGACGATAGTTACGAGGGTCTGAGTGTATCCATGAAAGTGCAGTCCGCGAATCGGTCCAAAGTATAGTCCTCGAGAAGGTGATGTCGTGATTATTTCTGATAAAAATCGATAGCTGTGCTCCTAAGAAACAGCTCTGAAGCTCCAGTCTTGGAATGGACATGGGTTTAAGAGGTGCTACCTTTGATTTTCCTGAAACTAGGCTGAGATCAGCGGATCCATCAGCACGTATTATACGTATGTAAGCTACGCAAGAGTACGCAATCTCGGAGGCATCTACAAAAATGTGCAATTCGGTGTTTGAATATGTCAACTTTGTGGCTTCCACAAAATAGCAGCGAGAAATCCGTATAGTGTCAATGTGTTCAATCATCTTGGTCCACTCGTTCCATCGTGAGTGTATCAAATCTCCTACTTCCTCGTCCCAACTGATTCCTGACCGCCAGAGGTCTTGAATTATTACTTTCCCATGAACTATGAAAGGGGCCAACAGACCTAGCGGGTCAAATAGCGACATTACACATCTCAAGATCTGTCTCTTTGTTGGCCTGTTCCCGGATTGCAGAAGGTCTCGTACATCATTACTCATGTGCGTAGAAAATCCTAACTCGTCCGTGCTTGGATTCCACAGCATTCCTAAGACTCTTTCTAATTTCGCACCGTTCGCAAAGTTGAGTTCTTTCTCGGTTGAATTCGGCAGCACCTGTATGTGGTTTAGTACATCGATGCTATTGGACCTCCAATTATGAAGAGTGAAACCTGCATTTTTCTGTATCGTTCGGATATCTCCAACAATCCTTTTCGCCTCGTTCACGTCGTCAAAACTCTCGAAATAGTCATCCACATAATACCTATGGATGATCGACTTGGCTGCATCAGGATACTTCGATGAATGTTGTTCTGCATTTAGGTTCTTAACGAACTGCGCCGACGCTGGCGAACAAGTCGACCCGAATGTAGCTACATCCATCAGGTAAACATCTGGAGTGTGGGACGGGTCTGATCGCCACAGGAATCTTTGCGCATTACGGTCTTCCGGTCGAATCTGGATCTGATGAAACATTTCCTGAACATCAGAACTCACAGCTACGTGAAATAGACGAAATTGAAACAGGATACCAGGGAGTGATGAAAGTAAGTCGGGTCCCTTAAGTAGATTTTTATTGAGAGAAACTCCAGAAACTTCTGCCGCGGCATCCCAGATGATGCGTACCTTTTCGGGCTTTTTTGGGTTTATAACAGCCCCCAACGGAAGGTACCATGTTCGTTTAGTATTCGCATGTTCTAGTTCATCGTTTGTTGCTTTATGGACGTACTTTTTTGAAACATACTCTTCAATCTGTCGGTGCAAATTTTCCTTCAGCTTTGGATTACGATTCATTCTACGCTCGAGACATTCGAGCCTCCTAAGGGCCATGTTAAAGGCATCTGGAAGAATAACCTCGTCGTCGATCCACAATAGGCCGGTCTCAAAGTGATCCCCTACCCGTCTTGTGGTATGCTCAAGTATTGACATGACTCGTTGATCTTGCTGAGATAAAGGTATGGTGGGTGTTGTACTGATGTTGTCAACATTGAAGCTAAGTTTAACTAGTTCATGAAGTTCGTCTGTTGTGCTTTCACAGATATGAAAACTGTGGAACACATTGTTTTCTTGTGAGGACTTTCCATAAACGCACCATCCCAATCTGGTTTTTGCAGCAATAACGCCCGATCCGACCCTTTCCCGGACCTTTAAGGGGACGGCCAAACGTAGATTGTCGATTCCTATCAGCAATTGTGGTTTTGCGTTGCTGTAGCTCTTAATAGGAATACCTCGCAAATGCTCGTTCTGATCCGCGGCACGCTCTGCGTTAAAGTTTTGTGCTGGGAGATTCAGACTTTGAACAGTTCTGGCATTGGTTATGGTGGATCGTCTTTTTTGTCTTATACCGGAAATTTCAAGGTTAACAATCATGGATTTATTTTCCACTCGAGTCGTATTGGCAGTCCATCGAAGACAGAGAGGATGAAGGCTTCCTTTAAGGCCTAATTGCGCTACGAGATCATGTTCGACTAACGTCAAGTCGGATCCTTCGTCTATAAAGGCATACGTTTCCAATGAGCAGCTAGGGCCGTGCAAGGTTACTGGGATGATTCGAAAGATCGTGGCTGAATCAATGGTATGATGTGCGTATACTTCTGCCACATGCAATGTATTCTTCTGCAGATTGTCGTAGGAGTGAAGAAGAGGATGATGACGAGAGTCACAACCTTCGATGTTGCATTTTATTCCACTTCTACAAGCACGTCTTCCGTGACTGCCCAGGCAGGAGAAACACGCTTTGAATAAACGGACCTGTTGCCACCTTTCTTCGACGGACAAATCTTTGAACTTGCAGCAATTTTTCAATCGGTGACCAGACTTGTTGCAGAATATACAAACTACTATTGTCGGCCTTTGTTGATCTTGTAAGTCGGATGGATCAGAAAATTCGACTGATTCTGTATGTGTGTTTAAAAATCCCTTCGATTTTGGCTTCTCTCTATTGAAGCTTCTCGGTTGTGGTTTGAAGCTGACGACGCTTGAGGCATCTCGAGCAATAATTGTCATGTAGTCCCCGAAAATTCGTAAGTCAACGTCTTTCAAGTCGCGGCGATACTCAGCCCACTTCATTTTTTGTTCATCCGGTAGCTTTTCGATTAATTCCTGAAGAAGCTGAGGATTGGCTAAGTTGGCATGTTCATTGGCAGCTTCGATGTGGTCGCACAACTCCTGAACGGCTTCCCCATATTCGATGAGACTTTCTAATTTGCCAGATCTTTGAACTGGTATTGCTCGCACTTTTTGTAGAAGGGAGTTGATGAGGAAGTCTGGTCTACCGAACTTTGATCGTAGGGCTTCAATAACTTGCGGAATGGCAGCAGGGAGGACCAGTCGACTTCTCACCGATTCCAAAGCATATCCTTTGAGGCTTCGTTGCAACCGCAGCATGTTTTCTCCATTCGTATATCCGCACACGGCAGTCGTGTATTCATAGTTCCCGATAAAAACGGGCCATTCTGCAGGATCACCGGTAAAAATTGGCAGCTCACGTGCGAATGATTGCCTTGCTGCTAACTGTTGGGCCGTGAGATGAACTGGGTTCAGAAATTCACTTGGGGTAACATTTTCGTGTGGGTTTGTACGCATCCTGACACGCGGAGTGGACTGTGGAAGTTGCGAATGATTTATGGGCAGATTGGATCTATAGTATTCAATTTCAGACATCGCCCTAGGAAATGACGACGTGGGTTTCCTTGAATCGCGCATGAAAGTTGCAGGCGCAGTTTGATTAGCCGGGGCCGAAGGTATTATTAGTGGATCTTCGGGATGTAGTGAGGGTTGGGCTTCATAATAATTTGGATAAGACGAAGGGTATGACGGGCGCGCGGATTCTTGGCGCAGCTGCCCAGTTACATGCATATTATTGATTGTGGGGCGATTAATTTGGGCAAAACGTTTCAATGTTGGATAGGCTTGACACTTACCTGAGGGCTCTAAATGTTCCTCACCGGTTTGAGCCTGATCCGCTGATGTCGGTTTCCAGTTCGAAAATCCTTCCGTGTTGACCAGCGCATTTCCGACTTTGACCGTCTTGGGAATAGCACCAGAACGATTTACACCGTGGTTGTCAGAAGGAATCATCCTGGTTGATTCGGCGTTGTGTTCAATTGGTGAAAGGGCAGCAAGCATTTCTTGGCATTGCTGCAGCTGTCGTT
This sequence comes from Uranotaenia lowii, assembly GCF_029784155.1. Taxonomy (NCBI): domain Eukaryota; kingdom Metazoa; phylum Arthropoda; class Insecta; order Diptera; family Culicidae; genus Uranotaenia; species Uranotaenia lowii. Next base: position 96,967,333 of record NC_073692.1, on the reverse strand, counting down.
GAAACTCGACTAACCGATCATCTGTTATGATTCTCCCTGGGTACATTCCGCGCTGGTTGTTGGGTTCCGCCAATTCATTGTTGGCGGCAGCTCGCAGTGGTTCTTTGGACTTCGTAGCTGAGGCGGCTGGTGCCTTCTCGCGGGTGCCATTGTCACTGTGGATACTCTCTACCCATTCCTTCGTGCGTTTTTCAGCTGCAGCAATACTGGCTCGACTTTGAAAGCTCTGAAATTCTTCGCCATTGCCATTGATGAGTGCGTTCTGTTCATCGAGGAACTTCTGGCGTAGTTCAATGTCGATGCGTTGTCGTTCAAGCTCCTGTCGCTCCTTTAGACGCTTGAGTGCAGAGCTGGAGTTGGATGCTGGTCGGGGATTGTTAGAAGCACCGACGCATTTCGGGCAAATCCAACCACGACTTTTAATCGACTCACTTACTCCCACACACCGATAGTGCCACCAAGTATCACACTGATCACATTGGACCATATCGTCGAAGGAGTCGTTTTGGTTACAAGATTGGCAGTTCGCCGTTCTGTCTAGTCGCTCCTCGGCTGTCGGGGCGCTATTTTCACCATCGGGATTAGTAATCGGGACCATCTCGTGTAATTTCTTTGAAGTTTGTTGAGGCAAATGATTCGCAGCACTATGTTTGTAGATCGTGTTTTATTACGCTTCAAAGCTAGAATAGATTTCGAGGTTAGGATAACCGTATGGATAGCTGTATGATCGAAGATCTCGATAAACTTACAAATTAGTGCAGGATTCTACAATCTTTGCCTCGCGGTACTGCGATCTTCGTTTCAAAATCACCTTAGCCCTAGCAAACTAATTTCACATTATTTAATGCATTATAGATGAAAGCAATGTTAGTTACCTTATCGAGCAAACAGAATATATCAAACGCCAGCTGTGGCACAACTTATCACTGCCAACCGAATCTACAGATTGATATACCTAATGATTATACATTATCAATCTTCAACTTTATCTTCAGTACTTACGGGTATTGGAATATAGATATATATCGACCGAGAAACTAAATTAGCCACTCCTCACTGATATACGGAAAATGTGCGGATGCACGAGAAAACTGACTGCTTAACTAAAGTGCCCTATTGTAATCGAACAGGAAGTTACGTATTTTCGTTTTTGTTTGTTTCTATACTGACGTTAATCACTGATGATCAGCTCAATTCAATGCTCCTACTGCAGGGCTGCCAGCTGCGCTGACAGTAATAAAGTTATCATTGAATGGTAACAAATTGATGATGACATAGTTTTAACATCGTGAAAGAGTATTTTAAAGTTGTTGATTCTCATAAAACAATTAAAAATCGAGCAATAGATGTACAAAATTTTCAAATTTTCGATGCTGTAACAAACTTTACCTAGTATGACGGATTGGCATAATGATCACCTACAAACTTTATATTGCTTTCATAAACCTATGGTACTCTGTTGGTGTAATAATATTTTTTGGACAATCACCAAATTTTTTTAAATATATATTTTTATAATTCAGTTAGTTGTCTGGGGCAAAATGCAAATAAGAACTTAATCTCATATATCGCGTTTCTATATGCTGGGATATGATTGTTTTGCATTATGCGTTTGTTAACATTAAAATTTCATCCATCCTAAGATTTATTTTCATGATTTCAGCTTATAGAATATTTTGTAGTATTTTTTACTGCTAATTGTATGCAGCAGTTTAACAATCTTTTCTAGAAAAAAATTTTGACAGAAAAAAATGTTAAATTTAATTCTAACAAAACCAAAAATTACTGTAATTGGTGCTTTTAGCGTTATGACATCACAAATGTATCAAAAACTTTATATTTTCTAACGTTTTCATTTGATTTTTTTTATTAATTACAGAGTTTGTTTCAACTTATCCCTTTTTCTGAAAAGAGTAAAAATCGCATGTTTTAGTAAATTTAAAAATAACTGGCGAAACCAATAATGTTACTGACTACGTCAGTTTGGTGTCCCATCAACCTTAAAACTTTTGATGTACAAGAGGTATGATTATCTGTAAGCATTAAGATTTTAGAAGCCATTTAAGTTGAAAAGTGTTGCATTTTGCCCCAGTTGACGGTACACTTTTATATATTTTTACAGGTAAAACGCCACCAGGAAAATCTTTTCGAGTCGAATACTGATGCACCTTTTTTACTCGAACAATGACGAAATTTGTTTTAATTATGCATTCTTATCGTAATTTGAGAATCAGCAAATGAAAAGAATAGCATTTTGTTTTGGTAATCGGGTTTCCTCATTAGTGAATTGCTTTAAAAATTTAAGCGTAACACACGTGATCTTGTGGGCTTTTTGCCCTCATTAAGATATGATTGATTTTATTTTAAATTTGTGGGAAGTTAGTAAAATAAAACAAAATATTTATAGTGTACGAAAGAAAAAACGATAAGAGGTAGTTTCATCAGATTGTGCAGGCTGGTTTATCAATAAATCCTGATATGTTAACCATGAAAAATAACAAGTTTCAGGCAGATTCCGTTAATCACCTGTTTCTAAAAATCAAAGTCGTTAGATAGAGATAGAGATATAGGGTGAGTGATCTTACACCGGAAAACTCAGCTACTCACAAAATGTGTTGTGATTACACCTTCGTTTTCAACTCAAAATGATCTTCATTTCTTAGACATAAATTTTGAAAATGACTGTAATGACATTTTAACAAGTATACGTATTTGTTCAACTATTCCTGTGGAACTTTCCAGACCTAGGATGGTAATTAAACTGAAACATGCCAAAGGATTCAATAACTATTCTCTTATGAAGTTTTCTTTTATTATATTAATAACACAAAAACGGAACGAGCTTCCCGGTTACCGATGCAATCGACCGGTTCCCGGAATGATTTCTCGTTGAAAGCACCCATATCAACACTTCTACTTTCCCTGTGGTGGCAGTCTGAAACGTTCATAAAGCAAAAGTGGAACGCTCATAAATTTGATACTGGAAAAAGGTAGTAAACAGGCGTAATAAACATGCAGAGGCACGTTTCACCTCAGAAAAGGAAAAAAAAACACGTAAACATTCGAAGTGAGATCCTAAGGTGATAAATAATATGAAAAATCATCAGCACTTTCGGGTCCATTCTTTTGATGAAATAAGCTTCGAATATCTTTAAATAAAAGGCATTCAAGTTATTTTTAAATTTATACTATATAGACAGAAGTAAAATTTATGTATGTATATATGTTCACCAAATTTAGACACAAACTTTTGCATCTCATAAAAATTCCATCAGCGAATGGCTGCCCCTCTTGATGTGAATGTGTGTTCCTACCATATAACCGAGTTACAAGATGTGGTTTTCGCTTCAGCTCCACATAAATTGCCAAAGAGGGGCAACAGCTCGAAGTGTGGCTGGGTGGGAACCAAGAAAGAGAAAGAAAAATGTCATCGAATGAATGGGAAAAGCCTAAGAACACGTTGATGAGGGAAAAGAGCACTCGGAAAAGTAGAAAGGTACCTCTACAGTTGGTTTGTCGGGTTCAATTTTCAGCATATTATAGGAATTGCTGCTCTCCGGAAAGCCCACCGGAGATAAGTCCTGCCATACACGCACTTGTTTTGTGAGATGAATTTTGATGAGCTCGGAAAACGTCGTCTGACTCGAGAAGGTGGGCTCGTACCTATAACAAACTAACTGACTGATGATCATTACGATAGACCTTGAAGTCCTTTTTGGTGTATGGTTGGCATCGAGCTTTTTATGCAATTTTCTAAGCATAGCGAAATACAAAACTCATACACAAATGAAAACACTAGCTATCAACAGTTTGGAGCTTTGTTTACTGCACATCATTTTTCATCGGTCGCCTAATTCAGATAAATCTCAAAAGAAAGGACTGAGTCGATTTGGGGTCATTTTTGAATTTCTCAAACCCTGGGGTCTGTGGAATCGAGCCTGCTAATGGGTTTTGTGTCAATTTATAAATTTCTCAAGGGAAATTTTCCGCTAAACAACTTTGTCGAAGATCATAACTTCGTATTTTTTTAGACAAAAAAGTTATTAACTATTTAACATGTTAACTTTTTGCACTGATAAACAATAAATTCAATTGACACCACTGCTGGGTGCTAATCGAGGTATTGCAGGACCACTTTTCATGCAATACTTCGTGGGTCACAAGCAGTGGTGTTAATTAAATTTATTGTTTATCAATGCAAAAAGACATACACCTGTTGAACATATTCGACAAAGTTGTTCAGCGGATAATTTCCTGTATTAAATTTATAAATTGGCACAAAAACCATTAGCAGGCTCGATTCCACAGAAGAAACAAAATTATCTTGATTTTTTAGTACAAAATATTCAATTTTCCCATACAAACCTAAAAGTTCAAATTTACTCATGTAAACGTTACTTAATAATTCTGCAAAAAAACATAGATGAGTTTTGGACCAAAACGCAGCTTTTAAGACCCCAGGGTTTGAGAAATTAAAAAATGACCCCAAATCGACTCAGTCTATTGAGCAATCCTCAAAAAAAATAATACTTTGTTGAAAATAAAAAGCATTCCACGGTGTAGTTTATAGAAAAATTCAAAAAAATGGCATCTCTGAAAATTTGCCTTATGATTGAGGACAATCGCCCTTGTTTTAGTCACGAGAGAAAACCATTAAAAAGTCTAAAAAAATGAAGATTTTCGATGAATAAAAGCAAGATAAGATCGTCTTAAATATTATTGTAAATTTATTAAAAACGCATTTTTTTAATTTACTCTTAATTTTTTTTTTTCAAAAAAATGCTGAAAAATACAAAGTATAATAGTTATGAAGATTTGAAAAATAAACAACAATGTACATTCGAGAATTGAATTTTTAAAATAAAAATTAAAAGTTTATTTCTGGAAACAGGCAACAGTGCAGCAAGTTTACAAAAGCATGGTTAAACCGGTGATTCCTCTATGTGCATATCTATCGAAGATATAATACTATTTTAAGTAGAAAGATGAACGTTTCGATGTTATTATTGACCATTAAAATGTGGCTTGTGATATAGCTCAGTTGGCTAGTCTGTTGTCTCCTGAGCCGATGTCCGCGAGTTCGAACCCAAGAGTAAACATCGAACACAGTTGTACCGGATAAGTTTTTCAATAACGATCCGCGAACTGCAACGTTGATAAAGTCGCAAATGCCATAAAGATGGTAAAACGACTATAATCGAAACAAAAAAAAAATTACCATTAAAATATTGTTACTCTCTGAAAACTTATTTGTATTTTTTTGTAGAGAAATGATTCCAACTGTGTAAGTTGAAATTTCAGAGACTAGATAAGATGAAAATTGATCTTGGAAAACATGCGATAAAAAACTCGCCTTGTCTCCCAGTAGGACTTGAACCCTGAAACTAGGCCTTCGGCTAGCTCAGGACTCCAGCCAATCTCAGGGTCGGCTCGTCGTAGCTAGGAAACACTTACTCACCTGTTCGATGTCGTTATCTCCCACCCAGTTATAACCCGTATTTTAATTCTTTCGGTGCACGCAATAAAATAACACAAAAATTTAAGGGCAAACGAAAGTAGTGTATTGAAAATGAAAATAATAAAGTCAATGAAACTTGAGGAAGCTACTAAATTTATTTTAAACGCTATTCTCGACTCACTGCATTTTACCTCGGTGCTGCAACACTGCTGGATGTGGGACACGTCGATGCCGGGAAGTTCGCTGCCGTGGTACCACGTGTACTGGTTCCGGAATACGGCCGGGGTTGCCGACGCCCTGGTGCGTCGCCTGGGTGTTTTGCCGGCCTCGGGTGGCGCTTGGTGTTTACGTCAGGCCTGGGTTCCTACCCAAGACCTAGGGTGGAAACCGCAGTTCTCACGATGGAAGTCCTAGCCGTATGTTGACGGACGGCCGTGTTCTGAGCCGTATGGTGACGGACGGCTGTTCGACCTTCTTGGGGACACGGGGACACTTATGTTGCTTACAGTGTCCTTCTGGTATGTACTTTAGGCACTTTTTACTTTTAGGCACTTTCCACAACCAAGGTCAAAAATAACGGCTGACACCTGGTTGGCGGGAAGGTTAACAAGGCGTACAAAAATTCGCGCACTATTTGTCGAACGACACTGACGGACTCGCGTTCCCCAAGGGATAAGAGGCCGGCCCATTGGTGCGTCGGCCTTTTATCACCTCCCCCGGTACGACCAATCGGTGATGTCGACGATCCTGATTGGGCCACGTCATCCCCTTGGTGTTTCCGCATGTGGCGCGGATTTCATATGTCGCAGATGGTGTCTCGGCTAAATGAGGTTACAGCAGTTGAGTCTACCTACTCTGCTACACTGAGAAAAATCTGCTAATCTCCTATTTCAAAATTAACCTCAAATGCCCAATTCATTTTAATATTAATTTTATTTAATATAAAATAAAGTATTTACTGCGTGTAAATTTACATTTACTTACATTTTATGTTTATCAGGGCAAAACTGCCACCGAAATTCATAAAATGCAGGTTGTAACCGAGTAGGAGGTTACAATATCCACCTCTTCGGGAGAAAAAGGGGCATAAATTATTATGAACCCTTTTTCTGTTCATCAGTGATTACGCCAGAACTCAAAAATAAGTCGTTTGTTTCCAAAGCCATAGATATCTGGAATTGTGAAACGTAGTTTTTCAATTATCCTGATTTTAAAGTTTGAAGCTCATGATGTGGCTTCATCTTTGCCCTCTTTTATTTACCTTTTTTTTTTATAATGTAGCGGCCCACCACACTCCCCCACACCAAAAGGCTCAATTGAGCCCCCTGGTAATGGACGCTACTGTTCTCAGCATGTCTGGCAGCAAAATGATAATAAGAGTAAACGCGAGCAAATTTTAATCATGCTGAGAACACAAATATTTATAATGTCGTGCGAGGAAATGTATTATTTAACTAAATTGACTACAATATGAAATCTCAATGGAAAATAATTTCCTTTGAAGAGATTCATTATTCGATATTTACTAATATACTATTTATTTATTGCTAATTTTATTATGTTATGTTCAATAATTTTATAAGATAAAATACAAACTACAAGATTTTTAAGAAAAATAATATTAGATATTAACGCTACAAAAGTACAAAAGGTAAACAAAACAAAGACTGGTTGATGATCGACTGTTTTAATGGTTCAATTTTTCTTTCAAAAGCTGTATCACTTTGGTTTTGAACATGGAACGATTGGTTATGTTTTTAATATCCGTTGGTAAGGTGTTGTATTTAGTAGGTCCAATAAATGAAATTCTTTTTTGCCCTAATGATGTTGTGGATCGGCTTCGTTGCAAGAAATCTGACTGGCGAGTGTTATGAGTTCGCAACCCCGTAGTAAAATGGAGGTTTTGAATATTTTCAATTGAGTGTAGATTATCATAGACATATACAACAGTTTGCAAATCACAGAGTTCAGATATTGGAAGAACGTTATGCGTTCTTAAAGAGTAAAGCTGAAGGGTAGGGAATAACAAAGGGAGCTTTAAGATGTTTTTCAAGCATCTATTCTGGAGCGTTTGAAGTTTCTGTAAGTGGGACAAGGAGGCTCTTCCCCATATCATAATAAGGTAGTTCAATTGAGAGTGGATAAACGCAAAATAAAATTTAAAGAGAACATGTTGTGGAACAAAATTTCTCAGTTTCCAAAGAACACCGCAAAGAGGAGTAATTTTTTTTTCCAAGTGTTCAATGTGACGATTCCATGAGAGAGTTTCATCTAAGTAAATTCCCAAGTATTTAAAATAACTAACTCTCTCAATAGTATTTCCATTCATAGCTGGGTCATTAGTACGAAGTAGCTTTTTATGCGAAGAACGAAACAACATGTATTTTGTTTTAGTATAATTTAGTGAAAGTAGGTTTGAATTGAAATATTTTGAAAGCAGTTTTAGGTCGTCTTCAATGTGCTGAATTATAATATCAGGTGAAGTTTCAGAATTAAAAATTGCTGTATCATCGGCAAATAAACGTGCTGTGCCTTTAAGTTGAAGGTTACATAAATCATTGACATATAAAAGGAAAAGTAATGGCCCGATATTACTCCCTTGTGGTACACCGATATCAATATTTCTTAATTCGCTTCTTGTGTTTTCAATAGCCACAAACTGCTTGCGACCTTCTAAGTAGCTACGAAGGATATTATTTGCTGTTCCTCTTATCCCGTATTTATACAGTTTGGACAATAATATGTCATGATTTAGAGTATCGAAGGCTTTTTTGAGATCCAAAAATAGTGCCCCAACAATATTTTTTGACTCTATTTTACATATGATGGAGTCAACTAATTCTGAGATGGCAATTTGAGTGCTCGAACCTGATCTAAATCCATATTGCAGTTTATAAAGTATATTGTTCTGATTTAGAAAGTCTACAATTCTATTAACAAGAAGCTTCTCGAACACTTTACTAAAAACGCTTAAAGTCGAGATAGGGCGATAGTTATTGACGTCAAGCAAATCGCCAGCCTTAAAAACAGGGATGACTTTCGCAATTTTTAGACAGTTCGGGAAAACTCCTGACTCCAAAATTTTATTAAAGTATTGTGTAAGTATGTGCGAGAATGTTTCGTGGTTATTTTTCAAGACATTAACAGGGAAACCATCTGGTCCATGACCCTTTTTATTTTTAAGTGAAAAAATTACAAGTCGAACCTCGTTTACACTAGCGGGCCGTAAGAATATTGTATTTTCTACCTGTTCGATTTGAGTCAAATGATCATTTTCAGTATTTACTGGAATCTTTTCAGCCAGGTTCTTTCCAATTGTGGAAAAGTGTTTGTTAAATTTCTCACAAATCTGTGTACTATTGGTTATAACACCTCTTTCATCTGAAAGGTTAATTGAGGAAGTCGTTTTAGATTTACCTAAGAGCGTATTAATGTTTCTCCAGAGCTTTGAATGTGGTGAATTATTTAATAAGCGCTCGTAATAGAGCCTTTTACATTCTTGTTTTTTTTAACTCAATTTTTTATTTATGTGAATTAGCATCTCTTTTAAATTGATATCATTTGGATGCTTTTTCGATCGTTTTAAATAATTCTCTTTTATTTTGATGAGTGTCCAGAGGTCAAATGTCATCCACGGACAGCAATTTCCTTTAAGTTTTACCCTTTTATTAAGTGTTCGAGAAGAAATTTTCACAAAGCGATTGTAAGTTGATGTGATTTCTTGTAGGCCTTCATCAACATTTTCTGGTAGTTGAATACTGTTTAAATAATTCACAAATAAGCTGTTTAGTTTATCGTTATCAACTATCTCTTTCCTAAGAATTGTTACATTTTTATCACATAATAAATTGAATGATGTGAGTATTTGTAAATGGTCACTAACATCAGAAAAGATTGTATCATTTTTCAATCGATCTAAGTCAATTTGCTTCGATATAACGTGATCTAGAATATTCTGAGTTGTTGGCCTAGTAGGAAAGGTGTTTGTACAAGCGTATCCAAAAGATTCTAAGATAGATCTATATTTTGCTACGGTATTCAGGTTAATCAAATTCACAGGAACGTTTAGGTCACCGACAATGAAGCAGGAGTGATTATCAGCAACAGACGTTAGAAGAGATTCAATTTGATCACAAAACATGTTAAACGGGAATGAAGGGGGTCTATATACGCCATGAACACAAATTACTTTACCACTTGTACAAATTTCGACACTAATTCGGTGAAAGCCATCAAAAGTTATATTTTCAGTAGTTTTAAATTTCAAATTTGTCTTTATATACATAGCTAGGCCTCCATATGGTTGGTCGCGGCAAGAGAAAATCGATGTATATCCCGGAATGTTGTAAATACAACAGTTATCTTTACCAAGCCAGGTTTCACAAACAACAATAACATCGATACAAACATTAAAATGATCAATGGTCTGTAATATGCAATCAAATTTATCTAAATTATTCATACTACGTACGTTCCATTGCAAAATTCTAAAGGATCTTGAATCATTATTAAAAGTACTTAAATTAAAATCTTCTACATTTTCATGGTATCTATTCATTAAACTATCCATTGAATAAAATATATTTCAGTTTTAAACATTTGTAGATCTAAGATCTTATTTTGATCGTGGATCAGCATTGTTCCTTTTTCGTTTGGGTGAAGGACTTTCATTTGGAATCGTGGATGTGTTATTTCTTTGCTGAGTGACATGCATGCTCATGAAGCGATTCATTTCAAATTTAGTTTTGATTATATCAGGTTTTGAATTATCTGTTTGTTTGACCAAAATGGCACCATTTCTTCCGGGCCAAATGTATTTGGCTCCAATTAAGTCTTGATATTCGCGCAATTCAGTTAAAATTTCCATGGATAAGGGCGTCAATTCATCCCTTATTGTGACGTGGTTTACCATCAACTACTAATGAAGGATCTATTGAAGAAGAGGCAAGTTTCCCAAAAATTCTTTTTTTACTGAAAATTTCTTCTTTTATTACTGTATCTTTTAATAGAACTTTAATTGGTGGAGACTTTTCATTGGGTTTATTGGATGATATTAATCTAACAGCGTTTAAAATGGATTCAGTTTTAAGGTCGTAGCCAAAAGTGCCACATGTTTTGCGTACAAGTTCTTGTGTATTTTCTCTATTATTGTATGGCAATCCGAAGATCAAGAGGTTTTTTGAAACAGCCTCCCGGTTAAATCGGTCGAGGTTTATTTCCAATTTATGGACCTGATTGGTAAGATTTGAATGCTTAGATTTGAGATCAGTTACTTCTTTTTCAAGAGCATCGTTTCGGAATTTTATGTCTTTGAAATCAGTCTGAATTTCATCGAATTTCGTGGACAAAAATTCCTGCGAAGCCTCTATCGCAGTAGTAACTGATCTCATATCCGTTTTGATTGAGGTCAATTCATGTGAAACCACATTATGTACGGTCGTTTCAATTTTAGTATGGATATTTTCGATAATTGTTTCATGATCTTTCCGTAAACTTATTATTTTGGCGTAAATACATGCACAGTTGGCATCGCAAAAGTATTGCTGCGCTTTCATTTTGCGAGCTGCACTTCCAATCAGATTTTTGCAGCGAAGATGAACGCTCTTGAAACAATATGCACAAGTAAGTATTTTATCAAGATTATTTTCAACATTATTACATTCAATACAAATAACTTCATCATCACATTCCATGTTCGCCATCGCCATAATACAACAATTAAAAGCTAAAAAGGAACTAACTCTTTTGATGAAACGCACAACTAAAGCTAGAAATTATTAAAGTTAAGAAATAAAAGACTTATAAGTTTATTTTAACAAACGCACAAACTAAGATTATTAAAGAAAACAATACAAATAAATATTTCAAAGAAAAAGTGTTATGAAAAGAGGAAAAAAAAATTAAATTAAAAAAAAAAATCATAAGCTATCTTAAATTATTTGTATGTACGGAGATGAGAAATATTTAATTAAAAAGCGTTTTTCAAAAGGGTTCAATGTCAAAATCGCAAAACAAATAAAATTTTAAGGACAAAGACAAACCTAAATTATGTGTGTGTACGGAGATGAAGATAATTCAATTTAAAAGCGTTGAAATAAAAGAAAATTGATTACATATTAAACGCACAATAAAAAAAAAAATCTAATAAAATCGAAAGTTAAAATCATTGCTTTCCAAAAAGAACAATTTTCAAGTTTATGTTGCACTGTGTACGACTATCAAGAATACAAGTGACGAGTCACCATGAAAACCAGCAAACGCTAGTTCCAACAATGTGTGCTACTAACGGAAGCAACAATACTTTCGTACCTACTCATGTGCGCTGGCTGCGTTTGCCTAATCTTCACCGCTAGCGATCGAGATTCACTAACAAGCTAGCAAGTGCAAGAAACACAACCCTTTGAAGTGCGCTAATAACAGAGACACACACTTTCGCACTACTTGCAAGTGCCCCGAGGTTGGCCAAATACTACACCGCTCAGCGACGAGATTTACTAACAGCTGAGCAAATGATAGAACCACAAGAAGTTGAACAGCGGCAGTTTTTTTTCACTCAGATAGACCGACAAACGGTGGACGCATGCAGATATGGTTGAGATATATGCTTGGTCAACGATTTGCTGCTGTGCAATATACTCTTGAGAATGTTAGTTGTGAAAAGTAATAAGAAAGAAAAGTTCACTTTACTCACCAACCTAGAGAAGTGACTTTCAATACACAGCTCACCACACGAACGCTTGGGGTATGTTTTTTTTTATGTATTTTAGCACAGAGGAAAATTCAATTTTAACACATTTAGGACAATCCAAAGTAGAAAATCATAGTACGGTTTTGCACACTGAACACTAAATAACGCCACTTAAACTCATCACGGATTAAAAAATACGTATTACTACTATAAATTTCAATAAAACTGCGGGACAATAAAACGAGACGGTCGATCAAAAACCAGCGCTGCCAGAATACCAAATTTTAAATACGCTTAAATACGCTCATTACATTTCATTGGTGTAATTAATATTATTATTTTTTTGTTTTTTTTTTTTTTTTGGTTGCTCTAGGACAAATTTGGGCTAGACAAGACTTCAGTAGTTCGGGGTCATATATGTTCATCGTCATTTCTGACTCCATATCTATTTAGAGGGTCAAAACTATGTTTGATACCTTTACTGACCATCAGCGGCACTTGGCCTCCGGTCTCCAGCGAATACGTCGGTCAAGTCAACTTAATTTGTCTAGAGTTAGGATACTAATAAGTGAATAAGAACTAGCGACAATTTTAAACGAGGAAAACAGTTATAACCAGGATATGCGTGATGTGGAAGGCGGATTGTTTACTCCCTCTCTAATAATTACTCGAGTTACCCTTAAATCTACAAAGTTATCCTTATCCTATCCTACGACTATTTTTTTTTCTATCCTATCAATATTTACAAAAGAGGTTGCAGTATCGAATTAATTCAGCAACAAAATTCTTTATGATAAAAAAATACAAAGAAAAATCATAAATTAAAGTAATATGTACAACTTAAAATAAAATAATAGAAAATAATGAAAAATAAATTGTAGAAAAAAAAAATGGAAATAATATTAAAGCTTCAAATTCAATCTAGCTTTAAATAAAATAAAAAAAAGAAAATGGATTTATTTACAAAGATATGTACAGAAATATTGTAACTTCTCTAAGCTCAACCTGGCTTGAGGTGAGCTGCAGGCCACACCCCTAAGGACTTTCCATGAGGGTCCTCAATTTCGTACGAAGAGGATCCGACTTTGGATAGGATTTTCGCGGGAAGATACATTGCTCCGTATTTCGCGTTGTAGTTCTGAGCTGCATTCGATTGTCTCATATTTCGATAATAGACGGCTTGTCCTACCTGAAACGCATTTCCGCCCCAATCCTTGTCAGCCCTGACTTCTCTCGAGAATTTTGCATTCAGACCGACGCTAGCGACGTCGCTGTCGCAGGGATACTCACCCAAGAGCACGACGGTACAGAACGCGTCGTGGCTTACTTTTCCCATAAGTTGACTACGCCTCAACGTAACTACCACGCGTGCGAGAAAGAGACGTTAGCTGCTCTTCTCGAAATAGAAGCATTTAGATGCTATGTCGAGGGAAGTCATTTCACCTTAATAACTGACTCGTCAGCTCTTTCACACATAATGACCACTAAGAGCAAACGCACCAATAAGTGAGTATACGCGGCCCGGTTTTGCTCATTTCAGCGGACCGGTTTTGGGATACTCACTCTTTTGCGCACCGGGCGGTAGCATAATTATTTTTAAATTTGGCATTGCACTGAGAAAACTTTTGAAGAAAATCTTAATCTTAAATTAATACGTACCGAGTAAATTTTCGGAGTCGTTAGTTTTTTGCTGAAATTTTAATGAATGTTGGTCTTAAAAGGGCCTGGGGGTGTTGGCAGTTATTTGACGGGATAGCTGCTATCCGTATCGTGACGTCAAAGTCTATACATCCTGGTTGAACATGCCGTACAGCAGCAGCAAGGCCAAGCAACTTTGAACACCAGTAATCGGGTCCGATGACGGATGCAGCAAGAACTTCCGAGCAGGATGTTTGCTTCGCTTGGCCTCGTCATCATATCTATAGGACACCGCTTTCAACCGGTGGTGGTTGTTTTCGGCGACCGATTCAACATTGATCCTTTCGGTAAAGCGTTGAGTTTCCCTTACGGTGTTTCCAATTCCGTGTCACCCGTTTGCTGGATTGTGATTAAAAACTTATTGCATTGTAGGACGACTTGATTGAATAAAATAAATTCAGATAAGAATAAGTTCAGATAAGAATATATTTTCGAATTAAGCTCGATTTTGTTTTCAAAACGCCGGGCACTTTTATTTCTTAACACCCCCGAAACACACCCTAACACACCCGAAAAACAAAATTCAACAAACTAAACAATTCAACTAAAATTCAACTTTATTTGTTTATTATATTTATATTAAAATCATACTTCTCTAAAAAATCTTCAACTTCTTTTTCTATCCAACGTGCTGATTGAAATAGTTGCTGCTCCGAAAAACTGGGTCCCATTAGTTGCAAACTTATTGAGAGACCTCGTTTCGAAAGCCGAATCGGTAGGGACAGTACTGGAATGCCACCCATATTGGCCGGTTGGATACAAAAATCCTGCACAGCGCACTGGTCTCGATTATTATTACTCCGAGAAACTCCGAGTGACCATTTTTGGTCACAAATTACGATGCTTCAAGTTTGTTTATCTGAAATTGAGTGAGAAAGGAAAAAATGTTATCAAAATTCATAGATAGAAAAAATTCCAAAACAGTATAAAATACAAAATAAATAACTCACCATCAGAACCAGCATGTACACTTTCTCGTTCAATTCTTGGAAAAACCCGAAAAAATGTAACGAAATTGCAAATTTAACTGGTAATTCCAAAAAAAACCATCCACAATTTTAATCTGATACAGTTTTTTCTTAAAATAAATATCAACAAACATCTACACGCTGCGACATCGTTTGTTTAATTCTGCTCAAAACGGTAGAATTTTTTTCAGTGCATGTTTGCTCTCGCCCCTTTCTAGTGAGCAAATTTGGTGATTTCGTCGGTCCCGACGGCATCGGCCCTATTTTGCTCACCTTCATACTAACCCCCGGTGCGGTATGGAAGTGATTAAACTCGTGAGCATTTTCACTTTGCTCGCGATTGCTGCGGATGCCCTAAGTGGAAAACTGCGTCGCGTTGTAGTCGTTGGTGTTTGACGCTACAACAATACGACGTTACTGTACGCCATCGAAAGGGAAAGGCAGCAATCGAAGTCAAAGACTATGTCAGTCGCTGCACCACGTGTAAAGAGGTTAAGGCAGCATGTGTACCGGTAGTTCCGCTGATGGGTGAGCAAAGGATCACTACGCATCCGTGGCAGATTATAGCAATCGATTTTATAGGGCCACTCCCCCGTAGTAAAAAGGGTTACCAATACATATTGGTAGTGTTGGATCTTTTTAGCAAGTGGATTATGTTAAGCCCCATGCGTAGAACTGACAGTAGCTCACTTTGTGAGATCATTCGAAATCAATGGTTCTTCCGCAATTCTACTCCCGAGGTTATCATCACAGATAACGGCTCATGCTTTTTATCGAAAGAATTCAAATCGTTATTAGATCGCTTCAAAGTACGACACTGGTTAAATGCCAAGTACCACTCGCAGGCAAATCCTGTCGAGCGAGTTAACCGCACGGTGAATGCGGCTATTAGGACTTATGTCAAAGACGACCAGAAACTCTGGGACACCAAATTAGCCGAGATAGAAATCATCATTAATACTTCCGTTCACACAGTTACCAAATTCACTCCCTTTTTCGTCACGCACGGTCACGAAATGTTCGTTACGGGGTCAGATCACAAGATAGGGTCAGAAGAATCCGAAAAACCACAGGAGATTCGTTCAAACGAGCAAAAAGAAATTTTCGATCGTATCTTCGAACTCGTTCAGAAAAACCTTAAAGCAGCACATGAAGTTCGGAAAAATCAATACAACCTTCGTCATCGCGTACACGCAAATGCGTTTCAGGTAGGACAAGCCGTCTATTATCGAAATATGAGACAATCGAATGCAGCTCAGAACTACAACGCGAAATACGGAGCAATGTATCTTCCCGCGAAAATCCTATCCAAAGTCGGATCCTCTTCGTACGAAATTGAGGACCCTCAGGGAAAGTCCTTAGGGGTGTGGCCAGCAGCTCACCTCAAGCCAGGTTGAGCTTAGAGAAGTTACAATATTTCTGTACATATCTTTGTAAATAAATCCATTTTCTTTTTTTTTATTTTATTTAAAGCTAGATTGAATTTGAAGCTTTAATATTATTTCCATTTTTTTTTCTACAATTTATTTTTCATTATTTTCTATTATTTTATTTTAAGTTGTACATATTACTTTAATTTATGTTTATCAGGGCAAAACTGCCACCGAAATTCATAAAATGCAGGTTGTAACCGAGTAGGAGGTTACAACCCACATCTAGCGCCTCTCCGGGGCCCATATATTAACATTCTACTACAGAAGACAACATGGCGTATGAAAGTTATAATGGTCGAGTGTTGAAGTCTATCGGGATGAAGGGAGTTGTTCTCCCATGTGATCATCGTTATTTTCGTGGTCTATTTCTATTCACATCATTTCATCTAACGGTGGTTGGACTAAAATTTGGACATTTTAAGCACGGCAAGATTTGTATTGCCTTCTCATATACTGCACGGGTTGTCAGTTATGATGAGAAATGATGCGTTTGCCATATTTGGATATCCAGTCAAGTTCTGTGTTTGGCACTGCCTTATTTCTATTTTTGAACTGCGACTTGGAGATGAGTCCTGACTCAAATATTCAGTCAGCGAAACTTTTTTTTGTAGAGAAATCAATCCAACTGTGTAAATTGAAATTTCAGAGACTAGATAAGATGAAAATGGATGTTGAAAAACATGCGAAAAAAATTCGCCTTGTCTCCCGAATGGACTTGAACCCACATTTTGCGGGGCCCGTGATAAGAAGCATTCTTTTTTGCTGAAAATTATTACCATAGGAAGTACGAAACTAATCCAAATGAAAATTTATTTAAAAACATACGTACTTTTGTAGAATAGAGGAGTGCTTACTATGACTTGGGTGCTTTTTATGCCCTTATCTCCCCTATTTTCAATTATCTAGCAAACATAACATCGCATAAGAAATGATAACTTATATCATTAGTTACTGTGTTACTGTGCATCGCAATTCCTAAAAAATAAGGAAAAGGTCGTAAAAATGGTTACTTGAATTCGGTTTAAATGGTTTTAATCGGATTTGTTAAAAAGTTAGTCATGTTTGTAGATTTTGAAGACAATTTTGCACAATTGATTTTTCCGCGTTTTCCGCGAAAGGTCAAAATTCCACAATTACTGCACAATTTGCAAAAATTTGCAATGATTCGCACAATTTCTTTCTCTCTGAGCCCTGGCTTCTCCCATTTTAACACAAATTCACTCATTTTTCTACACAATAAGCCACTATTTACACAATTTCAATCATTGGCTGCATAACTTACGTGATGATGGGCGTATTTTCTCTCTCCATCTCAGCCCCTCGGATTTAAGTGAGAGAACAGCCTCGTTGTTCTCTTTGCAACCAGATTGCTTATAAAAGAATTGTCCATTGAGAGAAGTATAAAACATTGTAACGGTTCGCATGCGTTGAGAGCAAAAATTTTTGTTCTTTTGCATTTTCTAAGTCTGTACGAATAAGATGACGAATATCGTCCAATTCTAGCATTTCTATCGTATCGCTTTAGCCAGAAATTGAAAATGTGTGTGTATATTGCCTAAATTACAATTCAGATAATCATAGGTTGTCACAAAGTTATTAATAGACTTTAAAAAGTTTTTTAACATTCCTGTAGAATTTATTTTTAAACGATTTTCAAACACAGAACAAGTTTTTTCTTATCTGAGAGTGTCTGATCACAGATCGCTACAGAAATCAGTTTTTAATTTTGTTTAAATATTTGAAGTGAATTTTTTTGTCTATCATATGAATTTGATTCCTTTTTTGTTAAAATTACAGAAAAGTTAATAATTGTGAAATAGACTTTTTTTTTGAAAATTTTAAATTATCAACGATCTAATTTCCATGATCCAATTATTTTTTTTTCCTTTTTTATTCTTATTAATTTTTTTTTTATTTTTTTATCGTTTGTTTATTTTTGTTGGAACAAATCGTAGACATTTTTTTTCACGTTTCTATAAAAATAGAGCACATTTTGACCCCAACATGTCGGTATATATAGCGTCGATATTGTTATCGATATTTAAGCCCCTGGAAAACAAAAAGGGAAAGCACAAAATCCTATTTGTTTCCATTATAAAACTTAAATTTTTCAATTTATTTCAATTTAATGCTGCTTTTTATCTGAATAATTCAAATAAAAGCCCAGAAGGGAGTTTGTCAATACTACTTAAGAAAAAGGTGACCAAAATTGGCGTTACTATTTGGTATGGAGAAAACAAAATTGAATATCTTAATTTAGTTTTCTCCATATCAAATAGTAACGCCGATTTTGGTCATTTTTTTCCAAAGTAATTTTGTGTTTACGAGTTTTGATCACCGCCAGTTGTTGTTATATTTTTAAATTGACGTTTATAGGTGATTGTCGAGTCAAATAATAACAATTCTTTTACTTTTCGGCCTACTGGATAATTTCAGCCATCTTCAGAAACCGTATTTAGAAAAAAAAACTTTAAATTAACACACTTTATATCTTAAAATCACTCGTCGTCATGATGTCGGCTGGAATTCTCGTATTTGAGGTCGTCGTGTTTGAATTATTCGTTTTGGTTTTGACGAAATCCCTTCTGGGCTTTTATTTGAACTATTCAGATAAATAGCAGCATTAAATTGAATTAAATTGAAAAATTTAAGTTTGATAATGGAAACAAACAGGATTTTGTGCTCTCCTATTTGTTTTCCAGGGGCTTAAATATAGATGACAACATCGACGCTAAATATACCGACGTGTCAAAGGCTATTGACGTGATAAACATAAATGCTCTCCTGTCAGTGCTGTGTAAAAATGGGAATTTGTCTTCAGTGGATTCGTTCGAACCTGAAAGAAAGAGTTCAATTTCTGGAGACAGGGAATACGAGATCCAGGGTATTTAATGAGTTACTTGAATTGTTGGGATTGAGTTTTTTGACCATTACTCTAGCTACATAGGTTATGAAATATAGAGGCAACTTTTGAAAAGTTGTTACATGCTACTCTGCCCTCGTATGCTTAAAATAATCATGAGCACGTGGCTAACACTTTTTTATTTCACTCAAATACCAAGCTTTTTAATTCTTCATTTCTTTCGTATTTTAATAAGAGAATTACAATAATTGTATATTATTTTTTGCGTTAAATATTTATTACCGGTATGCAAATCATACGGCATTTTTTGAATTCTTTGAAATATCTACTATTTTTTATCAACAAATTTAAAATGTTTCAATTGGTCCACAAATATCTGAGGTATTTAGCCTTCCTTTACGGTAAAAAAACGATAATCAACCGGTTGGGGTCATATACACCGGATTACTATTTTGGCAGTTTCTTAAAAACAACTGAACCAATTTTCATAAATTTTGAAATCGTCCACATGTTCATGTTCATGTGTTTTAAAATTTTCAAAATCTAGTTTTTGACTGAAAAATGAGCCGAAAGACAAGATGGGCAAAAAAACTGCGTTTTAAACAAAGATCGTGACCTCCCCGGTTGAAACAGAATTGTTATTCAATTGAACAATTAGCTTAAATTAATGAAACTTGGCTGCCTAATTATTTAATCTATAAAAGTATGAAAAGCTATGGAAACGAACCAAATGTTAATTTTTTGTGTTATTTTTATCACATTAAGAAACGAAAAAAACATACAACGAGAGATTTTAGAAATTTGCAGAGTCGTTTTTCAACATAAATTCAATTCAATGTTCGGAAAATCGCTCAAAAAAGCAATCAGGATTGGTTTCTAACTAGAATACTGATATCTCCGAGTGCTGTGATATGCACGTGGAAAAAGTACCCATTGAATATATGTCAAAAATCAACACTAACTTGATACAAGAAAATATACCATGCCCCATCGGAGGCTACCGTTGCTATTCGTCACGTGGCAAATCGACGGTGATCGACACACTTGGTGATACATTTTGAACGTCGCTCCCTCAATCATTCTCGAACGTCTATCCTCGCATCATTGTTGATAATGTTCGTAATTGATAGACGATCATGAATGTTTCAGAAGGAAAAATCTGAAGAAATACCAGGACTGGACAGTTCATTGCGGTTACTTAGTAATGATTTTGTTCTTCTACGCAAAGCGAAAAACTAAGAATCATATTGTAAACTTTACACATCTCTCAGAAACTCAGAACTGATACATATCAGTTGTGATCCTAGAAGGTTGAAAACCATCAAGGAAGGCAATCATCATTGAGACGTTCGTTGCTGATAGTCTGCGTCCTTTTTTTTCCACATCATGTTTTGCGGGAATGTATCAAATACAGCAGCGTCGTTGTCATGCATGATTGTTTATACACAGCAAGAAAAAATCGTGTAAATTTAGATCGAAAACGATGCACGAAAACGGAACATCGATTTTGATATAAAATTCTACCACGGTGTATTTTTCTCAACAATGTAATTTTTGAGGCGTGTAAATTTAGATCGAAAACAATGCACGCAAACGGATGACATAAACCGTCGTGTAAAAATACACAATGATGTAAATTTCAAAACATGTTACCGTTAATATTACAAATCTTTTTTAAATAATCAGTTTTTGGGTGTTGTTTATGAATAAATACGCCACACGTGTCATTTTATTTAACATATATCCGATACACTGCAAACTCAAAAAACATCCACCATCACTTGCAGCTGGAATTGTGGTTGTGTCCGATGATCCCCAGCAGGGCGATGTTTTGCCGATCAGCTTCATCAGGCATTCTTGAATCCCTCCGGAACAGCATAGTAATCGGAATCCCCTAAACATCAGAAACATTCAACATTGATTCGGCCTTTGATCCATTTATAAAACTGCAATTCCTGCAATTGAAAGAGAATTTGAAGTTCCATTTTTTTTTCATTTCGTCTAAAACTATGACCTACCATTTTTTAATTCAATTCTGATAGAATTTGGTTCGGTTTTAATACAAAATTAACAGCGGAAGCGAATTTATTTTCTTTTCGCACAATAAACCACCATCTCGGATAAAAACAGAACAATTTATGCCGCGAAAAAAAGGAAAACATCTGTCGTGTTTTACATTGTTTTCGATGTAATTTTATATTGAGATATATTTTTTAGTTCAGGGCGTGTAAACATACATCATAAAAAATTAAGTTTATACCAACGATTCAAAAATAGATCAAAAAGAGTGTAAAATTACATCAGTTTTGAATTACACTGGTCAAAAAGTAGATCACTCGTATTTTAGATTGCGTATACTTTTAGAAATTTTTTGCTGTGTATGATTTGGTTGGAGAGGAAAAATTGACTGCTTCGATTTTTTGGCTCTGAATGCAGTGAAGCATGGCTGATAGAAAATGATTGATTTTCGGAACATTGATTCAATTGAATGTGTATGTAATATTTGATTTCTTTTTACATTATTTAAAACTTAAATTTTTAATTTCAGAGGAGTTGTGCTCAGTGTAACGAGAAACCGCAGCCCGTGGCGTAGAGGATAACCTTCCAGTCCTCTAAGCCAACGGTCATGAGATCAAATCTCGGTCACGGCATACATAGTACACTTTCTGTGGGTTGGTGGTTTTAGCATTTGCAAGATGCTAGCAATTATATCCTTGAAAGATGTACGCTTAGAGTTAAGTGAAAGGAATCT
Organism: Uranotaenia lowii; assembly: GCF_029784155.1. NCBI lineage: Eukaryota > Metazoa > Arthropoda > Insecta > Diptera > Culicidae > Uranotaenia > Uranotaenia lowii. The sequence goes on along the minus strand of NC_073692.1, from coordinate 96,945,473 downwards.
CTTCGAGGAAACATCAAGTTTCATTGAGATCCTGTATGTGTTTGTGTTCGTTTAAAACAAAACGTGATTTAAAAATCGAGTTATCTCAGATTTGGTCCTCAATATGTTGAAATTCTATGAATTACTACTTGAATTGGTCACCCTATCAGTCCCTCTATTATAAAATCATCACTATCGGTTGGATATGGAAATAATTGAACAGGAAAGCATTTTTTTCAATCCAAATTCCTTTATCCTCATGAAAATACAGCAGTGAAATAAAATTAAAAAAAAATTACTTTTCCAATAAACAGCTGTGTTCTGATGAGCACATTTTGCATTTCAATATGAGCTCTCAGTGTACATATCTGAATTCATAGCAATCAAAAGTTTTTCAATACGATGACAACAAAAAGATGTATCTTGGATGCTTACTAACGACTTTTTGGCTCGCTTTCTGACGGCCATGAAAATCAAAACTCAATTTTAAGAAGCATCTGATAGCAGACATTTGAACGATTTCAAACTGGTAAAGTATATGAAAATCGGTTCAGTTAATCAAAAATATAATTCGGGTCTATATGACCCTAAACGGCTAAATGTCCTTCTTCTTTTTTCTAGTTGACTCTGGTCACCCTATTCAAAAATATAAAAATGATGAATTGTAGCGAACCTTATTTTTGAAAAAATCAGAATAATTCATGTATCTTCGAGAAAGAATAGTTCGGGACATTAAGGCCCTAACCGCAAAGGAAAGTTTATTTACTTGCGACCGTCACTGTAATGAAGAGTGGATAAGTCCGAAAAGCTTCAAGTTGCTTTTAGAAGCAAGCGAAAAAAAAATGCTGCAACCACCCATATTGATGCTTTTCCTATTCGGTTTTCTCTTTCTGCCACTGAGGCGAAAAGCTCCGCTCCATTCGCCGGCCGGATAAAGTTGGTCTACTCCATACAAAGTTCATGGGAGCTTCCAAGTTCATCTCTCATGGTCATTTGTGGGAAACTTGCTTGCAAGAAAACTCTCCAAGTTTCGATTATCCCAATGTTTTTCCGAAGTTATCCTGAGCAGACTTATATGGCAAAATTTGGGATCATTATGCCCAAATAACGGTGGTATAATACAAAAATGTGAGTGTCAATTTCCATATAAGGATACCAAAGTTAAACAAAGTGTAGATTTTACAGAAACCTTAATGATATCTTGATTAACCACCGCATCAGTTTTTTAGGTATTAAGTACAACTGGTATTTGGCATCGCATCTTGAAACTTTTTAAGGAACGGCGGTCCAACAAGGTATCAATAGGATTTTTAACCAACCAAAATTTGTTATTACTGTACTATCTGTAAAGGAAAAATGTGAAATTTTTTTTTCTTTTGAACCACCATTATTCAGGCAAAATGACACAAATTTTTTTCATAAATCATGCTAGCAACAAGATTAAGATATCGTGATATGAAGCCTTATTTTGTTTATGACAGAGAAATCAACACTAAATAATGCATGCATCACGCTGGTTATGACTACATTTGTTGTATGTTTTAAATTAAATTAAAGTTCAAACACTTTAATAAAGCAGATAAAAAATGGTAACTAGATCCTGTTATCATTTTGAGCTAACTTTTCTTATTTATGAAAGATAATTAAACCTTAATGATGCCTCAGTCAGTTGTTGTTATTAGTAAAATCCACACCTTATAGTGCTTTAATTAAGATGTTGATGCTTTACTTAATTATTGCCTAGTCATCGAATTTTAGCATATTGTTACTTTAGTGAAATCTAATTTTGGCATCGGGAAAAATAAAACCTTTAATTATACTATAATTAAGGCATCCATAGCTCATTTTGGAACTGTTTACCATCGATTTAGGTCTGCTAGGGATTTGAATACTAATGAATTAAAATTTTGCTTATGTTAAAGTGTTTACTAAAAAAAGTTCTTTTTACCATTTTTAAATAGACGTTATGTATAATAATTTCTCAATATTTATATTTTACAGAATTTTATGTTTAAATAATATTTTTGATTAACGTAATTGGAACCTTTGAAGCCAATGAGTTCATACCGAAAGCGGAACCAACCACAAAAGTCACTGGACTGGAGGTCATTGCATGCTGGAACTGAACGGTTAAATATTTCTACTTCTATTTTTCATAAATAAATGAAAACAAAAAAGACAAAACCCCTTCGGAACCAAAACAAAACGTAGGAATAATTATAATAATGCATGAGAGAAGCCGGCTCATCAACGGAGCCGCAAATCTATCATGAGAATTTACCATTTCAAGTGTCTAGCCCAAGGGTTCTCGAATTTGCTTGCTAGATGTTCTTCCGTGCCTCGATAAGTGTAGGGAAGAATGTTCGCACCTTTGCTGAAGCACTTGAAGCCGCGCTGCCGATTTGTTTTTGTTCCCTTGCCATTTCCCCGAGGCGCAGATGGTCAGCCAGCAGAACAGTGTGAGAGGGCTGAGCAAAAGAGAGATCATAGACACGAGATAACTTCCAAAAGTGCCAATGGAAACCCCCAATGAATACCGCGTTGGGGAAGCAGCGTTGAAGAACATTTCAAAGAGACGCTGCTGCTGCTGCCATTTCAAGAAGCGTCGCCGAGCGTATGGAGCGGAATATTTCACTGTTTTATTTTCGCCTAAGACGTGAACAATAGACGAACAGCATAATTGATGCTAATGAAGGTATGCGTTGTCTCATGGGAATGAATTAGAGTCAACTGTTTCACAATGTGTCGTACATCTTCTCGGGAGAAGGTTATTTTTGAACGAATCATTGCAACCAAAATAAATTTCATTTTCATGGAACAAGTTAGGGATGCAGACTAGCCGTTATGCAATCGTTGTAAGAAATCAGACAATTGCCAAAAAGATTTATGAATAAATTACTACAAAATTTTGATATAACTGGTTGTCATTTTTGTCATTTTTGTCATTTTTGTCATTTTTGTCATTTTTGTCATTTTTGTCATTTTTGTCATTTTTGTCATTTTTGTCATTTTTGTCATTTTTGTCATTTTTGTCATTTTTGTCATTTTTGTCATTTTTGTCATTTTTGTCATTTTTGTCATTTTTGTCATTTTTGTCATTTTTGTCATTTTTGTCATTTTTGTCATTTTTGTCATTTTTGTCATTTTTGTCATTTTTGTCATTTTTGTCATTTTTGTCATTTTTGTCATTTTTGTCATTTTTGTCATTTTTGTCATTTTTGTCATTTTTGTCATTTTTGTCATTTTTGTCATTTTTGTCATTTTTGTCATTTTTGTCATTTTTGTCATTTTTGTCATTTTTGTCATTTTTGTCATTTTTGTCATTTTTGTCATTTTTGTCATTTTTGTCATTTTTGTCATTTTTGTCATTTTTGTCATTTTTGTCATTTTTGTCATTTTTGTCATTTTTGTCATTTTTGTCATTTTTGTCATTTTTGTCATTTTTGTCATTTTTGTCATTTTTGTCATTTTTGTCATTTTTGTCATTTTTGTCATTTTTGTCATTTTTGTCATTTTTGTCATTTTTGTCATTTTTGTCATTTTTGTCATTTTTGTCATTTTTGTCATTTTTGTCATTTTTGTCATTTTTGTCATTTTTGTCATTTTTGTCATTTTTGTCATTTTTGTCATTTTTGTCATTTTTGTCATTTTTGTCATTTTTGTCATTTTTGTCATTTTTGTCATTTTTGTCATTTTTGTCATTTTTGTCATTTTTGTCATTTTTGTCATTTTTGTCATTTTTGTCATTTTTGTCATTTTTGTCATTTTTGTCATTTTTGTCATTTTTGTCATTTTTGTCATTTTTGTCATTTTTGTCATTTTTGTCATTTTTGTCATTTTTGTCATTTTTGTCATTTTTGTCATTTTTGTCATTTTTGTCATTTTTGTCATTTTTGTCATTTTTGTCATTTTTGTCATTTTTGTCATTTTTGTCATTTTTGTCATTTTTGTCATTTTTGTCATTTTTGTCATTTTTGTCATTTTTGTCATTTTTGTCATTTTTGTCATTTTTGTCATTTTTGTCATTTTTGTCATTTTTGTCATTTTTGTCATTTTTGTCATTTTTGTCATTTTTGTCATTTTTGTCATTTTTGTCATTTTTGTCATTTTTGTCATTTTTGTCATTTTTGTCATTTTTGTCATTTTTGTCATTTTTGTCATTTTTGTCATTTTTGTCATTTTTGTCATTTTTGTCATTTTTGTCATTTTTGTCATTTTTGTCATTTTTGTCATTTTTGTCATTTTTGTCATTTTTGTCATTTTTGTCATTTTTGTCATTTTTGTCATTTTTGTCATTTTTGTCATTTTTGTCATTTTTGTCATTTTTGTCATTTTTGTCATTTTTGTCATTTTTGTCATTTTTGTCATTTTTGTCATTTTTGTCATTTTTGTCATTTTTGTCATTTTTGTCATTTTTGTCATTTTTGTCATTTTTGTCATTTTTGTCATTTTTGTCATTTTTGTCATTTTTGTCATTTTTGTCATTTTTGTCATTTTTGTCATTTTTGTCATTTTTGTCATTTTTGTCATTTTTGTCATTTTTGTCATTTTTGTCATTTTTGTCATTTTTGTCATTTTTGTCATTTTTGTCATTTTTGTCATTTTTGTCATTTTTGTCATTTTTGTCATTTTTGTCATTTTTGTCATTTTTGTCATTTTTGTCATTTTTGTCATTTTTGTCATTTTTGTCATTTTTGTCATTTTTGTCATTTTTGTCATTTTTGTCATTTTTGTCATTTTTGTCATTTTTGTCATTTTTGTCATTTTTGTCATTTTTGTCATTTTTGTCATTTTTGTCATTTTTGTCATTTTTGTCATTTTTGTCATTTTTGTCATTTTTGTCATTTTTGTCATTTTTGTCATTTTTGTCATTTTTGTCATTTTTGTCATTTTTGTCATTTTTGTCATTTTTGTCATTTTTGTCATTTTTGTCATTTTTGTCATTTTTGTCATTTTTGTCATTTTTGTCATTTTTGTCATTTTTGTCATTTTTGTCATTTTTGTCATTTTTGTCATTTTTGTCATTTTTGTCATTTTTGTCATTTTTGTCATTTTTGTCATTTTTGTCATTTTTGTCATTTTTGTCATTTTTGTCATTTTTGTCATTTTTGTCATTTTTGTCATTTTTGTCATTTTTGTCATTTTTGTCATTTTTGTCATTTTTGTCATTTTTGTCATTTTTGTCATTTTTGTCATTTTTGTCATTTTTGTCATTTTTGTCATTTTTGTCATTTTTGTCATTTTTGTCATTTTTGTCATTTTTGTCATTTTTGTCATTTTTGTCATTTTTGTCATTTTTGTCATTTTTGTCATTTTTGTCATTTTTGTCATTTTTGTCATTTTTGTCATTTTTGTCATTTTTGTCATTTTTGTCATTTTTGTCATTTTTGTCATTTTTGTCATTTTTGTCATTTTTGTCATTTTTGTCATTTTTGTCATTTTTGTCATTTTTGTCATTTTTGTCATTTTTGTCATTTTTGTCATTTTTGTCATTTTTGTCATTTTTGTCATTTTTGTCATTTTTGTCATTTTTGTCATTTTTGTCATTTTTGTCATTTTTGTCATTTTTGTCATTTTTGTCATTTTTGTCATTTTTGTCATTTTTGTCATTTTTGTCATTTTTGTCATTTTTGTCATTTTTGTCATTTTTGTCATTTTTGTCATTTTTGTCATTTTTGTCATTTTTGTCATTTTTGTCATTTTTGTCATTTTTGTCATTTTTGTCATTTTTGTCATTTTTGTCATTTTTGTCATTTTTGTCATTTTTGTCATTTTTGTCATTTTTGTCATTTTTGTCATTTTTGTCATTTTTGTCATTTTTGTCATTTTTGTCATTTTTGTCATTTTTGTCATTTTTGTCATTTTTGTCATTTTTGTCATTTTTGTCATTTTTGTCATTTTTGTCATTTTTGTCATTTTTGTCATTTTTGTCATTTTTGTCATTTTTGTCATTTTTGTCATTTTTGTCATTTTTGTCATTTTTGTCATTTTTGTCATTTTTGTCATTTTTGTCATTTTTGTCATTTTTGTCATTTTTGTCATTTTTGTCATTTTTGTCATTTTTGTCATTTTTGTCATTTTTGTCATTTTTGTCATTTTTGTCATTTTTGTCATTTTTGTCATTTTTGTCATTTTTGTCATTTTTGTCATTTTTGTCATTTTTGTCATTTTTGTCATTTTTGTCATTTTTGTCATTTTTGTCATTTTTGTCATTTTTGTCATTTTTGTCATTTTTGTCATTTTTGTCATTTTTGTCATTTTTGTCATTTTTGTCATTTTTGTCATTTTTGTCATTTTTGTCATTTTTGTCATTTTTGTCATTTTTGTCATTTTTGTCATTTTTGTCATTTTTGTCATTTTTGTCATTTTTGTCATTTTTGTCATTTTTGTCATTTTTGTCATTTTTGTCATTTTTGTCATTTTTGTCATTTTTGTCATTTTTGTCATTTTTGTCATTTTTGTCATTTTTGTCATTTTTGTCATTTTTGTCATTTTTGTCATTTTTGTCATTTTTGTCATTTTTGTCATTTTTGTCATTTTTGTCATTTTTGTCATTTTTGTCATTTTTGTCATTTTTGTCATTTTTGTCATTTTTGTCATTTTTGTCATTTTTGTCATTTTTGTCATTTTTGTCATTTTTGTCATTTTTGTCATTTTTGTCATTTTTGTCATTTTTGTCATTTTTGTCATTTTTGTCATTTTTGTCATTTTTGTCATTTTTGTCATTTTTGTCATTTTTGTCATTTTTGTCATTTTTGTCATTTTTGTCATTTTTGTCATTTTTGTCATTTTTGTCATTTTTGTCATTTTTGTCATTTTTGTCATTTTTGTCATTTTTGTCATTTTTGTCATTTTTGTCATTTTTGTCATTTTTGTCATTTTTGTCATTTTTGTCATTTTTGTCATTTTTGTCATTTTTGTCATTTTTGTCATTTTTGTCATTTTTGTCATTTTTGTCATTTTTGTCATTTTTGTCATTTTTGTCATTTTTGTCATTTTTGTCATTTTTGTCATTTTTGTCATTTTTGTCATTTTTGTCATTTTTGTCATTTTTGTCATTTTTGTCATTTTTGTCATTTTTGTCATTTTTGTCATTTTTGTCATTTTTGTCATTTTTGTCATTTTTGTCATTTTTGTCATTTTTGTCATTTTTGTCATTTTTGTCATTTTTGTCATTTTTGTCATTTTTGTCATTTTTGTCATTTTTGTCATTTTTGTCATTTTTGTCATTTTTGTCATTTTTGTCATTTTTGTCATTTTTGTCATTTTTGTCATTTTTGTCATTTTTGTCATTTTTGTCATTTTTGTCATTTTTGTCATTTTTGTCATTTTTGTCATTTTTGTCATTTTTGTCATTTTTGTCATTTTTGTCATTTTTGTCATTTTTGTCATTTTTGTCATTTTTGTCATTTTTGTCATTTTTGTCATTTTTGTCATTTTTGTCATTTTTGTCATTTTTGTCATTTTTGTCATTTTTGTCATTTTTGTCATTTTTGTCATTTTTGTCATTTTTGTCATTTTTGTCATTTTTGTCATTTTTGTCATTTTTGTCATTTTTGTCATTTTTGTCATTTTTGTCATTTTTGTCATTTTTGTCATTTTTGTCATTTTTGTCATTTTTGTCATTTTTGTCATTTTTGTCATTTTTGTCATTTTTGTCATTTTTGTCATTTTTGTCATTTTTGTCATTTTTGTCATTTTTGTCATTTTTGTCATTTTTGTCATTTTTGTCATTTTTGTCATTTTTGTCATTTTTGTCATTTTTGTCATTTTTGTCATTTTTGTCATTTTTGTCATTTTTGTCATTTTTGTCATTTTTGTCATTTTTGTCATTTTTGTCATTTTTGTCATTTTTGTCATTTTTGTCATTTTTGTCATTTTTGTCATTTTTGTCATTTTTGTCATTTTTGTCATTTTTGTCATTTTTGTCATTTTTGTCATTTTTGTCATTTTTGTCATTTTTGTCATTTTTGTCATTTTTGTCATTTTTGTCATTTTTGTCATTTTTGTCATTTTTGTCATTTTTGTCATTTTTGTCATTTTTGTCATTTTTGTCATTTTTGTCATTTTTGTCATTTTTGTCATTTTTGTCATTTTTGTCATTTTTGTCATTTTTGTCATTTTTGTCATTTTTGTCATTTTTGTCATTTTTGTCATTTTTGTCATTTTTGTCATTTTTGTCATTTTTGTCATTTTTGTCATTTTTGTCATTTTTGTCATTTTTGTCATTTTTGTCATTTTTGTCATTTTTGTCATTTTTGTCATTTTTGTCATTTTTGTCATTTTTGTCATTTTTGTCATTTTTGTCATTTTTGTCATTTTTGTCATTTTTGTCATTTTTGTCATTTTTGTCATTTTTGTCATTTTTGTCATTTTTGTCATTTTTGTCATTTTTGTCATTTTTGTCATTTTTGTCATTTTTGTCATTTTTGTCATTTTTGTCATTTTTGTCATTTTTGTCATTTTTGTCATTTTTGTCATTTTTGTCATTTTTGTCATTTTTGTCATTTTTGTCATTTTTGTCATTTTTGTCATTTTTGTCATTTTTGTCATTTTTGTCATTTTTGTCATTTTTGTCATTTTTGTCATTTTTGTCATTTTTGTCATTTTTGTCATTTTTGTCATTTTTGTCATTTTTGTCATTTTTGTCATTTTTGTCATTTTTGTCATTTTTGTCATTTTTGTCATTTTTGTCATTTTTGTCATTTTTGTCATTTTTGTCATTTTTGTCATTTTTGTCATTTTTGTCATTTTTGTCATTTTTGTCATTTTTGTCATTTTTGTCATTTTTGTCATTTTTGTCATTTTTGTCATTTTTGTCATTTTTGTCATTTTTGTCATTTTTGTCATTTTTGTCATTTTTGTCATTTTTGTCATTTTTGTCATTTTTGTCATTTTTGTCATTTTTGTCATTTTTGTCATTTTTGTCATTTTTGTCATTTTTGTCATTTTTGTCATTTTTGTCATTTTTGTCATTTTTGTCATTTTTGTCATTTTTGTCATTTTTGTCATTTTTGTCATTTTTGTCATTTTTGTCATTTTTGTCATTTTTGTCATTTTTGTCATTTTTGTCATTTTTGTCATTTTTGTCATTTTTGTCATTTTTGTCATTTTTGTCATTTTTGTCATTTTTGTCATTTTTGTCATTTTTGTCATTTTTGTCATTTTTGTCATTTTTGTCATTTTTGTCATTTTTGTCATTTTTGTCATTTTTGTCATTTTTGTCATTTTTGTCATTTTTGTCATTTTTGTCATTTTTGTCATTTTTGTCATTTTTGTCATTTTTGTCATTTTTGTCATTTTTGTCATTTTTGTCATTTTTGTCATTTTTGTCATTTTTGTCATTTTTGTCATTTTTGTCATTTTTGTCATTTTTGTCATTTTTGTCATTTTTGTCATTTTTGTCATTTTTGTCATTTTTGTCATTTTTGTCATTTTTGTCATTTTTGTCATTTTTGTCATTTTTGTCATTTTTGTCATTTTTGTCATTTTTGTCATTTTTGTCATTTTTGTCATTTTTGTCATTTTTGTCATTTTTGTCATTTTTGTCATTTTTGTCATTTTTGTCATTTTTGTCATTTTTGTCATTTTTGTCATTTTTGTCATTTTTGTCATTTTTGTCATTTTTGTCATTTTTGTCATTTTTGTCATTTTTGTCATTTTTGTCATTTTTGTCATTTTTGTCATTTTTGTCATTTTTGTCATTTTTGTCATTTTTGTCATTTTTGTCATTTTTGTCATTTTTGTCATTTTTGTCATTTTTGTCATTTTTGTCATTTTTGTCATTTTTGTCATTTTTGTCATTTTTGTCATTTTTGTCATTTTTGTCATTTTTGTCATTTTTGTCATTTTTGTCATTTTTGTCATTTTTGTCATTTTTGTCATTTTTGTCATTTTTGTCATTTTTGTCATTTTTGTCATTTTTGTCATTTTTGTCATTTTTGTCATTTTTGTCATTTTTGTCATTTTTGTCATTTTTGTCATTTTTGTCATTTTTGTCATTTTTGTCATTTTTGTCATTTTTGTCATTTTTGTCATTTTTGTCATTTTTGTCATTTTTGTCATTTTTGTCATTTTTGTCATTTTTGTCATTTTTGTCATTTTTGTCATTTTTGTCATTTTTGTCATTTTTGTCATTTTTGTCATTTTTGTCATTTTTGTCATTTTTGTCATTTTTGTCATTTTTGTCATTTTTGTCATTTTTGTCATTTTTGTCATTTTTGTCATTTTTGTCATTTTTGTCATTTTTGTCATTTTTGTCATTTTTGTCATTTTTGTCATTTTTGTCATTTTTGTCATTTTTGTCATTTTTGTCATTTTTGTCATTTTTGTCATTTTTGTCATTTTTGTCATTTTTGTCATTTTTGTCATTTTTGTCATTTTTGTCATTTTTGTCATTTTTGTCATTTTTGTCATTTTTGTCATTTTTGTCATTTTTGTCATTTTTGTCATTTTTGTCATTTTTGTCATTTTTGTCATTTTTGTCATTTTTGTCATTTTTGTCATTTTTGTCATTTTTGTCATTTTTGTCATTTTTGTCATTTTTGTCATTTTTGTCATTTTTGTCATTTTTGTCATTTTTGTCATTTTTGTCATTTTTGTCATTTTTGTCATTTTTGTCATTTTTGTCATTTTTGTCATTTTTGTCATTTTTGTCATTTTTGTCATTTTTGTCATTTTTGTCATTTTTGTCATTTTTGTCATTTTTGTCATTTTTGTCATTTTTGTCATTTTTGTCATTTTTGTCATTTTTGTCATTTTTGTCATTTTTGTCATTTTTGTCATTTTTGTCATTTTTGTCATTTTTGTCATTTTTGTCATTTTTGTCATTTTTGTCATTTTTGTCATTTTTGTCATTTTTGTCATTTTTGTCATTTTTGTCATTTTTGTCATTTTTGTCATTTTTGTCATTTTTGTCATTTTTGTCATTTTTGTCATTTTTGTCATTTTTGTCATTTTTGTCATTTTTGTCATTTTTGTCATTTTTGTCATTTTTGTCATTTTTGTCATTTTTGTCATTTTTGTCATTTTTGTCATTTTTGTCATTTTTGTCATTTTTGTCATTTTTGTCATTTTTGTCATTTTTGTCATTTTTGTCATTTTTGTCATTTTTGTCATTTTTGTCATTTTTGTCATTTTTGTCATTTTTGTCATTTTTGTCATTTTTGTCATTTTTGTCATTTTTGTCATTTTTGTCATTTTTGTCATTTTTGTCATTTTTGTCATTTTTGTCATTTTTGTCATTTTTGTCATTTTTGTCATTTTTGTCATTTTTGTCATTTTTGTCATTTTTGTCATTTTTGTCATTTTTGTCATTTTTGTCATTTTTGTCATTTTTGTCATTTTTGTCATTTTTGTCATTTTTGTCATTTTTGTCATTTTTGTCATTTTTGTCATTTTTGTCATTTTTGTCATTTTTGTCATTTTTGTCATTTTTGTCATTTTTGTCATTTTTGTCATTTTTGTCATTTTTGTCATTTTTGTCATTTTTGTCATTTTTGTCATTTTTGTCATTTTTGTCATTTTTGTCATTTTTGTCATTTTTGTCATTTTTGTCATTTTTGTCATTTTTGTCATTTTTGTCATTTTTGTCATTTTTGTCATTTTTGTCATTTTTGTCATTTTTGTCATTTTTGTCATTTTTGTCATTTTTGTCATTTTTGTCATTTTTGTCATTTTTGTCATTTTTGTCATTTTTGTCATTTTTGTCATTTTTGTCATTTTTGTCATTTTTGTCATTTTTGTCATTTTTGTCATTTTTGTCATTTTTGTCATTTTTGTCATTTTTGTCATTTTTGTCATTTTTGTCATTTTTGTCATTTTTGTCATTTTTGTCATTTTTGTCATTTTTGTCATTTTTGTCATTTTTGTCATTTTTGTCATTTTTGTCATTTTTGTCATTTTTGTCATTTTTGTCATTTTTGTCATTTTTGTCATTTTTGTCATTTTTGTCATTTTTGTCATTTTTGTCATTTTTGTCATTTTTGTCATTTTTGTCATTTTTGTCATTTTTGTCATTTTTGTCATTTTTGTCATTTTTGTCATTTTTGTCATTTTTGTCATTTTTGTCATTTTTGTCATTTTTGTCATTTTTGTCATTTTTGTCATTTTTGTCATTTTTGTCATTTTTGTCATTTTTGTCATTTTTGTCATTTTTGTCATTTTTGTCATTTTTGTCATTTTTGTCATTTTTGTCATTTTTGTCATTTTTGTCATTTTTGTCATTTTTGTCATTTTTGTCATTTTTGTCATTTTTGTCATTTTTGTCATTTTTGTCATTTTTGTCATTTTTGTCATTTTTGTCATTTTTGTCATTTTTGTCATTTTTGTCATTTTTGTCATTTTTGTCATTTTTGTCATTTTTGTCATTTTTGTCATTTTTGTCATTTTTGTCATTTTTGTCATTTTTGTCATTTTTGTCATTTTTGTCATTTTTGTCATTTTTGTCATTTTTGTCATTTTTGTCATTTTTGTCATTTTTGTCATTTTTGTCATTTTTGTCATTTTTGTCATTTTTGTCATTTTTGTCATTTTTGTCATTTTTGTCATTTTTGTCATTTTTGTCATTTTTGTCATTTTTGTCATTTTTGTCATTTTTGTCATTTTTGTCATTTTTGTCATTTTTGTCATTTTTGTCATTTTTGTCATTTTTGTCATTTTTGTCATTTTTGTCATTTTTGTCATTTTTGTCATTTTTGTCATTTTTGTCATTTTTGTCATTTTTGTCATTTTTGTCATTTTTGTCATTTTTGTCATTTTTGTCATTTTTGTCATTTTTGTCATTTTTGTCATTTTTGTCATTTTTGTCATTTTTGTCATTTTTGTCATTTTTGTCATTTTTGTCATTTTTGTCATTTTTGTCATTTTTGTCATTTTTGTCATTTTTGTCATTTTTGTCATTTTTGTCATTTTTGTCATTTTTGTCATTTTTGTCATTTTTGTCATTTTTGTCATTTTTGTCATTTTTGTCATTTTTGTCATTTTTGTCATTTTTGTCATTTTTGTCATTTTTGTCATTTTTGTCATTTTTGTCATTTTTGTCATTTTTGTCATTTTTGTCATTTTTGTCATTTTTGTCATTTTTGTCATTTTTGTCATTTTTGTCATTTTTGTCATTTTTGTCATTTTTGTCATTTTTGTCATTTTTGTCATTTTTGTCATTTTTGTCATTTTTGTCATTTTTGTCATTTTTGTCATTTTTGTCATTTTTGTCATTTTTGTCATTTTTGTCATTTTTGTCATTTTTGTCATTTTTGTCATTTTTGTCATTTTTGTCATTTTTGTCATTTTTGTCATTTTTGTCATTTTTGTCATTTTTGTCATTTTTGTCATTTTTGTCATTTTTGTCATTTTTGTCATTTTTGTCATTTTTGTCATTTTTGTCATTTTTGTCATTTTTGTCATTTTTGTCATTTTTGTCATTTTTGTCATTTTTGTCATTTTTGTCATTTTTGTCATTTTTGTCATTTTTGTCATTTTTGTCATTTTTGTCATTTTTGTCATTTTTGTCATTTTTGTCATTTTTGTCATTTTTGTCATTTTTGTCATTTTTGTCATTTTTGTCATTTTTGTCATTTTTGTCATTTTTGTCATTTTTGTCATTTTTGTCATTTTTGTCATTTTTGTCATTTTTGTCATTTTTGTCATTTTTGTCATTTTTGTCATTTTTGTCATTTTTGTCATTTTTGTCATTTTTGTCATTTTTGTCATTTTTGTCATTTTTGTCATTTTTGTCATTTTTGTCATTTTTGTCATTTTTGTCATTTTTGTCATTTTTGTCATTTTTGTCATTTTTGTCATTTTTGTCATTTTTGTCATTTTTGTCATTTTTGTCATTTTTGTCATTTTTGTCATTTTTGTCATTTTTGTCATTTTTGTCATTTTTGTCATTTTTGTCATTTTTGTCATTTTTGTCATTTTTGTCATTTTTGTCATTTTTGTCATTTTTGTCATTTTTGTCATTTTTGTCATTTTTGTCATTTTTGTCATTTTTGTCATTTTTGTCATTTTTGTCATTTTTGTCATTTTTGTCATTTTTGTCATTTTTGTCATTTTTGTCATTTTTGTCATTTTTGTCATTTTTGTCATTTTTGTCATTTTTGTCATTTTTGTCATTTTTGTCATTTTTGTCATTTTTGTCATTTTTGTCATTTTTGTCATTTTTGTCATTTTTGTCATTTTTGTCATTTTTGTCATTTTTGTCATTTTTGTCATTTTTGTCATTTTTGTCATTTTTGTCATTTTTGTCATTTTTGTCATTTTTGTCATTTTTGTCATTTTTGTCATTTTTGTCATTTTTGTCATTTTTGTCATTTTTGTCATTTTTGTCATTTTTGTCATTTTTGTCATTTTTGTCATTTTTGTCATTTTTGTCATTTTTGTCATTTTTGTCATTTTTGTCATTTTTGTCATTTTTGTCATTTTTGTCATTTTTGTCATTTTTGTCATTTTTGTCATTTTTGTCATTTTTGTCATTTTTGTCATTTTTGTCATTTTTGTCATTTTTGTCATTTTTGTCATTTTTGTCATTTTTGTCATTTTTGTCATTTTTGTCATTTTTGTCATTTTTGTCATTTTTGTCATTTTTGTCATTTTTGTCATTTTTGTCATTTTTGTCATTTTTGTCATTTTTGTCATTTTTGTCATTTTTGTCATTTTTGTCATTTTTGTCATTTTTGTCATTTTTGTCATTTTTGTCATTTTTGTCATTTTTGTCATTTTTGTCATTTTTGTCATTTTTGTCATTTTTGTCATTTTTGTCATTTTTGTCATTTTTGTCATTTTTGTCATTTTTGTCATTTTTGTCATTTTTGTCATTTTTGTCATTTTTGTCATTTTTGTCATTTTTGTCATTTTTGTCATTTTTGTCATTTTTGTCATTTTTGTCATTTTTGTCATTTTTGTCATTTTTGTCATTTTTGTCATTTTTGTCATTTTTGTCATTTTTGTCATTTTTGTCATTTTTGTCATTTTTGTCATTTTTGTCATTTTTGTCATTTTTGTCATTTTTGTCATTTTTGTCATTTTTGTCATTTTTGTCATTTTTGTCATTTTTGTCATTTTTGTCATTTTTGTCATTTTTGTCATTTTTGTCATTTTTGTCATTTTTGTCATTTTTGTCATTTTTGTCATTTTTGTCATTTTTGTCATTTTTGTCATTTTTGTCATTTTTGTCATTTTTGTCATTTTTGTCATTTTTGTCATTTTTGTCATTTTTGTCATTTTTGTCATTTTTGTCATTTTTGTCATTTTTGTCATTTTTGTCATTTTTGTCATTTTTGTCATTTTTGTCATTTTTGTCATTTTTGTCATTTTTGTCATTTTTGTCATTTTTGTCATTTTTGTCATTTTTGTCATTTTTGTCATTTTTGTCATTTTTGTCATTTTTGTCATTTTTGTCATTTTTGTCATTTTTGTCATTTTTGTCATTTTTGTCATTTTTGTCATTTTTGTCATTTTTGTCATTTTTGTCATTTTTGTCATTTTTGTCATTTTTGTCATTTTTGTCATTTTTGTCATTTTTGTCATTTTTGTCATTTTTGTCATTTTTGTCATTTTTGTCATTTTTGTCATTTTTGTCATTTTTGTCATTTTTGTCATTTTTGTCATTTTTGTCATTTTTGTCATTTTTGTCATTTTTGTCATTTTTGTCATTTTTGTCATTTTTGTCATTTTTGTCATTTTTGTCATTTTTGTCATTTTTGTCATTTTTGTCATTTTTGTCATTTTTGTCATTTTTGTCATTTTTGTCATTTTTGTCATTTTTGTCATTTTTGTCATTTTTGTCATTTTTGTCATTTTTGTCATTTTTGTCATTTTTGTCATTTTTGTCATTTTTGTCATTTTTGTCATTTTTGTCATTTTTGTCATTTTTGTCATTTTTGTCATTTTTGTCATTTTTGTCATTTTTGTCATTTTTGTCATTTTTGTCATTTTTGTCATTTTTGTCATTTTTGTCATTTTTGTCATTTTTGTCATTTTTGTCATTTTTGTCATTTTTGTCATTTTTGTCATTTTTGTCATTTTTGTCATTTTTGTCATTTTTGTCATTTTTGTCATTTTTGTCATTTTTGTCATTTTTGTCATTTTTGTCATTTTTGTCATTTTTGTCATTTTTGTCATTTTTGTCATTTTTGTTATTTTTGTTATTTTTGTTATGTTTGTCATTTTTGTCATTTTTGTCATTTTTGTCATTTTTGTCATTTTTGTCATTTTTGTCATTTTTGTCATTTTTGTTATTTTTGTTATTTTTGTTATGTTTGTCATTTATTCCTGCTGTTAATCGAACACAGGTTACATGTGCAAGGTTCCATGTTTTTGGTTAATTTTTTCAGTTTTCATTCACCATCAGATTTTATTACATTTTAGCTTAAAACGGTAAAAAAAATTGTCAAACGTCATAAAAACCAGAAATCAAATCCCCTTCGACGGGTCACGTGTCAATCCTTGGTTGCCAATTTTGTAATTTATCGACACAACAAACATTCTCGGGCTCGTGTTTGCCATTAGCGACAAGGATCCCTGTCAAATGAATTCTCCCGTTACGAAATTCGATTCATTTTTTACACCACCACTGACTGTTTCTATTTCCATCACATCCAAATTCAAAATCAACACGGAGTCAACTGACTGGCGTCAATCCACCCCACATCCACCCACACTTGTTGTGCTTGTTCCTTGCCATTGATAAGGTCGTCACCGAATTGCTCTCCATGTGTTCCTTCTCGGTTTGATGAGACCATTTTGACAGAAGCCAGCAAATCATGGGACGTCACTTCGCTCGGGCCGCTTGAGGCTTCGACGTGTCACTGCCGCCAGAATGCCACCGACCGGAAATGTCCCACCGGAACCGATAGCAAAAACCATGGGACTTGGACTTGGTTGTAATAAACCGCCGAGCCCGAACGACGAAAATCCTTGCCATTCCCGAATCGTCGCCTCGATAAATCATTCACATGCCATTAGACAGAGACATTGGCCGGAATGCTTTGGCGGAGGAAGATGAGAGTCTTCTTGTTTTTTTTCGGTGGCCATAAAACTATGGGATCCTAGCGGGGAATAAAAAAACATAGCGTGTGTGTTGGTTACGTTTTCGTATGTGGAAATGTTTCGGATATTTTCCCGAAGAAAAGTCCCAAAAAGTAGGTTGACTGTGACCAAGAGTCTTTGGATGGAGAAATGTTTTCAATAAAAATGAACTCCGCATAATGATCTTAGAAGGAAAAATCATTAATCATAATGACGCTTCCCTGCTTTGAGATTCAAATTATATGATTTGAAATGTTACGTTGATCAATTGCCTTTCACAGTTTTCTTAATTTGTAAAACTCTAACGCTAGGCTTCACAAACTTTATATTCATATGGATGACATACTTAGGAACTTAAAAACATGATTTTTGATTCTATACACTGTATTCTCCAGTGATCTTGGTAAATTGTGTCAAAATTAAGTGTTGAAGCTACTACGTACACGTTTTGCACATTGGTAGGCCAGCGAGGAATCCAATGCGTGGGAAAAAAACTTAGCGGGCTGAAAAGACAGCTCAATTGCGCATCCAAAGGGCAGCTTAATTATGTTTATAATTCCAAATAAATTAAATTAACTTATGTTATAACAATAAAGCAGGTTTGGACTTAAGTTTGAGATAAGATAAAAATTTATATCAAGCCAAGAGGTTGAAATTTGAAATATCGAATTGAGAGGACATGTTGAATAAAGCTTAGTTCTTTTAGAAATGGGACAGTTACGAATGCGTGTATCTCAAAAACCTTTCGTTTGATCTAAAAACTTTTTATGAAGGAAATGAAGGTAATCTTATGATGATTCATGAAAAAATTTGAAAAAAATTATTTATCGTTTTTTTGTAAGAATAAATTCTACTTTATTCTTGGTACCTCCCATCGGCTAGCGCACACTTTTTTCAGTCATGATATTGACCAGTTTATCAAACTTATATTCGTCTTATCTGTATTTTAGGTGGCTACACCCTCTTCCTTCAATTTCCGCTACTTTTTAGACCAATACTTTTCTTTTAAAAGAAACTGAGGGCAATTTAGTGGATACAGATGTTTCGAAATTAACAAATTTGATTATTTCTGAGGAACTTTTTGAGCGTTTTAATGGAATTTCTGCTGGCAAAATCTGGCAATAACGAAGTTAAACCATTATGAGATTAAACTTAATATATAATAAGTTAGTATAAATCGTAGTTTGCGAAGAATACATAAAAGATTACTCTTTTTAGGTTTTGAAAAACAGCGAAAACCATAGTTTTAGTTTTGAATATTGTTATTTCATTCCACAGGAGCAGAATTTTGGCAAAACATAAATTTTATACAAAATAACCAGCAAATACATATCTTAATATACTCGTGACCTTGCCACGAGGAGACATGGTAAAGGATTCAAACGCTGGAATTTGTTTAAAATAGAGTATTTCATAAGTTTTGTCGTTCATCAGAAATCATCTGCCCCATAGCCTCGGAACCGGCTATATAGCTTACGAGCTCTAGAACTAGCAAAAGTTTAGTGTTTGAGGTGTGGTTGAATGACTCATCATCAGGCAACACTTTCAGTTTATCGGAAATTTTTTTTTTGATTTGAGCGATCTACCCTTAACTTTTCGCTTTTTGAAAATTAAAAATACTGTTATGAGACTTGATTCCCTGATGACCCTTAGCCGAAGTTGCCGATCAAATGCTTCACTCCAATGCTTGATTTGAACTTTGTGGACATTTTTTACAGTATGTGCATACTTTTCCACCACTCACATACAGTAATTCTTCGAATAATCAACGGTTTTGTCAGCTATCAATTTGATTAGGGTGGATTTTGAATGAAACTGTGCAAAATTATTTTTTCCTTTTTCTCTTGCATCGTAAATATCTCAAAAAACGCGTAATTTTTAAATTTTGATAAAAATTTGTCGGATAGTACTTTTTACAGGCAACAAAATGCTGCTAAAATTTTGAATGTCCGATTACTAGTAAACGAGCTATTAGCAAAAGAAAGTGTCCCATTTCTAAAAGAACTAAGCTTTATCTTTTCAAATAGACAATCAAGCGGGTTATGAGAACATTTTGAGAAAAGATTCAACAGGATTCAACATGAAGACAGTTGCTTTGATTTCAATGCTCTTTTTCCGTCTGGTTTTTTTTTTTTATTTTCTTGTATTTGAGATGAAAATCTGTGTAAATATTCTTTATATATGAAGTGGTTATCCATAATTTTGCTCGAAAGCAAGAGTCTTTGTGCCAGAAGTTAAACGAAAATAATGCCATCTTTCGCAGAATGCACGTTTCAGCCCATTTTTGGCATACATTCAGCTCTAATCGAGCATTGCAATTTTGCAACCTCTTTTTTGGGTGTGTTTTTTCGTATATGGGAAGAAATGTCCATGAAAGTTTTGTGGACCGCCTACGACACACTTGAAAAAAATTCTAAATTTCTACATATCATCCATCACAAGTCAACAAAACTAAATTTATTGTACACTTGCTCCAGGAGAAGAAAACCCCATAGGCTATCAGCAAACCTAAATAAAAGAACGATAATTGGCAGTATGAGCAAATGTGTGTGCAAACTAATCAGACTCAACCGGCAGACTGGGTCATCGAACGGAATTTGCGCGAGTTATTTCTTGCTTTGGAAGTTGGACTTAATCAGCACGTTGCTATCGTAAATTACAAGCTCCGGAACTGAAATTTTAAGCTTGCCTCGCCGTTGTGTTGGGCCAGAGAGAGGGGTTTAAGCTCTTCCCGAATACCCGCGCCAAGAATGTATCCTGCTGCAAGATTTAAACACGATTTGAACGAATGAATAAGCGGAACAACATTCATACCGACATGGAATAACAGCTTCGAGCGCCTAAGAACTGCATCTGCATAGCATCATTATTCGGAATCGCGCGCGCGTTCTTCACCAAACAAACAGCATAATCCACTGGCTGGGTTCCTTCCTATTCGTTCAGCAGATATGCATTCTCAATGTTTATCAGAAGCAGATTCCGTTTGCTGGTCAGCCAGCATCACCCAAAGACTGGGGAAAAGGCTACGGGTTTTCGTTGTTCCGGCACATTGTGCTCCAGTTGGAATTCAATTCTCGCTCCTTTATCTATAAATAAAGCCCTCCCGCCTATGCCGGCAACTATTAGAACAGCTGGAGTTTGGCTCCGGAGGAAGTAAAAAAATGCCTAGCGCTGAATGATAGTTCAGAGCGACTGTCGTTTTTTTCAACTAAAGAAAGAAAATATAAACCCGGAACGTGTGGAATGAAACTGTGACACAATGCAGCTTGTTCGATTCAAAGTATTTTTAAGCCCGTTCCTCTACTTGTACACCATAAGAGATTTTCCTACACCCAAATCGACAAATTTTTTATGCATTGTAATATTCGATACTGATCCGAAAAAAATGAGGTCATCAAATCACCTGAGCAGAAAATGAGTTATTTGAGTTAAAGAAGCTACCGTTGTTGTACTTGTTGTGCGATTCTAAAATTTCAATTAACTTGAAATCAGAGCCAGGAATCAGAAGGCGTGTGTAGATAAAAAAAGTAGAAAAGGTAGTAATTAAACGTAGAATTACGCAATTCTTTTCTTCAATTATAGAACTTATGGTGTTTTTTTCCGAAATGACCAACATATAACAGTGTAAAAATGGCAATATATGACTGACAAATTTCAAACATATAACAAACAGAATTTAACCTTGTGACATAAACGTATCACCAGAAATAATCTGAGCAAGCAGACCATGTGACATAATCGGACCATGCAACACAATCTGAATATGCAATAAAATCTCGACCATGTGACATAATCCAACCATGTGACACAATCCGATCATAATCGACCATGTGACATAATCGGACCATGTGACATAATCCGACCATGCAACATTATCCGATCATGCAACATAATCGGACCGTGTGACATAATCGGATCATGCAACATAATCGGACCATGTGACATAATCCGACCATGCAACATAATCGAACCATGTGACATAATCCGACCATGCAACATAATCGGACCATGCAACCAGGGTTGCCAACTATTTTTCAGAAAAGTCTGGAAGATTTTTAAAAAAATGTCTGGAAATTTCTGCAAATGTCTGGACACCTAAGTTTTGAAGGTGGCGACTTTTTTTTTTGGTTCCCAGATCTCAATGTTACAATAGTGTTTTTCTGTCACTATATCAGTCACGTGCTCTGTCTGAGTCTCAATTTAACATACATCCTCAAAGCATTGAACCCTTATTGAATTCATAGTTCATAGGTTCTACTAATCATTTCGGGTGACCACTCGAAATCCATTTTGGATTTCCCGCATTTTTCCCGACTTTTTCCCGCATGTTAACATGAAATTCTCGATTTTGTAAAACAGGAAACAAATCAAAAATCTGAATATTTCTTTTTGAAACCACCTACCTAGACCTAGATTTCTAAGATTTGCCTTTGTTTTTATATTTTTTCAAAAATCGTCCTGAATTGCCCGACCATGTAGAAACGTGTGATGGAAAGTATGGTATTTTTAAGTTAAAAATCATCGTTCTTTGAAACTACTATTTTGAAGATATTTTGCTCAAATTCGACCTTCATATAATTCAATATCAAATAAGCAATTTCAAATTGCTTAGCACCTGCTTTGACATGTTTTGTTCCAGATTTCACAGGATCCAAATATCTTTGGTAACCAACGCCCTAGCAGCGACAAGTCATCTGATGTCCTTTCAATTCTTTGAGACATTTTGAATTTCAGAGAAACCCCTACCTGAAAAAGACCTCGTAATACATCATATGGTAATATCATGTGATTGGAAATGATTGATTCAAAACATGAGGGGTATTACAATGGAACAAATATAAGGAAAATGAAATAATCGCTCTTGGTTTTATAATTAAAAACTCTCTGGAGTATTCGACCGAATATTCGTTTGGCCGAATAGTTTAAAAGGTCAATATTCGGTATTTGGCCGTTGACCGAGTACAAATTTTTTCGTCCATCATGCTTCCTCTCTACGAGCGTCGGATAGAAGCTTCAATTGTTTCGCCTCCTCGGCCGCCTCTCGCTTCCGATTTGCAATAGTTTCTATAACAGATTGTTTTCTTTTTTATTTGTTTTAATAGGACTCGACATCTCTCGAGTGAGTATAACGAGCATACTGGATTAACGATTTCGTTACGGTTATTCCCGTTGTTCAATGAAGCAAGTTAAAACTAGTCAAAACCGATCCAACACGGTAGGAGGATCCTTTTCGACCTGGTAGAAATCGGTCGAAGCCAATCGGAAAGAGATTGATGATCAACTGTGAATCAATTTTTACTTGTTTCGCCTTTTTCGTTCAAACTTCATTGAACAGACTTTCACCGAGCCAAAAATTTCCAACTTTTCGGGAGAAATTCCCGGCTTTTTCCTGCATTTTTTCCGGTGGATTCCAAATCCCGTCTTTTCCCGCATTTCCCGAATGGGTGGCCACCATGTTACATATCCACCATGTCCTGCCATATTACACCATGACAAAATTGAATTTTCATAGAATCTTAGAACAATTTATGTCCAAACACAAAAGTCTGGAATTTTCTAGAAGAAATGCCAGAAGTCTGGAAGTCTGGAAACCTAAAAAAATGTCTGGCAAAAGTCCAAAAAGTCTGGAAGATCCAGACAAAATCTGGAAGGTTGACATCACTGCATGCAACATTATTCGACTATGTGACAGAATTTGACAAACAACGCCACTTGCGATGACCTGTAAGGTCCACTGGACGCCTCCGCCGCTGGCTGTCTACGCTGCTGCCCGTCGTCACTGCTGCCCGTCATCGCTGCTCACCGTCAACGCTGCTCACTGGTCCACGGTTGCCACTGAACTACTGCAAATCGATATCTGAGTCGGATTACCAATGGTGGGGTCCACACTCAGATCGAAGCGCAGCAAACGTCTGCTCAGTTCGACGGCAAACAGAGAAAGAAACCGAGTCGACCAAAGAGCCCTTTGTTTTATACCTTTCGTAGGTAGGGAAAAACAAAACCCATCAAAGCAGGCGTTGGTGATGACGTCATAATCCTTTAGATAGGATGTCCGGTAAAGAGGCGTTTTTCGTGACGCGAGATCCGTTCGCTAATTTCAATTTGCCCCCTATAGTGTTGCCGTAAGACGTAATTCTACGTCAAAAATTCTTCCATCTTTCTAACAGCACAATTGGCCTTTTTTTCAAATTGACATCCACAGAAACACCACGCTGCAAACAATGTCTCGACTTTGTACCTTTCAATAAAAAGTAGCTTCTCTCATTTGGAAAATGTTGAGTTGATTTCAAAAGCTTTTTCGAGAGAATTCAGAAAAAAATGATGTTTTGTAAGGTTCATTAAAAAATGTAATTGAAATATGTTTATTTCGAAAACGAATATTTATCCACCATTCCTAAAATGGATCGGAACACAAAACTTGCTTGCTAATGACCCAAAATCGGACATTATTGGATTCCTCAGCTCAGCATGATTCCTCAGATATATTTCGAATGTGAAATGTCTAACGTAGATCAAATGTTCCGATCGGGGTACGAAAAACACGTGCTTCGATCCACCCAAGTATCATTGTATAAATCAATGCAAAGTCAGCCTATAGACTTTGCTTCTTCTAGACAATGATACGGTTGTAAGAACCACCTTATTCCGATGTTGATTTGCCAGCATTATCCTGCTTCTAGTGCCACCTACATTTCAGACAGGGCAAAGTCACTTGTTCGAGATAAAATAGATCCGTTCAACGAAAAAGATACTCATCGTAGACAATAAAGAGTTACTCTTTTGTTTAAAGCAGATCCGGTTTAATCCAACAAAGCCCTAAGAGCTAAGCTACTCATTCGAGTAGAGAACGTCGAACGAGTCGGCAAGTCGCGCCTTGTATTTTTTTTGTGCTACTGAATAGGAGCCTAGAAAGCTTACGGATTAGGTAAATTTTATTTAGTTTTGATAAACTTTGGTTGGTCTGTGAATAACGTTTTCCATGGATGCAGGATTCCAAATCCCGCTACAAGTGGGTCCAAGTCCGGAGCTACATCCGCTGGTCACGGAAGTTGGGCGTGAAGACGCCTCTCGAGCTAAACGCTACAAAGCTCGAAAGCAGAGCACCGTTTGCGCACACCGCTTGTCGACCCGGACCGGGATCGGAACGGGATTTCTGATCCATTCAACGGCTTTCGACGATTCCCTCGTAGTATCGACCGCCGGCCAGAAAGGGACGAATAGCGGACGCCATTTTGTTCCCGCTCCACGTGGATTCGCCATTGTCCACGAGGCAAGTTGCTGGTGCAGTCAAGCCTTTTCCGACTGCCAGTGATACCCGTCTAGGCCGTGAGAACTCGCTGGTGCAGTCACCCCTTTTCCGGCTGCCAGTGATCACTTGCTGGTGCAGCCAACGTTTTCCCGACTGCCAGTGAACGCTGTCTAGACACGCTGGTGCAGTCAACACTATTCCCGGCTGCCAGTAACCCATCCTCGAGGATAACGCCCGCCGAACGGAATTCCGGATATCCCGCTTGAAAACAACAAGGTCAGACCTAACCAATAGTTTCGTTTTTCAGCTAGGGCAAACGACTTTTAACTGTAAATGTTAATTCTTAGAAATCACACGGGGGCCCCTCTAAAAATTAGGGGAAATACAAAAATGTTAAACCTTAGCTTCTGAGTTATAATTTTTAGATTCGGAAAACGTTCTTTCCTCGAAATTTCATTTCACTCTTCGTCGTATGATTTCGCTATTCATCTTGAGCTTCAAGCATAAGAGCAACTCGTCCAGTAATATTTTGAATCCTCCTTACTTTTCGATAAATCGCGTGATGTTTTTTGCCACTTTTTGAAAAACCCGCCTTGTGTGAGTCTTAAGCCGGTAGTAACGCGTACCTTCAGCCTTCCTTGATTGGAAGTGGCGCCCTTAACAAAGCTGTTGGTATTGTTGGCACAATCAAATTCGTTACACGGTGTGGGACAAATGGTCTTGTGCTGCAAGAAGTTTTCTCAAAACACGCTCTTGGCTCATTTCCAACACCTTTCATGCTTCCCAATCTAATCTATCCGTCTATAATTTTCATTACTTTCATTTGATATTCTCCCTATTAGAATGTATAGTTCACCGAAATGGCATTAATCATTCAATTAAATCGAATGTTCGAAAAAAATTGGGAAATAGAACAAAACAACAAACCTGTTATCTAATTTTTTTTTTGTAGGTATTGCTCTTTGTTAGAAAAATCAAACAAAATATGACTTGAAGATCTTTTTTATCACTTTAAAATGTTTTACACACGGAAAAATGATTTTAAAAAATTTATTCCAATATGTCAATCGTACACCCAAAATTCAGCCTCTGTGCCAATCGCGTGTAATCAATTAGAAAGCATCATTGGTACAAGAAGATAACGTGCTGATTCGATTTGCGTCCACCGGCATTAACCTCCCAGTGCAACCTAATTTCGTATGTCTGAAAGAAACAAAAAAAAAAAAGGTTTTCACGTCCCTTCCTATCGCATCACAAGACGAAGAAGGAGGGAAGTTAATACGCAGCCAACATCAGGAAGCCAGCCAGGAAGCCACTGTACATGTGAATGTAACAAAAGCAAAAAAAATTCCCTCATTTTAATCCACCGGCAAACAACCACCGGTCAAGCTGCCCGGCTTCAGAAGCTGTGTAGGGGAACATGCCCTATCATGCGCCACCTAAGCGAATCGCTGATTTTCTATGTATTCCCCGTAAAAATTGTGTTGAAAATGGGTGCAATCGTTGAAGAAAATAGTTTCCTACAAATGCCTATGATTTTTTATTACTCAAATTGCTATAGTTGCTTCAAAAACTTGATTTTTAAAAACCTTATTCAAAGCCACAGAACAAAACTGTGTTGCAAATACGCACCGCCGTGTATTCAATACGCGCCTAGCAGCCGAACACACCCGAAAGCAGCCGAAGACCGAAAACACACCAATACTTACAGACACTTTGAATGAAAATAAAATCAAAATGGACTAATCAAAATTAAAAAAAAAAAAATAAAAGTAGGTTTTTTGGGCTGAATTAACGCTCAAAATAAGGTTTTGGACTTTTTGTTCATTTTCAATGAAAATTGGCCTTTTTGAAAAATTAATGCTATTTTCAGCCTACTACGATTGGCGCGTTATAACGAGCGCATGGGCCGTGATAAAACATACCCATAAAAAGCATACCATAGCGAGGTCGGTATAATTTTTTAGCATTAAATCGTAGTTTAGATTCTCCTCTATCGATGTGTCAGAAAATATTGTCTTATTCGTTTTTCTCTGCTTGGTGACACCTTATTGAAAGTGTTTTAAAATTTAGATCGAAATGAAGAAAAATTCAAATTGTGAAATTATCACGACACAGGAGCATTTTAAGGAAAAATTCATACTTGCCATGACCAATCACAGCATTTAGAACAAATTGGTAATAATTGCAGGCTTAAAATGCTTCAGATTCTTCAAAACAAGGGTGGCGCGTATTAGCCACATGGGGCGTTATATGAACTTTTCCCCTATATGTAGCGTGTGAAAGTAAGGCAGGCAGTAAGCAAAGCACAGTTCTCATTCAGTGGGTTTCCCGTTTCCTTCACTCCCATTTCCTTCACAAGACAAAGGACTACGGGGCCGTTCAAATATTACGTAGCGCAATTTTCGGTCATTTTCGACTCAGCACCCCCCTACGTAACACATTTTTATCAGATTTTCTATCAAAAATTCACAAACCATAACAAACTACTATACCCCTCCCCCCCCAAACGCGTTACGTAATATTTGAATGGCCCCTACCTTGAAAGGTGGCCAAACCCCAGGAAGCCACCATTGTGCCTTTTTTATATTGATCGGTGACAGACAGCCTATGACAAATATCCCCCGACCTGCATGAAGCTGAAATAGTAGGGGAAAACTGTACAAGACGCACCAGCGGGGTAAGATGGCCCATGTCAGTATTTCTCAAATATACACTAACATACTGCTTCGAATGATGGTTTTCTTCATTTTTATTCTAGCAAACAAGCTTTTTCATCGTTCAACAGATGAAAAGTTCACAAAAACTACTTTAGTTCTTAGAAAAAGGAGAATTAATAGAATCAGCGTGAAACTTGTAATTTTTCATAAGTAACATATAAGGTTTTATGGTGAAACAGCCTTCGCAATCTGATGAAACTACAACTTATCGTTTTTCCACGCATGTGCACTTTCGGAAGACTATAAATATTTTGTTGTATTTTAAAAACTTCCTGCAAATTTTAACTAAAATCAATCATATTAAAATTGGGGCAGAATGCCCGCAAGACCACGTGTTTTAGGCTCAAATTTGGAGTGCTGTTAACTTTTGAGAAAACCCGAATATCAAAACAAAATGCCATTCTTTTTATTTGCTGACTCCCAAATTACGATAACAATGCATAGTTATAACATATTTTGTCCTTGTTCGAGTTAAAACAATGCACCAATATTCGACTCAAAAAAATTATCGGCCGCCATGTTTGCCGCGATATCACTGTATCAGGCCAAAAAATTGAAATTCGTTGCCTACTTGAAGGCGTTTTATCTATAAGGATATAAAAAAGTGTATTTTGAAAAGCGAAATTTTCGATGAGTTTAGCAATGCTAAATGAATTTTAGCCAAAAAATGGTAGTTTACAAAAATACGATGAACATGTAATTAAAGACTTGGTGTTTCAATAACTACATTCCGTATAATCATTGTTCTATTTCTTACCACCCTTCCTGTTTGGTGCGTACTGTCCACTAGTTTTGGCGTTCTATCCCGCGGTTTGTTTTCTGGCTGTTTTAGTTTTTTACAAAAATATAGTCAAAATCGTGTTTTTATAATATTTTTTCTTTTCGATAATAAGTAAATTTCATCGTTGAATCATCGTCAACTTTCAATTTGGTTCCTAAATGATTGGTATCGCTGTAAATAGCAATTATGCTTAGCTGGTGCGTCTTGTACAGTTTTACCCTACACTGATTAAGATGTCGGACTGACAAGACGAAATAGTTGGTGATTTGAGTTCGACCCTCCGTACAGCGCTGTGGATTTGATAAATAGGCATTGGATTTTTGCAACCTCTTTGATGGGTGTAGGAGTATAATATAAACTTCTTGATGCCATATTTTCAAAGCAAAAGTAAACTCTCAATTTTTTAAAGATAAAGTTTTCCAAAATGTATGTTATGGGTTCACTTGAGCCCTCGAGTTCAAATTGATATATCTTTCTTCTAACAAAGTTCTGTCAAAACATTCCAGAACGATAATTAAAAGCGCTATGGTATAATAAAAAGTACGTCCAGATTCAAGATTTTTTTTTTTGTTTCAATTATAGTCGTTTTACCATCTTTATGGCATTCGCGACTTTATCAACGTTGCAGTTGGCGGATCGTTATTGAAAAACTTATCCGGTACAACTGTGTTCGATGTTTGCTCTTGGGCTCGAACTCGCGGACATCTGCTCAGGAGACAACAGACTTGCCAACTGAGCTATATCACAAGCCCTCCAGATTCAAGATGATCCATGGTTTTAGTACACCTATAGTGTCTTCTAAAAAATACCCTTTGAATTTTTAGTTTTACCCATTTTTGATGTATTTTTCCAAAGATATTGTTTCACTCGGCCAAAGAAGAGCGAAGAAGAAAATTAAAAAAAAAAATCAATTAATACCAGGTTAAAATTTAGATATGAAGAATTGTTCGACTATATTGATATGAGTTGACTCAAAAATGTTGACTTTTGCACTAAGACTACATTAGGATCGAAACGTATCAAATTAAAATTTATGATGAAAAACATGCAGAACTAAAAATTCTCCATCCACCAGTGGGATTCGAATCCACATCACAATTATTTCATACAATAAAACCTCGTAAAAGTATTTTGATTCAGACCCCCGTAGGATTACTTTCAATTTAAACATTTATTAAATGTGAAAATTCCAGTGATAATTGGTTATTTTTGCGGAAAATTTATGTTCTTACTGATACACCATAAAAAAAAGGAATAAATAAAAAAAAACGTTGAGGCTTAAATGTAACCTCCTGACTGTCATTTTTTAGAAAATCAACGATGCTTAGAATCATCCTTCAAATGGCAATAAAATTATCTCCGAACCATCAAACAAATTATTTCCATCACTCCTAGGGGGGACATCATTACGTAAATGCCCCTTTCATCGCTCCACCTAAAATGGAGCCATTTAATGATGATGGTTCATAAAAGGCAGGGTCCGTTCGAAAAAAAAAATTAAACAAAAACTGGAACGCTGCCTAATCCAAATGAGTTTTTATCGCTTTTTAATTGTAGCATTCTGATGGGAGCTGAGCCCAGATTCAGGCAACCGGCAAACCAACCCACAAAACCAAACGGACACGGCCGGCTCGTCGCTGTCAGCTGGAATTCGCACGAAATTGCCACCCATCCAAAGACGACGACAACGACGACGCCGCCCAGCGGAACAATCATCAGTAACCGCATGATGGCGCCGCCTCCAGCCTTCTTCGACGTCGGTTTGCCGTCGTCGTCGTCGTCGTCGTCGTCGAGGGAAAACATCAATTCACATGTTGTGGGAAATTTAACTTGCGGGCTCCACCGGAGACACAAGTTGGTTTGTGGAGTTTTGTGGAAGTGCTAATGTACTGCTCTGGAGGCTTCTTCTTGGAATGGATGGCATTGAATGAGCAGTGATTCGGAGATTTCCAGGAAAAGGAGCTGTTCTGGAGTGTGAAAGCAAAAAAAAAATGCTGCTGTAATGATGATAGTCACATTTTGTTATGATATGTGAGAAATGGCAGCAGAATGATTGATTAAGTGAGCAGAGACTACATTGATAATGAATGATTTGCGCGATGCCTATTGGATTTCATCGTTAATTAAGCGACACTGATTTATGGCGCCGAGAAAATCACATCAATTTGAATGTGAGCCAACACCTAGAGGTGATACGAAAGTCATAGGAATGCCAGGTTCCTTTTCATCAACATTTGGATTTTGTTTATTAGTAAATCACCGATTTCGAATTTCTGGAAAAGGTATTCTTGAATGGATAGAAAGTTTAGAAATAATCAAAAACAGTCAAGTTAATCAATAAAACAAAAAGGAACCAGCCGTTACAACTTGATTTCGGACTATTATTCAACACGACAGCTGGCATGAAACTTACAGAACAGCTTGGAAGGAAAAATCTCCAACCCCCGAATTTTCCCTCAATGGAACGAAATGTATCCCGTAGAATACTTCCGGTGTTTTACAATGGGAACATTGTCTTTCACAATTGTGTTATGTTACATTGGGACCATACTTGTGAATGGCCAACGGCGGCGGAAGCAACGACAAAACTCGACGTTCGTGTTTGCTCTTCCTGGTTGATGCTCCCTGGAGTGAAATAACAAATCAAAAGTTATTGTTGAAATGAATGAGTGAGGTTGGGAGGAAATTAACAATGGATTGTGTTGATTTTTCGTGACCGTACCAAAATTTAAACCTTCCACATGCAGGTGAGATTTTCGAATCCTCTGCACGAAGTTAAGAAATCGCTGTGACAAGGCTGCTGCAAATTAAGGTTTATTTTTTGTAACAATGAAGATATTCATTGAAAAGTTTTCAATATAGTTAAAATTTGCTTTTGTCACAGAAAGAAACTCTTTATTTATCAACCAGTTTTTAGTTTGAATTACACATGTTAGTATTGAGAAAATTTAAGTACCCTAAACTGGGAGAACATTGATCACTTTTTTAATTCATCTTCGAATATTTTGGAAGGGGTTGCTTATTTGCAACACTAAATTTTTTTTAAATTCTTACTGAGGTATGGAGTATAAAGTAAGATCATTGATAGCAGAATATTCAAACGACTTAATTGACTATAATAAATCTTTATTTCAATACCAGATTTAATGTTTCGTGGTGACTTTAATCACTATCTCTTAACGTATCTCAACATCTTCAAAACTATTGTTTTGATGCCAATTAGCACAGAAGGCTTAAAATATCAGTAACAGCAATTTTTTGTCTGGATTCCATTGAATTTTTCAGCGTTTTCTTTCAAAAATAAATATACTCAATAGATAGAACATATTGCTGTATACATGTAGGGGCTAAAATGAAAACATTTCTCAATATTTTTTGGTCTCAAAAATAAATGAAATTTCAGCATCATGCGATTCCCTAGGTTCTTCCACTGTTCCTATGTTCTTTTTAATTGAAACTTAACCATTTGATAGGATTGTTAGCCATTTGTTCTGTACAGGCTTTCTCATAGAAAATGTCCGTAATTTTAAAATTTCTCAAAATTACCATATAATGTCCATAAAAATAACTCTTAAACTATACCTAGACAAAGAAAAAAAAAATTTAAACTTTCATATAAAACGACCCATTTCCTTCTTAATGCTATCATTATATCAGGACAGGTGTTTGTTGTGAGTCTTTAAAAAAACAGATATTGTAAAACATTAAAACAACATTTTAAGTTAAATAAAAAATATCTCCAACTACAAACCAAGTTTAGCCTATTGGAAACTCATTTTTTTTCTCCTATTATGTCTTCAGCAAGTTTTTAGATTGCAAAAAGTGAAGTAACTTTGTTGAAGACGTCGATATCGTAGAAGCTTACCATAAAAGGTTAGAAAAATTCAAAAATAAAAATTATGTTTGAAAATTTACAGTTATTTTTACTGTGTTGTTACGGAATTTGAGGATAAAACGTTAGTCACAGGCAAACCGATCAGAAACCGGTAAATTAAACCGATTAGGAAAATGTCATCGCGACGGAATAAATAAAGACAGAAATGATTGAAAAGCTAAGCGACTAACACGCGTTTTATTTTTTCGCTCCCGCGTTTTTGATACCCGAAATACCTGGCTTTATAGTATCTACTTCGGGAGAGTCCTCTCATGTATCGCGTTGGTTCAAGCGTAAATAAAAGTACGTTCTTCCCCCGGATGAATCGTCACAATATTTTATCAGGCAAAGCATATACATGCAAAGTATGTTTGAACGAGTTTTGAGTTTTTTGAAATGGAACAGTTTTTTTAAACATACTAAATAAAAATATTAAGGCTGAAACGAGATTTATTGAAAAAACTAAGAAAAAAATAGCTGATTTCAAACAACTGTATTTTCCTAGTTTGGTTGACGTTTTGTTTGCATTATGATCAGGAATATCAGTAAGTAAGAAAATGTTTAGTTTTCAACGTTATAGCGTTTATTTTTTAGCTTATAATTCAATTAAACTCGTTATTTTCAATGGTTTTTAGGGCAAATTTTAATTTATTCATTTAAATGGACATTTTAGTTCATAACAAATGGTTTTTTACTGATCAGTAAATTTAAATGAATTTCAACTTAAAATGGGACACAACTCAAACAATTTTATGAATTTTATGAAAAGTGATTCATGAGTACGAAGAAGTTAATAACCTGTACATGAAGTTAAACCTTTTTTAACGATTTATTAAGAAAAAAGTAAAACGAAGTTTACAGGGTCAGCTAGTTTGTTAGATTTCCTTATAATGGTCGATAGGCCGTGAACAAAACCCTGACAACTTAACAGTGACATACCAATCGCGTGAGCCAGTTTTTGTGGTTCTCTGGTTCTGAAAATTAAAAATCTTCCTACTTAACATATCGAGATAACTCGTCTTAAAATATGTTTTCGTTATATTCATTTAATAATTAAAAAATCTTTTGAAAGGTAAAAGTTATAGCCATAAACAGGCTCGGTTCCACAGAAGAAACGAAAATGATGTTGAATTTTCAGTACAAATTATTAAATTATTCCGTACAATCTTTGATGGAGAACCGACCAGGTTCTTTTTGCCGAAAGTATCAGAACTTGTGATTGTTGGCGAATAGATCCTACCATAGGATCTATGGTTGATAACGTTTTATCCTATCGTCCACGTGATTTGATTTTTCCGGATTTTCGAGGAAAATTTGGCCTTTCCAGAATCCTGAGGCCTCACTGAATACACTCGGCACAATAACGTTAGAAAAACACTTATTTATTAAAACCAACAATATTCTAACTTTTGATTTATTCAATTATACATTCTAACTTAACTAAGTGGTATTCAAATCCGATGCCGAGCAGTGGTTGGACGATCGCGGCCGAGGATCAACTGCTTCGGGTGTTCGCGATAAAATCGTCGGGTACTGTCGGCTACTACTTCTGCTGCTAGTCGACGACGACATCTTCGGGTCCTCTAGGTAGTAGCTCACCTAAGTGAGCTGGTGTAGTGCGGTGTAGTAGTTGACAGTATGATATGAACGGGTCGAGGGGCTTTTGTATAAACAATCTTTAAAGTAAAAATTAATTCATGTAAACGCTTAACTAAAAAAAACTGTAAAAAATCATGGAGGGGTTTCGAACAAAAATGAAGCTTTTTAGACACAAGAGTATGAGAAACTTCAAAATGACCCCAAATCGACTCAGTCTAATGTTCCATACTACATTTCATATTCATTTTGAGCCTACAGCAAACTTTTGAGAAAAATGAAAATGAAAATTTCTTTGAAAAATATACTAAAAATCAACTGTCAGCAATTAAGTATAGAACATTTAGTCATAAAATTATTTTCATTTTTTTTAAATTTATATCAAATGAACCTCTAATTAATTGCTGAAATGTATGGATAGGGAATAATTGAAAATATACTATAAGTTGTATTCATATACTTATCTACCTTATATGTAGGGTGATTTGCCAATCGTTGTCCACTAACCCATTGTTGCACAGCATGACTTAAGGGGGGGGGGGGGGGGAGGGTAGGGTCTAACACTTTCAAAAAATCGATTTTTTTATTTTTTTTATTTTCTTATTGTAAAACATTTCAAGAATGTTGTGTCAAATTTTCAAGTCAATGGAAGCAAAACTGTAGAAGTTATAGGCCTTTATCTCCTCCTATCTAATACTGCAAGAAAGCAAGAGCAGAAACTTCAAACGCGTTTTTCTCGAAAGCACATTTTTAAAGTCCGTGGACATCGTCATTTGAAAACTACTTATCCGATTCTTTTCAAATTTGGAACATATTTTCTACATATAAAATACCAGACCCCAACGTTTTTCTTTTTGATTTTTTTCACTTTGGTGAGATTTTACAGGTGAAAAATGGCGGATTTTTAAGCGAAAAATCGTAGTTTTTACTTCAAACAGCCACAAAAATTTCATAAAAATATTTTTAAGTTAAATAAAAACGTTGGGGTCCAGAAAAACATCTATTTAAAATATTTTGCTCTGATTTTTTGACTTCAGATGATTCTGTGCTGAGATACAGTGTCCACCGCAAATCCTGTTTTGTAAAAGGCATCCTCGAAAGTACTCCGTTACCGGCTCATTTTTCAATATTTTTCTACGAAAAAATTAGTAAATGTTCTTTTAACAATGCTTTGTATAATGCAAAAAATTTGAATACATTTGTTTGAACGAGAGCTCTAGAAAAAAATCGTGAAAATGGTGTTATTTTTATACCCGTTAGACCCTACCCCCCCCTTAAATTGTCAATATTTCAGCTGTTTTTCAACTTTTTCTCAAAAATAATACCGAATCGTGTAATTCGGAATGTTTTCTGATGAAATGAGGCTTTTGTGATATTAAGTGGTAAGTGTGTATCTTACGACAGTTTTAATTTTTCTTGTTTTTTTCGCGTGTTTTTTGTGCTAATTGTTAACAAAAACCTTAACATTCCTTCTACGGCAAATAAGGTTTTACGTCAGAACGAAACATTGTTCGTATCAGTTTTCTATACGAAACGTTTTTTGGACAATTTTAACACCATGATTTTGAAAAAAAAATTATGATTCATACTTAACCAGAAAATATGTTGGATCGTACAATAATTGGTCCGCTCAATATCTTCCTGCCCCATTGTTGTACATAATTCCGCTATAAAATTTGTTTGGAAATTCCAAATTTATTAATTCGTAAACCTCCAATAACTTTGTTTGGTTGTGTTAACAGCTAAAAATAAAAATAAAAATTTTGGAGGCGATTGATTAAGTCCTGAATTATAACAACGTGTTTTGAATTAGTAAAGAGGCTTGTACGGAAAAATCCAAATTTTCATTCAAAAACCATCAGAAATGTACTGAAAGTTCAAAAAACATATATTTGTATATTTAAAATATTTCTTGGTTCTTGCAATACATTGCATGTGAACAAAAACTAAACCTATCTTGTACCCCAGAAATGATATTCTTTGTAATACAAAATATTCAAAATAGGTAAATATTTTTTAAATTTAAGGGTTTTGACAGCTAATTTTAAAACTTTTAGACCGAATGATAGATTCGCATTATACTGCTTTGCATAGCTAATAAGTTTGATGATTTAAAACTTTCGCAAAAACATGTCATGAAATTATTGAAAGCTTCAGAAAGCAAATCCTGCAATTTTACAATACTTTTCAATGGATCACGAATTTTAACTTCGAAATGCTTATTACTTTTTTCATGAAATACTTTGCTTCTTCTCATGCTGGCAAACAATTAATCTTAAGAAAGGGAAAAATCAATAATTTAAAACAAAATTCATTTCGAACTTATTTGAATTTCTTGTATATGCGAAAAGTTCTTCTTGCATACAAATTGTCATACAAAATTGAACACGTTCATTGACTACATGCAACTAAAACAACTCGAATTGTCTATTGATATGGCATGTTTTTTTTTCTGAATCAGTGGATATTCACGTCTACTTAGAATTTTCAAATTTTTTGCACTCAATTTTGATTTTTAATAAGGCTGGAACAAATATCCATTTC
Organism: Uranotaenia lowii; assembly: GCF_029784155.1. Taxonomy (NCBI): domain Eukaryota; kingdom Metazoa; phylum Arthropoda; class Insecta; order Diptera; family Culicidae; genus Uranotaenia; species Uranotaenia lowii. The sequence continues at coordinate 96,909,702 of NC_073692.1, read as the reverse complement.
TTCTTTTGTCACCCCCCCCCCCCCCCTTTCGAAATTTCCAAAAACCCGAAGGGGAAAATAAATAAAGTTTGAAGTATTTAATGTAAATTTCGAAAAAAAAATTTAAGAATCCAAAAGATTACAAGACAAAAAAAAACAAATTTTGGAAGATGGAAGTTTTGTGCAATGACATTGTATGCAACTTTGTTGCAATACAAGCTGTCGTGAAATTTATTCCAATTTATTTGATTTTTACATTATTTTTTATTGTACCCCCCCCCCCCCCCCCCCTAGCGATGTTCCAACTCCGAGTGACAAAAGAAGGATTTGAAATTTGTTCCGGCCTAATTAATTCTATAATTCAAAGACACTTTATATATCCATAAATATATTTTTTTTTCACCGTCAAATCTTAAAAATGAAGTTTTGAAATTATTAGACTCGTTGAAAAAACTTATGCATGTTTGAAAGTCGGGCAATTTGCATTGTCTGAAAAGTGTCAAAGTCAACTTAACTGCATTGGCTTTGAGAGACTACTTTTTTATCAGATTTATTTTGAAATCCTTTATCCCGAGCATTTACTCAACATTTTATGTAAAGAATCTAATAGCTGCTCTGAAAAAATTGTTTCTCCACTCAGAAAAATACTATTATGTATGCCATAAGATTCTCTTATGAAGTGGCGCCATAAGAAAAATTAATGAAATTCATAAGATTGTCTTATGACGCGAATGAATTCTGAAGATGAACGCCTACTTCAATGAGAGGTTGTTGCTTTTCATAAGAGATTCTTATGGAAACAGTAAATCACTTTCTAATAAGAAAAATTCTCGATATTTCGTGCTGAAAACATTCACTTTATTGTTTGCAAAATTCGTTTAAAATTAAATCCTGCATTGTCTCCATCAGCAGCGCATCAACAGACGGCTCCATCAAAGTTTTTTTTTGCCGCATCTAAATCTTCGACCTTTCGTTTTTGCCGATCAGCTTGCTGAAAAGTAAACAAATAATGTATTTTAGTTTACTAATATATTCAACGTTCACACCAAAAACATCAAATCGAACTTACCATTCCGGAGATAACAATAACATTTAACATTTAAGGAAATCTATAATAACTATGAACTGGCTATTGCTTCGTACTGTTAGATGATGAAAAAAAAACTGATGCTATGAATGAATGTGTTCATCATTTTTTCACAATGCCGTTTCTTCTATTTTTCATAAGAACATCGTATGAAAATTGAAAGAATTTCATAAGACTCCAATGAAAAATTAGTTTGGACGCAAAAAAGTGGTTCATAAGATGTATCTTATGAAATTTATAATAAGATTTCCTCTGAGTGTCTAATTTCGTGACGACAAATCTAAAAGAATTTCATTCCATGTCAACAGCGATCCCCTTGATATTGTTATTAATATTGTTAGAATATTGTACAGGAGGAAAACTACGACCCTTAATCCCAAAAACTAGAAGTCGGAGGTTGGAAGACCCGAAATATTACTTATCTGACGTGCAATTTTCTCAGGAATTCGAATCTGCTGTCGAGTTGCCGTCACTGGGGACATCTATGTAAAGCTTTATTTGGCCCTTATCATCCAGAAAAATAAACAGTCATAGCTTTGTGAAACTTAATTTAATCCAAAACAGTTTTTCAGCCGGAAAACTCTTGGGAAGCATTTCTATGTGATGTGATTGTTTCTGAAGATTGATGAAATGCTACAGAGGTTACATTAATTACAAATAAACCCACTTATATTAAAAAGATATTTAAATCAATTAACTTTTCGAAAACAAAATTCTTATACAAAATTGTATATCATGAGCATAAATCAGTCAAACGATCTGAAACTATGGGCGTGATTGTGTTCATTTTCAAGTTTTAAATTGAGATTCATTATGTAAAAATCGATCGACTTCCAAGTGAGTCCTTAAACATTTGTTTTATAAAATCGCAACTTCTTCATAAGGGTAAAAGGGGGCAAAACAGTTCACGTTCTCTAATCTTTTCACCTGTTAATAGCCACTCAAAAATTAAGCATTAAAAACCTTTCAGTTCATTCTATAGGATTTTAAAGACATAAAATTTTATGTTGGTAGCACATATAAAGAAAAAGGCTCAACACTGGGCAAATTATGTTATTTAACCTCCACTCAAATGGCTTTGGGTAAATAAAGAGGTGGGTTTGAGTTTCTGAGAAAACTTCACGTGTGATAGATGCTATTCCAGACACTCAAACCGGTGGCTTTGTGTTTTTTTTGGGCCCGAATTGGAATTGGAAAGTGCATTGGACGGTTTATATGGAAGACCCCCCCCCTCTCCCCCTCATAAGGGGCCGTCTAAAAATTAGATTGCATTTGAACTAGAAGTTCCCATAATAAGCTTCCGTAACAAATATCAGCCTATTCGATCTCATGGTGACTGTTTTCAAAAATGTGCAACCATTGGAAAAAATCGGACAACATTATGTACGACGTAAAATTTGCCTGTGCAACTATTGGGCAAAGACAAGCTGTTTTAAATGATTTTTTAAATTTTTATGTCACTTTTTTCAAACACTTGAACCTTTGGATCTTGTTGACCAATCCTGTATGAGTGCATCGACAAAAAAAATCGAGTGAATTTGGTTGAAATGACTAAAATACAGCATAAACACCAAAATCATGTGCTTAGCTGTGCAACGATTGGCAAATCACCCTACAAACATTAATTATCTTTACTTTCCATGAAACAGTAAATGGAAATAAAAATTCACATGGACATTCAAAGTACAGGTTTTCCGGAAATCACTTTCGTTTTTTTTTGTTCAATTATTCTACTTATACGATAAGACTGCCTTACTGCCCTTAATCATGTTTACATCATTTTAAATATTTAAGAAGGAATGCATCTGGGGATAATCCAAAGAGATTATTGCAAGCGGCACGGGTAGCCGGCCATTGTAGGTTTTTGAGGGTTGGATGCCTTCCTTCGACGAACCATCGGACCGTGGAAGCCCTAGAAGCAATTCGAAGGCCAAGCCACACAGACATAGGCAGGACTTTGCTACCGATGGGGGAACCATACATACATACATACCAATAATCACGATCCATTCAGAAGAAAAGTATATCTTTTTTGAATCTAGGGATCAATAACTCGAAAAATTATACTTTTGAATTTTTTGAGATAACAGCATTGTTGTTTTGTTCTATTTGGCACATTATTTCAATACATTTGATATTTATAAGACATTCCGGTTCCGAGATAAAGCGAAGGAATCAAGTATCCCCAGGTATCAAGTATAGATTGTTGCCATTAGCATTTCACAGTGAAAAGTGCTGAAACGCAACTATATGTATATAGTGTTAACACCTTTGTGATGTTTTTGGCTCATTCATTTAACACGTATATAAATTCCGGTTCTACAAAATCATGAAACATATTTTTGCCTTCTTTTGAAGTTACAACACTTAAAAATCATCTTCATTCAAGTAAATAATCATCTGGGCTAGTTCTCAACAAATTCCTTCTCGTCAGAACACCTTCGTCGTTGTCTGTACACCGGCAAACTCAAAAGACCGGCCGCTGATGCTTACCTTTTTCTTCGAAAAAGTTGTGAACAAAACAAGAAAGAAGTGAGAAATGAAAAAAAAAATGATAATAAAGCCAACATCAAACCATGAATGGACACAATCGCATGAACACAAACATTGCAAAGTCATTCACCCGACGACGTTTTTCCCAAACATACCTACACACACCGAACGAACGACCAGCATAATCGACCCATCGCACAGCACCGGTGTATACGTTCAGCTGTAGCTAAGAGCTTTACCCAAAGATGGAAGAAGCGTCCTACTTTTGATTAGGGAAACTAAACCCTACGGAAACAACAACAGAAGCATGAACATACTTAGGAAGCCTATAGAGCACACACCCCAAATCGTGTGACGTCATCAAGTGCATAGTTCATCGAGGTTCATCAACTGTTATGATTCAAACCGGTCGGCGTCGACGCATGCTGGTTGATATGCTTGTGTTCATTCTGCCGAAAACAGCCCGACCCAAGAATAACGGAAAGCTTTGAATCACATGGTTGTTGTCGGTCGGAACACCCACCGACGAACAACCCGAACAAGTGGGTGAGGGAAGACACGAAGTCAAAGGTCCCACCGACGGACGACCGAGACACAGACGGGATGTTTTTATGCTACGACGACTGCAACGAGTGGCGATGCAGCTTCAGCCGACCCGAAAAGTAAGGTGCTATGATGACGTCGTCGTGTCGCTCGGACCATGTTCGGTACATTGTTGTGACACGAAAGCCATCCGACCTACTACGGCGAGTTCCTATCAACATAAAGCGAGTTATGTTGAGTGCTGGAACATAAATGTGGGAGCAGTGGGTGGCTATGAGTGCTTTCAAATGGGAGCGAAGAGTTACGGTTGGAAAAGTTCGGGTGTTCGAAGATCGAAGTGTGTCGGCATGAGTTACTTGCCCAGCACATTAGTGGTGGAAAAGTATGCTTCCTCTGATGGGTTGACGGAAAAGTCCCGATTAAGGTCGAGTTTCACGATAGGAACGATTTATTGATGGAAAGATAAGGCAATATTTTGGTACCTAGTTATTGAGACTTTTAAAATACCTACTCTTAACAGGGTGAACATCAATAAAAATATTAAATTGGGGTTCAACCTGCTTTTACTACAATGTTGTCTTCAATTAAAATATTTTAGCAATCCTTTCCATGAGAAAAAGCTTCAATTTTGAGCTTCAAAAAAAGAGAAATTTTGGTTTGATTTGTAACAATTATTTGATTTTCAACACGAAATTCCCAGCTGTATTTGCAATGATCGCTGAAATGTGGTCCTTGAAAGAAATGAACCTTCATATTTTTATTGAACTTTAAAGTTTGGCGTAAATGTAGTTTTTTATAGTTTTTGTATGATCGTATCATTTACATTGAAATAAAATAAGTGAAATTTTTAGAAAACAAAGATCCCAAGTGTTAAAAACTATCTGCTTTTTCGATATTATGTGACTATTTGTGATATAAAGGGTGGTACGGTAAAAATTTGGTCAATATCAACTTGATGTATTTCTTTCAATTTTGCATTTAAAAAACCTGAACACCCCTTATTTTGAAGGTGCGTGTGTGAAGAATGTTGCTCCTATTTTGATTTTGGAATTCACTCTTCAGTTGTCAAAATGCCGTCCAAGGAAGAAGAGCAGCGTATCCAAATTTTGCTCGCGCATCGCGAAAATCCGAGCTACTCGCACGCAAAGCTGGCAAAATCGCTAAAAGTTGCCAAATCAACCGTTACAAATGTAATTAAAGTGTTTGGGGAACGTTCGTCGACAGCCAGGAAGTCTGGATCGGGGAGAAATCGAATACCGGAAGCCGCTGAGACGACAAAGAGAGTTGCCGGTAGTTTCAAGCGAAACCCTAACCTCTCTCTCCGAGATGCCGCAAATAAGCTGGGTGTATCGTCTACAACCGTGCATCGAGCCAAAAACGAGCCGGACTATCGACTTACAAGAAGGTAGTGACTCCAAATCGCGATGATAAACAAAATACGACGACCAAAGCGCGATCCCGGAGGCTGTACACGCCCAGCAAACATGAAATCGCATTAAAAATGAGTTATCATTCATTATGAGTCATTAAAAACGTTACTGCGAATCGTAATTCCAACTAACGCAAGTAAAATGTCGTAAAAATCGTTACTCGAAGTCGTATTAAATGGTTCAAATCGGATATGATAAAAAGTCCGCCATGTTTGCAGATTTTGAAGACGATTTCGTTCCTTTTTTTTCTCCCACGTGGGTCAAAAGAGAGAACAGCTTTGTTGTTCTCTTTGCGACCAGCAGCGCAACCAGATTGCTAAAAATCAGATGGTGTATTTGCAAGAATTGCCCAATGACAGAGGCAGCAAATATTGTCGCTGGCAACGGTTCGCATGCGTTGAGAGAAAAAAAACTTGTGCTCTCTTGCATTCTTTCAGTATGTATGAATATGGTGTCGAAATCGTATACTCTTATCGCTTTAGCCAGAAGTTGAAAATTTGTATGAATATTGCCTCCACTTCGGTAGGTAAATGCTGTTTTTTCGTGTTTCATACGATCATTCTATAATGTATATGAAACGTATAACAAAGTTGTTGAGAAATATACATACAAAAATGTTTGCTGGGCGACGATGCTGACGAAGTTTGACTGCGTGGTAATGGACGACGAAACCTACGTCAAAGCCGACTAAGAGCAGCTTCCAGGACAGGAGTTTTATACGGCAAAAGGAAGGGGAAAGGTAGCAGATATTTTCGAGAAATATATGGTTTGGAAAGCCATCTGTACCTGTGGCTTGAAAAGCAGCACTTTCATAGCTTTCGGGACTGGATTGACCGATAGTTCAAGCACAGTTTTTTTTTAAATTTTTAATAACATTTTCCGAATTTTCAAGTCAGATTATTAAAATTTTTGGACATAATTTTGATAAGTTTGTCTATATTTTCAATTCTGAATTTTCGGTGTTCTTAAAATATAAACCTTCTAATGTTCCTTATTTAAAATTCGCATTTCAAATTGCAATATTTTTTTTTCAAATTCAAAACACTTAAACAGAATTTTCTACTAACCCATTAGTTGAGAATGAAGCAAAGATATTAAGTTGAACAATAAATAACAATATCATTTTTCTTATGGTTAGGATCATGGTTAATTTTACACCTGATCTGAAATTTATTTTAAAATAAGATTTTTTTTTTGTTCGAAATCAGTGTTTTGGGAATATTTATTTCAAACTTTAAAACTAGGCGGCTTAAAAACTATTTTGAAGCAAATTTCTAGTTTAGAATAAGAAATATCATCTTGTAAAATTTATCAATGACTCACCGAAAATATCATTGATTTAAAACTTTCATTCTGATTCTTTTTGGAAGTTTTGATTCACTTGAGCAGTAAAATTTATTATTTTTTGAGTTAGTATGATAACGATAACTATGAGTAAGAAAATGATTTAAGAAATCCATTTCTATATTGATAGTGTACTAGCTGACCCGGTGTGCTTTCCAACCTATTCCATGGAAAAAAATTATGTTCGTTAAAATTATTTTAATCAAATTAAACTTATTTTCAAATTTAATTTCAAAATTCTACAACAGCGAACCATTTTTCAGGGCATTTGAGCTTCTAGATTACATTGAATCTCGACGTAACTTGAAGGTTTTAAGGTTGAAGGAGCCACCCTCTAGAAATAAAATAGGGCAGGGGGAGGGGGTAATTAATTCAATTAAAAAACCCCTTTAAATTGAAAAAAAAATCGTCCCTTTTTGAAGCGGGAGGAGTATCTAAACACTCCAGGCAAATTTGAACAAATTAAAAAGTGTGCCAGACTTTATGGAAACACTAAGACACTGGTTTCATGAAGGTTACATTTATTGAGTATGAGAGTCCTTATTTATTGAAGCGGGATGCATCAATCAGTAAAATATATCATCTTTGTATGTAAAAACTTATTTGTGAATTCAACAAATCATCTCATTATGTCAAAACGCTTACGTTTATGAATTATCAACAAAAATATATCGAAGTTTTTTAAAATTTTGTCAATTTTTTGATAATTATGTATGGGAGCCCCCTCCCCCATTTTAAGATTTGAAGGGGTTTGAAAATGCTATAAAAACCATTCCCGGTTTTGAAAACGGCTTCACACAAAATATTACGTTGATTAGTTCAAAAGTATCCGAAAATTTTTCGAGTTGTGTACAATTTTTGATAATTTTTTATAAGAGCCCCCTGTTTTCGATTCGAAGGGGTTAAGAATTATTATAGAAACAACAATTACAGAAACATCTCCGTCTTCAAAAACTCTTACATACCAAATTTTACAATGATCTGTTAAGTAGTTTTCAAGTCTATAGGGAACAGACAGACAGACATAAACCTCCTCCCCCCCTTCACCTAAGTGCCATCATTATTCAAATGGAAAGAGTCTTTTAATAAAACATTTCTAATAATCAGATCAAAATCTGTTTGCCTAATCAATAACCAAAATAATCAATAATCAATTTGTGACAAAATTCGAAAAATTTTCGAGTACCATCTCCCCTTCCGTTTTCCCCATTGAATGGAGGGGTGAGAACTTAATATTCATCAAAGTATTTTTCCTACTCAAAAACTTTTTGATGGCAAATTCGGTTTCATTTGTTCGATTAATTCTCGAGTTATGCAAAAAAATTGTATGGTAGCCCCCCTTTCCCCCTTTATATCTTTCCGCTGAAAAGGTGGGGTTTCAATTTATAATAGAATCATTTCTCGTATCCAAATACCCTTACATGCCAAATATGGTTCAATTTGCTCGATCAGCTGTTAGGGAGACCTCTCCTCTCCCGTTTCATCCACCTCTTTGAAGGAGTGAGGGATACCAAATATTCATAGAAGCATTTCTCGTACCCAAACATCGTTCCATGTCAAATTTAGTTTCATTTGCTGTTGTAGTTTTTAAGTTATGGGGTAAAAATTGTATGAAATTCCCCTCCCTTTTTCCTTTCCCCCCGCTGGAAGAAGGAAGGGGTCTCAAACAATCATTAGAACATGTCACGTTCCCAAATACCCGCCTTTGCCAAGTTTGGTTCCTTTTGCTTAATTAGTTTTTGAGTAATGTAAAAAAATATAAAAAAGGCTCCCTCCTCCCTTTATATCTCCCTACTGGAAAGAAGGAGGGGTCTCAAATAATCATAGAAATATTTTTCGTATCCAAATAGCCTCCCATGCCAAATTTGGTTCCATTTGCTTTAATAGTTTTTGAATTATGTAAAAAAAAATGAAAGAGACCTCCTCCCCCTTTCTACTGCAAAGAGGGAGGGGTCTCAAATAATTATTGAAAAATTTTTCTTATCCAAATATTTTCCCATGCCAAATTTAGTTCCAATATCTTGATTAGTTTTCGAGTTATATGAAAAATTATAAGGTACCCCCCCTTCCTCCTTCCTATCACCCCACTGAGAGGAGGGAGGTTTATTTTATATTCACAAAAATATTCCTCGTTCCCAAATATCACCCCATCCCAAATTAGATACCATTTGCTTGATTTGTTGTCGAGTTATGCAAAAAAATGTCTTTTGTTTGGGTGCCCCCCCCCCCCCCCGTTCATGAGAGAGGGAGGGGTCTCAAACCACAAAAGGAACCTTTCCCTGCCTCCAATACCTCTTCCTGCCAAGTTTCACGCAAATCGGTTCAGTAGTTTCCGAGCCCATAGGGAACAGACAGATAGACAGACAGACAGAAATCCATTTTTATATATATAGATAGACTTTTTGAATTGCTATTATTTTTAACTACATATGAATTTTTAAAATACCATGGACGGGTTCTTCGCACGGGCCTGCACACAAGGATATATATTTTTTGAATTTTTTTTTAGATCATGACCACAAAAAATGTAAAAAAAAACGGTGTGAAACCCGTACTTTTCAATCATTGAACCGTCAAAATTGTTTAAGTAACACAAGATGAATTTTGAAAAGAGGACTGGAAATTTGACGCAATTTTCTGCATTTTGCATCTTTAGATTTTCAAAATACGAAACACAGAACTTTTGACGAATTTTTAAAAGGAGCTGTTCTTCAACTTTTTTTCAATTTGCAATTTCTCAGATTTTCTAACACTGAAATTTCACTTTGCACTTTATTTTAAGTAAAGGAGATTTGTTGTTATCTGACGGGATTGCGTCGGAGATCTTCAGATCTTCCCCAAAATTGGGGATTTGGTTCATGTTCACGACTTAAAAATCCATGTATTTTTCCAGATTTCTTACATTTTTATTTTTGAGTATGATTCAGTTAGATTTTTTGTAAATAAAATTGAACTATATTCCAAAGCTTTATAACACTGTTATTTTTGAACTGAAGTCATAAATCAAAATGCATTGAAATTTAATCAGTTTTGCAAATAAAATATTTAAAAAATAACTACTATCTGATATTAAAAAAATTGTAAATAAAACTTAAATTAAAATATTCTATGAAAAATACCATTGTATAGTTCAGTTTATGATGCAACTATCGTCTGAAGACACCAAAGTGGGCAAACAAATAACATCAGGGAAAAATTTACTTTACTCAGTAATCAGTATCTATGTAATTGAGTAAAAAATATTATTTAAGAGACACGAAAGCCACAACCGTGGTAATAAATTTCTAGTTATCTAAAATAAATTAAAAAAAAATACAAAAACGAACATAGTTTATCGTCAGTGTATTGCTACTTCTCTCGCTTACACGCTCAATCACAACACTGACAGAATCTTCAGTGTTCCACCTTCCTTTTTTCCGATAAAATCTGGGGCACTGCCGATGCCAAACTGAGCGCATAAACAAAAAAAATGTGAAAAACTGGAAATGACCTGGTGCAAAACTGGGCTCATACGGATGCGCTAGTAGATTATATTATTGGATGAAACTTGAAGTCAGTTTTGCTGCAAACACTCTACGAGGCACGAAAATTAGTGTTTTTACCTGCTTTGTAAAGAACATTTGTTCCCATGTTGGGAAAACCTTGTAGTATGGTGTAACGGCCAAAAATTTCGGATCAGTCTTCTTAACATGCATTTTTATTTCACGCGTATATTTGTTATCAAACAACGCATTGTTTATCTGAGAAGCTGATTTGGAAGCTAATGAGTTGAACTTGGTTTATTGATATTTTGTTGAAATATGTTTGAATATATTTTTTTTTTCATCAAACCTTCCAAATTAAGTGCAATTTATAAGCTTGCAATTGAGCCAAACCGATCTGCAATAATTTGTAAGACAACTAAGTTACGGTCAAAACAAATTGGCATATTTATTTTAACGGTCGGACTATTTGGTGAAAATCATCAGAAAATAATTAAACATTAGCTAAAGTTCTGAAGAAGTTAGTCTTCAAAATATTTCAACGAAATATCCATAAAGCAAGCTCAACTCATTAGCTTGCAATTCAGCTTACCAGATAAACAATACGTTGAGAAACGCGTGAAATAAAAATGCATGTTTTAGGAGAATGATCCCAAACTTTTGGCCGTTACACCATACTACGAGGTGATCCCAAGTTTTTGGACGATGACTCAAGAGGCTATTGTATATAGTTTATAGGTTTTGCTCTCGATCTCTTGAATGAGATCAAAAGAATTGCAATATGTCGAAAAATGGCTGAGATATGGCCGATCGAAATTTTCATGTTTTTAGGAGGTAATCCCAAACTTTTGGCCGGCAGTGTATGTATCTACCACTTCATAGTAATTGACTCGTGCTGGACAAAAATTGGGTACGTGAAGAAAATGCTTCTAAATAAAATTCTACTCGTTACTATCGGTGAAAGGCCAATTTTATTGTTTTGAAATGTGTTTGCGAAAAAGGACATAACTTTTAACGATAAGGTCAATAATTTTTTAAACAAAAAAAAAAATGCCAAAATAATTATCCGATGAAATAATAATTTGTAAAAATGTATTTCAATTGATTGACTTTTCCATTTTTTTAAAATAATTCAAACCTTGCAACTTCCCATCCCTCAGGATTTCACCTCACTTCCTTGAGTGAGCGTTCAACCGACAGACGGACGGATCCGAATCAAGAAAACCTCGCTGCCGCCGCTCGTAATGAGGTAAGCAAGCAAGTAAAGCAAGTAAGCAAGCAACCAGCCAGGCAAGTAATGGCTCCAAACAACAGTTATGTTCGCAAGAAGCAGCGGCTCAAGCATCCTCCACAACAGAGACGGTTCGGTTAGTCGGGTGAAATTCAAATGTGCGGAAAAGCTTCCAAGCGTGGAGCGGCTCGAGTGAGTTCCGGGCCGCCCTACATTGAGAGTGAGCGTCCAGGCTTACGGTATCAGCTGGAGCTCCAGTCTGGAACTCACTTTTGGGAGGAAATTTCGTCTACCAACAACCCACCGAAGCCGGTGTACGGACGTCGTCGACGATGACTACGAGACATGTGTTTTGTTTGGTGTGTTGGTCAAACGTAAATCTTACGCGATGCCGGACAGTTGTGTTCCCGATGTTGCTCGAGGAGATCGTTGAATTCCGACCCTAGACTTGTCGCGTGTTTGCTTGCGTGCCACAACACAACAGAAACTTCTTAAGACCTCCACTGCTCGATCGCGTGTGAGAGAACGAGTGATCGGTACACTCAGTCAGGCTCAGGTGTCCAACGGAGATCTTGGAGCTTGGGAAGGTTTTGAGTGCCAAGGCGCATTCCAGCTTCGAGGGGGCCGTATCTGGGTCTTGGGAAGTTAGTCATCTGTGGTCGCTGGAGTTTGACGCATCTCTCTCCAGTTCGGAAAGGTGCCGTTTTGGGTGTTTTGTTTCGTCGTCGCGTTTGAGCGGTTCTTTCGGGTCTAATCATCGATAGATCTTGGACTAGTTCTTCGGACCGTGTGTGACTCTGCCTTGAGAGGAGGAAAAACGGGATCGGCGCCAATTAGTGCAGCGTTTTGCTTCGCTTTCGCTGAATTTTCGTGGAGATTTTTCGGTTGGTGTCTATTGTTGGATGGCCACTGGTTTGGCGTGTGATCAACGACCGATCCCGGGAACGATCCCGGAAAGTGTATAATGAGTAAAAAGTGTTGATTTGTGGTGAGTCGCCTGATTCGGTTTCTATTTTGGCTGGACAGAAGATAATTGTTCCCCCGCGTTTGCTTGTTCGTTTTGGCAGTGAGAGTGCCAGTCATAATTCTTAACACTTGAGGCGTATCGCTTCGGCTTTTGGCTTCTAAGTATCCGGCTTATGAGGGGATCGTACATGTGCTTGCGCCGGATTTGAGCCACAGAAGAAAAGTGCGCTTATGAGCTGCCGTAGGAATAAAAGTGCCGTTAGATTGTTGCGCTATTGAAGAACTTGAAGCGCTGAATTGCAAAGAGTTAACTGTGGAAACATCGAAATTGCACAGCATTCAGATAAAGTTGTTCCATTTAATGTTCGGTTTTGAAACAACAACAACAACAACGAAAAAACTTCGCGAAAACCTGGTGATAAAAGTTGATCCACTTAGTTGGGATGCAAGTTATTGGTGAACCATCAAACTTCGATATTCGACAACTTTAATTTGCTGTGTTGAGGGAATGAAAATTTAAACTACCCGGAGAACATCTCTGTTCGAAATTAAGAAATTAACCTACTTGAAGAAATAGTTTCCCAACACGTGCCTGATCCTCGTACTAATAGATCAAAATCTCGTCTCGAAGGCCCCTCTCGAGTGTTAAACAGAGTGCGACTAAATCATTCATCACATACATTCGTTCGTTCATACACACATTTTCCCCCAAGCCGATTCCATCATAAGTATGTGTCCACGTCCAGGAACGTGATAAAGAAAAGTGGAAAATTAAGCACCAGTGATTAAAGTTAACAGTTAGCTTAAAAAAAGAGAGAGAAACAAGGCGAAATCAACCTGTACAGTGTGTTGTGTTATCATCGAAGCCGTCGTGAGTGTGTAAAAACTAGTGATCTTCACCTGTTTTGCTGCGCGGAATTTTGGCCGGCCGATTGGAAGTTTGTGCAAAAAATTGACCCTGTCATACCGCCAAGATTGCAGAAACGAGAAAAAAAAACAACAGAAGCTGTCAAACGTTTTCTCTGGTCGATAACCTACCCCCGGATGAATTAAGGTGTATGTGTTACATTTTTCTTTACCCCATCATTTTGAACTTTTATTGTCGAAAAAAAAAAACGAAGACGATTGAGCTCATCTGTCCACTTTGATTAGGTTTTCATTATTTTTTTTCGGTTTTGCTCCGGTTTTTATTCGGTGATTTCGAGATGGCTATCGGAGGGAAAACTGGCCTGGCGGCAATTGTGACAATTAAAGCACCGGCTTGGTGCCGAATTGAGGCACCAAAAATTCGGCCGAAAACATCACCCTGATCCATGTAATGATTGGGAATTTGTGGCGGTGTTGCGGCACAGTGATTGTACTCCGGGGAAGGGTATTTCTGTAACAAACAACAACGGCGAAACGAAAGCCGGTCAATCACGGGTTCATCCCCGACTCCGGGTCGCTATCACTGTAGTTATTTCTGTTTTAGCCATATAGTCGGCCATCAGCATCATCATCACCGCCATCAGTTGACTACTGATGATGGTAGTAATATTTTCTTCCGGACTGTGGGGTTTTTGTTGTTGGTTTCGTCCGAGTAGGGCACACTAATGGAAAACAAAAACCGGACCAACCACCCCCACCCTGGCTCATAGTCGGTTGATGTATTTTTTTTTGTTGTGAATTTGAGTCGATCCAGTCGGATATGCCAATTTTACACCGGCTCGCTTGGTCGGCTGGGTCGTTTGACCCAAATGTGAATCAAAGAGGGGAGGTTCCGCGCGGAATCGTTGTGGTTGGGATTGGTTTTGTTTTTTTTCCTACTTTCTGTGTTTGTTAATTTGTTGTGATTGGGAATTCAATGAACTTGGATAAATTTGCGATCCGGCGTTCCAGCAGCGAGTGCAAGAGTTAGTGTGGTAGTGGTTTCGCGTGGAATTTAAATGAAAATAAGTTTTCAAATATTTGGAAAAATTCAATCACTTTTCAGACGAAAAATGAACACTTTCTTTTTCACGTTCTGTTGTGAAAAAATCCAGCCAATATTTATCAACAGAAAAAGTGTCCGGAATTATTTGACAAGTTGAACCAGAAAACATTGAAATACCAAGTGGATACCAGTTTGAATATGTACCGTGAACTGGGGGAACTTTGATCACTTTTTTCATTCATTTTTGAATATTTTGGAAGGGGTTGCTTCTTCGTAATACCTAAAAGCTTTAAAACCCTTACTGAGGTGAGGAGTATTAAACATGATCATTGATTACAGTAAATTCAAACGACATTTGTAGTTATAATAAAATGTTTGTTACAAAACCAGATTTCAAGTTTCGGGGTAACTTTGATCACTATGGTTTTTACGTATCTCAACATCTTCAAATTTATTGTTTTGATGCCTTTCAGCACAGAATGCTCAAAACATCGATAACAGTAATTTTTTGTTCGGACTCAATTGAATTTTCCCACGTTTTCTTTCAAAAACAAAAAAACTCGAAAGATGGACAATGTTGTTGCATACATTTAGGGGCAAAAATTATAAACATTTCTCAATTTTTTTTATCCTCAAAAACAAATAAAATTTTACCTTCATGCAATTCCCTAAGTCCTCGTACTGTTCCCTTGTTCTTTTTTTCTTCAAATTAAACAATTTGATAGTATTTGTAGCCATTTTTTCTATACTGGCTTTTTCATGGAAAATTACCATTTTTTTAATATCCAAAAATTATCATCAAATGACTATAAAAATAACAATTAAACTTAACCTTAACCAAGAAAAGAGTTGAACTTTCACATTAAACAGCCTATTTGCTCCTACATGCTTAAATTTGATCTGGTGAGATGTTTGTTTGTGAGCATTAAAAAAACCAGATATTTGAAGATTTTAAAATCATATTTTAAGTAACATAGAAAAAATCTTCTAATAAAAATCAAATTGAGCTCATTGGTAACTCAATCTACAGGCTTTCAAACGTAGTAAACAGTTTTCAGATATTTAAACTTTAAACTTAGTTAATGATGATTATCTGCGTAAATTTCATGTTGATCAAAGTTACCCCGCAGATCAAAATTCCCCCAGTTTACGGTACTTTGATTGATTAACCAGTTAATCAATCAAAGTACATATTTGAACCCACAGCCCCACCACGTTTTACACAATATGCTCTTATAAGTTTACTTATCCCTTCCAGAAGCGATTTAAGGTTTTTCAATCTGATATAATTAAAGTTTCCATTGATTTAAAATATTCGTAATAAAACATGAAAATAACTGTTGAAATTTGATGTTAAACTAAAAATGGGAACAACTGTTTCCAATTCCCCAAAAAACCAGTAACATCTTCTTCTTCATTTACCAACAAAACTTAAAATTGGAAGCTTCCTGGAAAATGAAAGACTTGGTTCCTTCATTTTTCTTTTTAACATAATTTCTTTTGCATTTGAATATGCATTGCAGAGATTACAACGGCCAGGCCAACCATGTGGTAAATACCGCAAAAGATGGAGGAATAAAACGTGGAGCTCTCTTTGAAACGCTTCATATGCTCTTTGTCCAATAAATTCATATAGAATCATACAATACCAAATTCTGAAATCGTCAAAAGGTTGGATCTCACTAAATGGGTTTTTGTCGACAAGTCACATTCTACGCTGATTTGGAACAGTACCTACATTTTAAATTGGCAGGAGTCAAGCTGATGTTTTTTTTTAAATGTCAGAACCTACTGCAACCGAAGTTCTTAAAGCTGATTCTTTTCATCCCACATTCTTCAGTTTATTTTTTCAACAGGACACTTAACAATTTGTACACGTTTGCGGTTATTTTAAACTGGATACGATACTGGTTCTTTTTTATTTAAACTTTTCCTTCCTCAGTTAGAATGACTTTTGCACAGAGCGAAAATTGTTGACGTCCGTGCGAGTCAACGCCTACTCGAACTCTCAGTAACCAATTACTGAGTTGGATATTTACTTTAAATTTTCCTATCGGAAACATAACGTAACTACTGATAACTTAAGAAAAGTTCCATGGGAGAAACTTTTGAAAGCTTACTCATTTCCTGAAAAAAGTAAGTTGCTATTTAAACTTTTAACATATGTATATAAAATTTCGAAAAAAGGATACAAAAATAATAATGTAAGGAACTTTATTCTTTTGCATGGAATGTAAGATTTTTTCGAACAGTTTGAAGTAGCACAAAATCGATAGGAAATTTTGTTGACTTTATCAAAAGTGTTGTTATTTTGATTATTTCAAATAAATTTATTCTTATTCCAATCTCGTAAGCATGTTTTTCAAACGTCAATGTATTGAAATCTTCCAAGGAAGAACTTTTTCAACAAGAAAAGCATAAAATGCATTATTTTATTAAATAGCACCATTTAAGGTAAAAACTTTTATATTTATGAAAAGAAAGTCAACGAAAAATGATACAGTTGTTACACGTTACAATACACTTCGAACCTACTCAGTTTAAGATGTAATGTGAATTTAAATAATATTGGATGGAGTTTAGAGGGTATTGTAGGTATTGTTATTTAAAAAAAATTAAAAAACAAAATTAAGGAAAATTAAATTTTACAAATAGCGCAAAATGTTTGCTGTTATACAATTTCTGTGCAACAGGAAACAATTCTTTTTATCTTATCTGCTTTACTGATAAAAAACTGTTGAATAACAAAAAAGCAACAAAATTCATCATTTTTCGAGGTGTAAAGAATGAAAGCTATTATTGACTAATTTTTGGGCGCTGATTTGAAAAATGGAACTTGTTTTTTTTTTATGTCAGCTCTTGTTTTAGATAATTTTTCTATATTATTTTAAAATTCGTTGAATAAATAAAGGCACTTTTTTCCAAAACTTTAGAGCAATATTTTTAAAATTAAAGTTCTAACTCAAGATCAAATTCCGCAATGATCGTGTTCAATTTTGATTGCTTAAAAAAAAGAGACATAGAAGATTTCTTTTTGTTCATTTTCTGCCAAATCTGTAAAATATGAGAGTTTCAACGAAACTTTAAATAAGAGATAATTTTGAGATGTCTCAAGGATGATTTTAATGTGGAAAATTTTCGGGAAAGCACTTCAAATTTTATTTAACAAACAAAGTTAATTTTTAAGCCGACGTTTCGATATCGTATGATTTCATCTTCAGGGATTAAAAATTAATCGTTGTCTTTGCTTTCGTATTAGCGTACTGTTTGGATTTCTTCGTCACTTTAGTTTCACAGAAATATAAGGAGTTTATTCGAAAAAAAAATCAGCACTTTGTTATGTGCATAACTTTTGAATGTATGGAACAAAACCGATGAAATTTTCAGTGAATCTGCCTGGGAATAAAATGTTCACATGAGCGAAAACAATACAATACAATATATCTGTCTGTTTTCAAGGTATTGCACCTTTCCAGATCCAACCAAAACTGAGTTTCAAATTTGCTAGACCTATTTCACTGTTATTCAAGGAAAAAAGTTTAATTCAAAGTCAGCCTTCTTTGTATATTTAGCCATTTTATGTGTCAATAGTTATGTAGTACTGACTGATTTGCCGCTTCCACAAATCGTCAGTCAGCTAAAGTGCTAGACATCATATTTTTCAATTTTTTTCTCCTTGTTTATCTTCGGAACATCCAGGTGAGACTTTTGAACAACCAATTTTTTCGCTGGAAACCTACCAGGTTCCTGCTAAAGAGTTCGTTTTGTGGCCCATTCCGTAATTTTTCAAAATATCTCCCCTCTAGCGGTTAAAATATTTAGCGCACGACTTGACCACCGTATTTTGTTTTTTTTTTTAACGGCTGGCAGCTTTTTAATCTTGCATAAATGAAGTTAGGTCTGTTTTGCTGACTTTTGAATTTCGTTGTTTCACTCGAGCAGAGAATAGAGGGAATTCAATTTCATTCGAGTAATGAAAGTGAACTGCTCGAAATTGAAATTTGTTGGAGTGAGACGAAAACATCAAATTATTTCATTAAGTTATCCACTTAATTTCAGTAAATGACAAATTACAAATATCAAAAATGTCCTGTTCTGTTATCACTCAAAACCTTAAAAAAAACATAAATAAAACCATGTCTAAGTGTTTTATTTTTATTTTTTAATAACAAAAACTTGAAGAACGATTTCAGATTACTTATTAACTTGACTAAGCAACTATTTAAGTCCCCGACATAAATTCAAAAACAATATTTGTAAATTTGTGATAAGATCCAAAAGTTTTGTGAAGATTATGTGGTAGGGATTCGACCAGATCGAACTGACGTCATCCGCATTTTTTCGAGTCACTCGAGTTTGATGTACGAATATTTTGAACTATAGACGATTTCCTTAAAACTTAACGACCAAAATCAATTGTTTATAACCCAAAAAACACGATCCAGTGAACTATATGAGTTTTTTCGGTCTCGCAGAAAAATTACATGGCTTTCAAAATCTGTAGTTTAAATTTTTTCTCATGGCGTTCAGTTCGGTCAGGTCGAAGCCTGGCCTTCTTTGATACCATTTTCAGACATTTCAGAGAAAAATCTGGCCGAACATCGTAAACTGAGTTATTCTACTTGAAAATAGGCATTTGATATACTATAGTCATGAGATTTTCATGAATAAGATGTTAAAAGCCTGTCATAGTGGCATCCAAATTTAATTCAAGAAAATCCATAAAATCTGTAAAACATATTTAGAAATCAAGAATGTAAACTGTAAATTTTAAGAAATTTGCTTGAAAACCTGTGAAATTTAGATTTTTCTGTGATTTAAATAACATTGCTCAACATCCAGCTATGATATTATCTTCTACGGAATTCAATATTTAAAATCAGTTTATTCACCGTTTGTAAAAAAAATCTTTTATTCGAAGACAAAATTTGAATTGCGAATTTTTTTTTTCTAAAATGAGCACAGAAAAAGGATTTTTAGTCTACAAATTTTAAAAGAATCAATATCAAACGCTGGGAACTCAGTGATTTTCTATAAAAATATGTTTATCTCACTTGAAATTTTTGCTGAGCAACAAATTCCATTTTAAACTTAAGTAATGACAAATAGCATCAGTTTGACCAAAAGAAGTTATTTCTGGAAAATGCGTTCAAAACTGTTTTGAATCATGGAAAATCTTCCAGAATTTTCGTTTCTTAGAAAAAAGGGAAGAAACTATGTCTCTGTTTGTAAAAAAATCATTGAAAAAGTTCAAATCGATCTAAAAACTAAAATTGTTTTTTAAAAGTGATCTAAATTTAGTTAACAGGAGACTGTTCATTTCTGGCTTATATATTACACTTTTTTTTTCAAATATCTGTCGTTATTTAAAACGACGTAATGCTCTGCCTACTATTAAATTCTAAATATTATTTTGAGTGCGGCTGACGAAAAGTTTTCCAATTTTAATTTTGCCCATGGTATCAAAATGTTGCTCACCCCTGCTCTAATGTTATCAAATATTTGGCATCGGAAAATTTGAGATACTCAATTACAAAATAGTCCAATAATGTTGTTTTTTTTTAACAAAATCCCGATTTATCGTATCTCATCAGCTGGCTTTGCATTTTTTTTATCAGTTGAAAGTGTAAACTTAGTTGTAGGGTAAACTTCTGCACAATTTCGAACTAAGTTTATTCGTTCCTCTTTTCAAAAGATGCATTGAAGTGATACAAACTTTCTGACGCACCGGAACTAAAACTCATTGAAAAATACTCAGCTGTTTTGAAGCAAATGATCTGTGAACATCTTAAGTATGTCGATTTCGAGGAAAAATTAAGAGAAAGTGGGTACCTATTTAGAATTTTACTTCTAGTTATTATGCAGTATTGGAACTAATGACTAAGTTAAGTTAAGTTAAGTTAAACTAAGTTTCATAATGGTGATCCAGAATTGTAAAATCTGAAACAGTTTCATCATTTGCAGTTTTTTTACAGATTGATAAGTTGAATTTTGATTAAATAACTAAAAAAAATCACAATGACAGCCAAAAATTCAGAATTTAATTAAAATATTTCGGTTCAAATTCTGATCCAAATTCGGCTTTTTTTCTCATAGTTAGTTTAAATTATTATCTGGAACTTAGATTCAAAAATCGCTTACAAATTTGGAATTAATATTTCGAACTCAGGTTTAAAAGGCAGTACTAATATTCTGAATCAAAATTCAAATTCAGCTCAAAGTTAAGTTTTATAATCAAGATCAAAATATCTATATGAGAATTTCATTAAGGACTCAAATTACAGACGATCGCCGTTTCATAGTTTTGATTCTGAATTCAAAATTAAAATTTCAAATTCAATGCAAAAGAGTCAGTTTGGAAAACAAACTAAAAGAAATCACATATATAAAATAGATCATGAAATTAATTATTAATAATATTTTTTTGTTTTCAAAGAACTTGTCCTTTATTTTCTAGATAAAATTCGAATGTTTATTCGAATAATTTATATTGCAGATTCTTCTTAAACATGGCTTCAAACTAAAATCTATAATTTAATTCGATTTTACAAGAATAGAAAATAATTCTGATTTGAACCGCAAAACTAAAACTCTTACTTTTATTTCGCAATATTTGATAATTTTTTACCAATGCCTCACATGGGAATGCATGTGGTTAAAAAGAATAAGCTTACTACTTCTTAATTGAGGTTAATATAAAAAGTTTTTCTTTAAAATGAAATCTTTAAATCCCTTATTTATTTTTGAAAACTTCTTGAAAAAAAATTGGCAACTGCTATAATAATTTTCGAAAGTTTGAAATAAAAAAAACGTTACTTTTTATGTGAAACAACTCAAACCTGAATAATTCTATAGAACCTACATTTTTTCACTATTTGTTATGTATGCATTGTTAAAGCAAAAATGAAATAGGAAATATATTATTACCAAACCACCCCCATGAGCCAGTCTTCCAACAGTCTTGCTTTCAGATATTGCGAAAAATCTTCGGAGTAGAGTTGGGTACGGTTGCACGGTTATGACATTGATCTGGAAAAAAGCAAACGTACCAAAAGTTCACAAAGAACTTAAATTTTATTGTCTGGAAGTTTTAAAACATCGGTAAACAACAAAATTTTTTTAAACCGCTTTTTATGTGATGCCATTTAATGTGGGACACCCTTTATTTTTCTACTTTTCTTCAAACCTACCGAGCGAAGATAACCATGTTTTAAAATATGTTAATCTATCAATTCATGTTACTGAACACTGTTTGACTATCAGTTGCCAAAATTAACAGCTAAGATAATCTTAAAATCTTGAGAAAACTGTAAATGGACCTGTTTTTCAAAAATTAATCAATATCAAAGCCTCAGAAATCCTTGGTCAATGTGTTTTTCGACCTAAAAAATTGTTTAATGTCACAGAGTTACCATCATTCAGGATTGATTTTCAGAGGAAAAATTATACTTAACTATTTTTTTAAATTTTTTTTTAAATTTTTTTTACATAGAAAGATGGAAATTTGAATTCAAACCATTCAACCCGTCCCACTAAAACCACCTTGGGCTTCCTTAACTAATAAAGAGAGATGAAACACTAACCCTGTCTTAAGTCGGGGTTGGGAAAGTACGACAAAAATTAAAAAGTATGCTCAATTAGCTCAATATATATTTACTTTTCATATAAGTTGAAATACCTCAGCTATTTGTGGGCCAGTTTTAACATAAAGCACATAAAAATATAGCTATGGATCAGTGTTAATATGTTTCAAACTTTGGGAAAATCTGGTTGATGTGTTTTAAAACTATAACGGAGAAAGTACTGAAAGTTAAGTTTATTATCCCCTGTGCTTATATAATTTTTGAAAACCTTGTCAAAAAATTTCATATCTATGAACTATTTCGTAGAACAAAAGTTGTTTGTAGTCATAATATTTCATTTCGTGAATTTTTCCTAGATAAAAAAAAATGGGATCTAGAGGGTTAAGATTGTATGCTTCATGATGATAATTCTCAGTCGAACACGAATTTGTGGTGTTTCCGAGTTTGGAATTTTTCTTAAATAGTTTTTTTCATTAACAACTTCAAAATTCGATTTCTGCACTTCTTGTGTTTGTTTTGCCTATGACTAAAGCTGTTCATTTCATTGAGTATTCATTTTTTATTCTATCATATGATCAAAGTGATTTTAAGGTTTTTTATTGGCTTGCATCTTATAACTTAGCTAGAAACCAAGTTTTTTTAAAATCCTTAAGCCGCATATGTACGATTACACGCCCCTTGTTCCCAAACAAAGCTCTTCGGTTAAATCACTTAAAAAATTCCCGCAACCTTATTCAATTGACTCGGGGTGTTTGATTGAAGTGAAAATGCCATTCTAAGCCGAGCATTATTGCGAAACGTTACTCGCAAATCACGAATTCAGTCACGCAATCCCCCGAAAAGCTTCCAACCGGAAAAAGAATCACACTGGCATATGACACCCGGAATACTTACTTGGCCCGGAACATGGAGCAATGTACTCCTCCCAAATTCAGCACACTTAGCCGTGGTCTAAGCTTACGCCCGGCTAAGACGGAATCAATCACACATTCTTGCGATTCCGATCGACGACGCTAGGAGGGAATAAAAAAAATACGCGTCACCATCCGAAAATCTTGAATCCACCAAAGATCATTCACCTTAGGGAGGAGATGTAAAGTAAAGATTTTTTTTTTACTTCCTTCTGCTCCCACTCTTTGGTTTGTTGATTCACCCGATTAGGTGACGAATCCGCAACTTACAATCACTTCCATCCCCCATTCCGTGTACGGGCACTTAAGAAGGAACAGGAAAGGGGAGATGGGCCAAAAAAGTAAACAAGCCATCGAGTAGATTCGACGTCCGGTTTTGAATGTTCGGGAATTTAAAATTTATTGATTTTTGTCGTTGGTTCTGAGTACACCATGAGAAATTTCAAAAGCTTTTGATAGACTTCTTAAATGAAAAATTTCTTCTAGACCAGGTTTTCTGAACAATTTTCAAATTTTCTGTACAATTTTCCAAATTTCATAAAAATATTTTCAAAAAATCTAAAATCTTGACTACAGATGGGATTGGAAAAAGATTACTTCAAGCTGTGCTATACCAAATCTTATGTCGTTCCGTCAATCACTCAAGCCGCCTTCGTTGGCGTCGTTGTTGTTGTTTGGTGGGTGAAACGGAGCTTCTTTCCGTGACAGTTTTTCTTCATTGCCTTTTTTTTTTCGATAGGGTGGAAGAATGTTAATTCTTTTTTCAAGTCGATCCATAAGCTTGTTTGTGGGAGATATTTGCATACCTTCACGAAAATAATGCTTCTACGTGCCGGGAATCGGCAAATGCGTAGCGTGGCCCCTCCTCTCTTCAATGAGGGGAATAAAAATCAGCTTATAATGATGGCCAATTCTTGGAGATGATGTAATTTGAGAAGGCTTGGTATTTTTTTTCTCCTGATTTTGATTTTCGATTATTTGATCTCAGCTGGAATAGTTAACCATATCACGTGCCCTGGTTCTATCATGTTATCAAGTTCTCTTTTTCTAAGCAGAACAGGTTGCTGAAAATTCGTTCAATCAATTGCTTTTCTGGTAAATATTAATTTAGTGCGGAAATCTTGCGTTTTTACTCAAAATCCAGGGCAATATTGAGTTTAAGTGTTAGAAAATCTGAAAAATTACAAAATGACATAAAATTAAATCCTGCTGCCTTCGAAAATTCTTCAAACATTCTGTATTTCGTATTTTGACAATCTGAAGATGCAAAAATTTGCCAAATAACCTCAACTTTGCCATCTTTTTTCAAAATTTATCTGGTATGACTTAAACATACATTGTTTGAAATGTACGATTTTTAAATTATTTTTATAACATTTAATGAAGTAAACAATAGAACCCTATGAGCAACGTATAGCATCATAATTCAGCTTTCTTGGACATTAAGTGACAATTTTTTAAGCATTCCGTAGCTGATCTACAGTCTTTTTTCTGAAGCATATTTTTCGAATTTTTTTAGCCTTCAGATAACGGAGAACTGAAGTGCTGCAGCTGAATATTGTCGGAAAAATATGTAAGATAAATACAAGGCTCTCAAAACGGCATCCGATTTTTTGTGGGATTTCGGGTCCACATTTTCCCATTGTGCATTGGATGGTTTGTAAGGACGACGTCCCTTTAAAAAGGGCCAAATTAGATTACATTTGTACTAGAAGTTCGCATAATAATCCTCCGTTCCAATTATCAGCTCTCTTATCCATAAGTTGGCTTAGCTATAAGAACATTTTTAAGATGTGCAACTATTAGAAAAAATCGGACAATATTAGGCACGACATTAAATTTGCCTCGTGCAACTATTGGGCACAGACAACCTGTTTTAATGGTTTTGAAATGTTTATGACACTTTTTTCCAACATTTGAATTTTTGAATCTGGTCGACCAAACCTGCTTGAATACAATCGACAAAAAAAAGAGCAAATTCGGTTGAAATGACTAGAATACTGTATAAAAATAAAACTCATTTGCTTTGCTGTGCAATTTTTTTTAGCAAATTTGTTAAAAATTATCATATAAGGTTTATTGGAGACCTGAAATACCATTAAAAATCTGCTGATAAACTTTAATTTAAAAACATTTTTTTCAAGGAAACTTCCAGGGGTTGACCAAGTTTGCCCGGATATTGTACGGATTTTTGATCAACAATTTTGAAATCAAATGCCCGGATTTTGTCAGTTTTCTAGAATAACGTTTTGCAAAGGAAAGGGATTGTCAATGTAGTTCGAGTAGTCCGAGGTTTCATCTATTTGGGAAGGTTCTTCCTCCGACTATCTCGAATAAGTGGGGTTCTGAAGTTAATTGAAATCAATTGGTTAACGGCTTGCACGCAACAAAGTTGTAGTCAATATACATTCTACAGAATCAAAAATCTAATTTTGTAAATACATACAAATGAAATTTGAAATACAAAGTGTAATTTAATGTTAATCATTCACAGTTTGTTTTCGTAACGGTTTGAATGTTCAGTGATTATATCAAATTTTTAAACTAACTCGTCAAACTTAATTCATTTCTCTCTTCCGTTTTTTTTTTTCGAGAAAAGCGATACAATTTTAATCAAGAAAATAATATTAATAAAATTGATAAAATAATTTGATAGTTATATTTCACGAATATTTTTTTTCATCTCTGTTATATGTAGGGAAGAACTATAGAAACGCAACAGCGAGGTACGATGGCACTTGGCATTATTTCTAAAAAAAAAAATATCAACGGCTTAGAATGATGTTTTTCTCCATTTTTCTTGAAGTAAACAAGCTTTTCAAGTATTTTTTAGGAGAAACCGCGTTCTATACATCATCATAAATAATTAAGCTAAAATCTGACCATTTGGCCCTGTTTTGGAAACGTTGTCATGACTGATGTTTTATTAAATCATTATGCTGTAAAGTTTTGGTCACCAAGGTTTTAATAAAGCTTTTATAAATCATGTAAGCAATTTTTAGTTTTTCCGTGAGTACTCCGAATTTTTTCCAACATCCATAAATGGTGATTGCATTATTGAGATTCGATCTGGTAAAGTTAATAACAAAAAAGCAATGTTCGATCATATTATGAGCATCTTTTCTACTGATAGTCAAGATTTAAGCTGTAATGTGTATGAAATAGTATCTTCAAATAAATGCGCCTCTTCACATCTTAAGAATAAAGAAATTCTAATTAAATGTAAATTTTTATGGAAAAATATAACATTTTCCGGCCAAAACATTTTTCAGTAAGTTTAATTGTAAAACATGACATGATTACATCGCAAAAATAATTGAATTAGGGTAGATACTCTAGATTTCGACAGGAGCTAGTTTTGGACAATTTTTTAATGAAAGGCTTATCTTTCTATTTGGTGGCTTAAGCTATTTATGTTCATATTTTTCGATTTTTGCTCTCCCATTTTAGTATACGTTGGTTATAAAAATTCTTCTAAATAAGCTTTTGAATAGTTGTTAATCAATAGGTAATTCAAAAGTAGCACTCGAAATTACCTGTGAAATTCAATGCCATCGACCAAATAATAATGATTTTGAATTACGAAAAAACTCCCCTTTTATTCGATTAAAAGCAACATAAAAGGAATTAATGGATGGATAAGGTTCTGAAATCAATCTTTTCGGTAATTTATTTTATATTTTTGCTAACATTTAATGAAATTTCAACTGTTTTCTGAGCTGTCGAAAACTAGCGCTGAAAATTCACCTAATAATCTATTTTTCGACACCCATCTTCTTGGGTATGTTTATACTGTTTCCATGGTGTAAAAAACGCCGTGAAGTAGACAAGCAATTCCAGTTTGCAAATATTCATATTCCTGAGCTAACAAAGGAGGTGGAAATATGCTTGTCGAAAACTAAAACTTTTTGTGTCGAAAACTAAAATTGAATGTCGAAAACTAGATCATCGAAAGGTTTTAGTAAAAGGATAATAAAACGTTGTTTTGATTCTTTTGATCATTAAAAAAAGGTAGAGAATGAAGAAAAACGTCTTATTCATATAACCAATCATATTTGAAATGAGAAACTCTAGTCAATAAATTTATTTACATGGTTTTTCTGACAAAACAATAAAAAACTGTCGAAATCTAGGTATTTTACCCTAATTGAATTTAAGAAAGCCAAATAAATAGCTTAAAAATTACGTTCTTTTCGCAAGCCAACCAATCATACGCGTTGGATGAGTTGTTATTCATCAGTACAGTAAATGAGGACAGATTCTTTAAACGAAATAAATAAGGGTTTGGTTGTGAACGCCAAGATGTCATGAGTTGAAGTCGAACTTCGTTGTCTGACGCTATCTTGAAATCCAAGATGGCGGTTTCCACTTAAATGTAAAATGCTGTAAATGACTACACATCGCATGAAACCCTCAAAGTAATGGTATTAGATTGAAGGGCTGAACTTGAAGAAATCGAACTTCTTTTTATGCGCCTTCCTGAAATCCAAGATGGCTGCTTCAGCTTAAGTTTAAAATGCTGTTAATCACTAAATATCCCCTACTATATGAGAAGTGGATGAAATAGCTAATCAAGAAGAGGTCGAGTTTTGCTGTCTGACGCCACTTTGAAATCCAAGATGGTGGCTTACGCTTAACCTTAAAATGTTGTAAATGACAAAAAATCACATGAAACCCTCACGATATGGGTATTGGGTGAAAAAGCAAGACTAGAAGAAGAAGATGGCGGCTTCCGATTTACTTTAAAATGAAGATAACGACTAAAAATCACATTGACCCTCACAATTAGGGTATTGGGTGAAAGTGCTACACGAGTAGAAATCAAAACTCGCTATGTGTCGCCACCCAAGATGGCGACTTTCTGTGAATTTTAAAATGCTGTAAATGGTCAAAAATTTATTTAATATTTCATGTGTTTTCAGTGAGTTTTGGCATTTTAAACTTAAGCAGAAGCCACCAATTCGACTTCTACTTGTTACCAGGCTTCATTATGCTCATCTTGATCAAAAGGAGACAGTGAATATTTTTGCTCCGAATAATTGTGAGTCTTTTTTTAATGAGCATTTCAACCTCTGCTGCTGAGAGTGGGGAGAATTTTTTTCTCTAACGAATGATCACTCTTCTACTGACAGAGCACTGTTGGAGTGTGACTCTGAAAACAATCAGTGGTACTTTTGATCAGTGAAATGAATTGCGATCGTTGATTTCTCAGCCAGTTACTGAGAAGCTATTGAAAATTTCTCCTAGCGAGAATGAGATTGGGTGACTGTGTGATTGAAATGCTCTCCAACAAAATATGGTCTGCTTGATCGTTTTAAGTGTGAGAAAGCATATTTCTCCCAGGCGTTTGACAAGGAGATGAGTAAAAAAGAGCCAAAATCAAGAGAATCGAAGAAGCCTGCTTGTTACGCCCTTTCATCCCATACCCATATTATGGAGGATTCAACCGATTATCTACAGGTTTGAAAAGAAAAGATTTCATGGTGTAAAATAGCGAAATTCAACTTGTACTCGTTGAGCCGTTTTACCCATTACCCAAAATGTGAAGTGAAGATTTTCAGTGATTCATAGCATTTTCAAAGATAATCGGGGGCAGCCATCTTGGATTTCAATATGGCGTTTGATTGCAAAATTCGACTTCTACTCATAGAACCCTTTCAATTTAAACCCATATTGTGGATGTTTCATGAGATTTTCAGTAATTTACTGCTTTACTCTACTGTGTGCTTTTTAAGCTGTTTAAGTTTTTAAAAAAATATAATTTAAATCGTTATTATCATTTTTAGAGCTGTATAAAGAATTTATGCTTGATTGTTGCTTTCCATACAGTTTTCCCTTTGATTCTTTGAAGCGGAAGGATTTATTTAAAAAAGTATGGCATTTGTCAGGTTTCATGGTTTGAATACAAGTTTTCAAACCTGCCTGTGCAATCTGATGAAATTGGAGCTTCACGTTTTCCCACTCTTTTGGACTTTCCGATGATTTTTAATTTCATCAATTTTCCACAAATTTACACCTAAAACTCAAGGCCATGTGTTTTATGGTTAGTTTTTGAATGCATTTGACTCTCAAGAGATTACAAATATCATATCGAAATGTGCCTTCTCTCCAATAGTTTTGGCGTTTGACCCTACGGTGTCTTTTCGTTCTTCTTGCTTCTCAAATTATTAATAGAGCTGTATATATTTACTGATGACTTTACGAACATGTTTACTGGTGCGTTTTGTACACTGGACCCCTGGTTTTTATTTAAATTTTGTTTCACATTTAAATCGAAAGATGTTGACCAAAGTTAGCGAAAAGAAAAGTTTTTCCGTCAACTGAAAAAAGCGCTTCAATACATCCCATTTCCAACGTTGACCGTTATCCATCGATTTTCAACATGGACTATTTACGATCAATCAACCCAGCTGGTCCACCTCGTTCGATTATCGGCTATGCCTATGGAAGGAAGCGAAATCAATTGTGCTCCCCATCGATGATGATGATGATGATGCCAAGGGGTGCACAAAAAACCTACCCGGGTTGTTGTCTAGTTGATTGACTCGCTCCTGTCAGCGATCCAAGGTCCGTTAGCTCCTATTCTAATTAGGTTACTCACCGATCACCGGTTCGTCTATCTAAATACACAGGGGGAGTTCAGGAAAATTCTCCGATAGCTCCCGCGGGGCAAAATGGCCCCGCCACACCCTGCCGAGTCCATGGAACAACATAACTGGTTTGTTGGTATCCCATCAGGTGGCGATCTGAAACGGACCAGCAGTCTCAGCAAGTAGGGCTACTTCTCACAAATCTCGGAGGGGAGCTGCTAGCTGGGCCGGCAAAACGCGAACGATTAAATAACATTATGACCTAGAAACGAAGAACCGGATACCTGTCGGGTGCCACCGATCGAAAGCGGGACCTGTAGAATTAGACCACGACGACGGCGGGATCCACAGCGCCAAAACGGGGAATGTGGTTTAAAATCACTCCCGATCGAAGTGGTCCCCTCCTACTGTTTGGGAGCTCCCAAATCGATTCCATTGAACTGGGGGGTCCAAAAAGTGTTAAATCCGTATTATTGTCCCTATAATAACCTCTGATAGAGCTTGGATTGACTGATGATGGGGTTTTGATTAAAACCCGGTCAGCGCCAAATGACCGTGCTTCCGTGGCTTCTCACAGCTGAACAAACCCGGCTGGTCAACGCACACGGGAAATCATTCCGTTTAAATGCAAAAAAGGGGCAACTCCGCACTACTGGGCTAATCGATGATTCAACTAACCCGAGTGCCTTCTGTGGGTATTATTTATGAAAACCACAATTATAAAATAATCAACGGAAAGGCGGACAGCTATGGGCCAGTCGATGCCATCCCGGGACCAGTCACAGCCAGCTAGTGGCAAGAAATGTGGATGTGGCTTTAGGATTCCGAACAACATATGGCTCGGTTTTGTAATTTTCCCAGAGTGGTTCCATCATGGCGTTGGTTCGGTTTTGAAAATTGCGATGCTCCACAAATGCTGATGTTAGATTTACGATTATCGTTTTTCTAGGACATTAACTAAGTCTATCACTGGTTTAGACCTAAAATTTGTTCATGAAGTTGAATGAGGTTTCTGTTTTGAGGGTGAAACAATTGACCTATTTAGTATGAGCTTACCATATCCTGCAACGCCAAAATGAGTATCTTAACCACGTTTTTAAAAAGAGTTAGGAAAATAAATCAAATCGATTTAAATACATTCAAAACTAAGACATTGAGGTCATAAAAAGTCCGAAAATTTGGTTAAATATAAGTTATAAAGCCTTTACGAAGAAACTATTCAAGTTTTCTTAAAAATAAATTTACAAATTCTTTGAAAAAGTTTTAATTTTTTTTCCTTTTTGCCTCCTAAAAGTCTTTTTAGTTTAGTTCAACATTTCGAAGAAACCTATTATGAAAATTGGATGTATGTTTTTAAGTAAACTGCTACATTTACTCATAGAAAAGTATTACCAATCAAATATTCAACATTTAACGAAAAATCTCGATAACAATTGCTTATATTCGAGACTCAAACCAATAATATCCAAACTTACAAGAAAACCACAGCGATCTATACGAATTATTTAAAAAAAACACACACACAAACTTCAAGAACAGCTAGGAACAAATTATTGTTTTTTGTTAAATTTTTTATCTATAAAAAAGAGTACATTCAGTAAATTTTTACAAAAACAAAAGAACGTGTATTTCTCGCTTGAAAAAGAGTACATGTACTCTATGGTAAACTTGTAAAATTTCACGGTTTCACCTGGACTTGCCCGGATATTTGACACCTTATTAGGGAAAAGTTCATACTGGCCCAATTGCCAGGATCACTTTTCAATCAGATCAGAATGAAACTCTTCTATTTTCACTGTAAGTTTGTAATAGTTTGTAAATAAGTTTGTAAATGCAGGGATAATCTATTTTTCTTGAAAGACGGATTTAACATGTCTCATTTGTGCATCAAAAACCTGTTCCCTATTCCAATATCTAACTATTTAAAGCTTTGCTAAAAGCTTCAATTTTTTAATTTCTGATTTCCAGATGAATAAGAAAGAAAAATCATTTACATTTTTTTTACAGATTTTTAACGCACGAGTATTAAAGTTCAATAGATTTAAACGAAACTATATAAAAAACTTTTTTTAATTTTGATTTTTTATACTTTTTATAAATTTTTTTTCATGCCATGTGTCAAGAGCAGAACAGCACTGATTAGATATGATGATCTATCAGTCATTTTGTCAATCGCCTGTATGCGCATATTACCCAATTGCGCAACTAGAAATGCTTCCCCCTACTTGATGGCAGGCTTTCAAAAAGTTAAAATTCGCATAAAAAGTCCAGGATTTTCAAAACTTTTACTATCAAAGTATACAATATAAATTTTATTATGCTACGTTCAGGAACTCAGGAGTATAGGCATTTCGTGGCCACATTCCTAACCAAGGTGATTACCAAGCCACAATAGCCTTTCCCCTTAACACTTAGCGTGAGATTCTTGGAGGAATGGCGTATAGCTAGTCTCCGCAAAAGAAATGTGTGTTGTAGGGGAAAGTCGGGTAAGACGGACATCCTAAGGTAGAATCGCAATAGAAAACCAGATATTGCTATTTTCATCGCAGTTTTCGTGCAGATGGGTAGTTTAGGTTGTTTGCTATCGCATTAACCACTGGAATTAGTAAATTTCCTTTATCAAGACTGTTTTTATAGCCATCTAAAAAATGCTTACAAAGTACACTTTTCAAAAATGGTCGGGTAAAACGGACACTGTTCAGAAAAGGTACATTTTGCCGAAAAAATTGCTGTAAATGTAGATATTTTTGTGAGTTAAGTATAAGAAAACGTTTTTAAACCAAAAGGGAACCAACTGGTCCGAGTTCAGAGGCGAAACAGTGTGCTTTCGGAATTCCGTATTTTATGGGCGCTTTCTTCACCGGAGATCCTGTTTTTACAGTTTTTATGGCCTGTTTGAGATGTTGAGTGCTTTTCGACCGGCAATTGCTCTTGCCGAGGTGTTCTGAAGGCATATGGAGGATAAAACCGATGAAAAATTCGAAATACCTGGAGAAACTTATGTGTCCGTTTTACCGACCTTGAGGTGTCCGTTTTACCCGCCTTAGCAACTTTTTTTTTCTAAACGATTGATGTTCAAGCCCTTTAACCGAAACTCGCCGATATTCCTCCATCTGGTTAAAAAGAAGCCTAATAAACACTCTTCCTTTGAAAACGGTTGACATTTTCGAAAATTTTGCGAGTTATGAACTATTTTATGAGGAGAGAAAATTACATCAAATAATGGGTTCTCAAAGTTTTTGTTTGTTTTGTTTACTATTATGGGACCTTGCTTGCTATAAATAAACAAAGGGTCTCGAAAGTGTTGATACACTTAGGCGAACATATTCCCATCATTAGATTAGTGTCAAACATTGTTATTCACGAAATATTGAAAGTGTCCGTTTTACCCGCTGTGTCCGTTTTACCCGACTTTCCCCTACATGTGCTGCAATCCATTTTCCTCTATCGACTACACGGACTTCAGCGTCGTCGTTGTTGGTTCATTCAAAAATAGGAAATCCTCAAAATTGTACAGTCGAATTGAATTTATTGCTTGTTCCCAGTAATCTTTCATATGGTTCAATTCGCCATATTGGTTATCTTAAACCAATCACGGAGTGCAACAACTATGCCATTGACCAGGAGGGGCCGTAGGTGGACCATAGTTGATAGCAAGTTCAAGCTAATAGGGTAAACAGTTGTTGTCACTGGGCCTCTTAACCCATTCGAGACCGATTGCACACCGTGTGTGCAATGGAATTTTTGTGCCTTTGCCAGAAAAACCATTCATTGTGAGTTTACTATTGCTCGGAAAAATAATATTCTTATACCAATGGAATCCGGAAATGTTAGGCAAAATGTATTGAGAAATGGTTCTGATGAAAATCAATCGACATAAAAGTCATCTAAGAGTGAAGTACTATAAGTTCGAATGCCGTGAAAAAGCCTCCGTCTCGAGTGGGTTAAACTGCAGCTTGCAGTCTAGAAGTAGAAAGAAGTAGAAGAAGAAGTCTCTTGTCTGAAATATGTACAGAAAGCTTGTGAAAATTAACTAAGAGTGTTTAAAAGTCTGAAAAGATACTTCAGGATCATAAACTTTATAATTTTTTTAAACGGTTTTCATAAAGCCGTGATTAAAATTGCTATTTTCAATCTCTTCTAAACAAAATTCAACATTACGATAACTCTTTAATCTACAGATTGATTTTTCTTTACCAGTTAGCAATGCTCATAGATCCAAATGCATTAACTGTTGATGGCCCCTTGATCATCTTGCTCATCGGCTAATTATCATTGCACCTTAAGCAATTAGGGTTTTAAAATGAGACAGGCTAAACCCCGTAGCGATTTTAACTGCTAACGAAAGACCATAAAAGTGCAATTCATCATCAACCGTGGTTCTTTACAAAGTTGATATCCCAAGAAAAAAAGCCTCATTCTAACCAATCGTCTGTTGTAAAGATGTGTTCTTGGCAGTAGCCACTCAATAGATTGAAAGAAAATACCAAAGAATGATTAGAGCCATAAAGAATGACAAGAAAAGCTCTTCCAATTCAATGTGAGAATGTATTTCTTGATTGGCAATGGTGGTGAGCTACCATATCGAGGGAATATGGCCTATCGAGTGTTTATTGTATGCAAAGTATTGAAGCACTTGCTTTTAGAAAATTTGAAGAGGCCCTTATAGGTACAAATGGGGCAATCGATTGAAGTTGAAAACATTTTTTGTATCAAAATTTAACTTGAATTCCTTAAACGAATCCAAAACCATTCAAATTTTCAGGAATTTAGATTTTTTTAAAATTATTTGGAATATTTGAACCAATTTTCTCGTTACAAAACGTCTTTCCTTGTCATAATTATTTATTTCCCACCTTGTCTACAATAGCAATGCAAATGTATATCTATTTTTTCCGCTATAGGATAATTTAAATGTAAATGCGATTGTGAACGAGTATCGCGCGGTTCACACGTTGTTGGGTCCTCACCCGATGATGTCGGACAGCTTCCCAAGATCCAGAGGGACGGAATCCATTCAATGGTTTAACACTCCGGACGACGTAAATATAGGTTTCGATTCTTTCACACCTACCGGCTAGAAGCACCCCCTTAACAGCCGCACCAATTGATCCCGGACGGAATTCGGAGCACGCCCAGCTCGTAAAACTGTTCTTTAACCTTCTTTTTATCCACCCAGAACATGCAGCAGCAGCAGCAGCGCAAGTTGGAACTCGAAGCAGCAACATGAGCAACAACAACCGAGACAACGACGTATGCTTTCAATGGGCTTTTCTCAGGTTATCATGTGTAAGAGCTAGAGCTATAGGAAGATGATGGAAGGTATCTAATTTCTGGCACGAGCTTGACACCTTCAGCATGAACTGTCCCATTCTCGGGAAGCATCGTCGCCCTGTCGTGGTCGTGTGCACCGGACTCATATTATTAGGGAGCACTCCAGCACCACTAAGTGGCTCTCGTGGCACCGAAGGTTTCTGGACTGCAGCTGGACTAGTTACATGTAGGCTTTCTAGTGGACTTGGGCAAACATCCAAATGTTTATCGAATCGAACCGGTTCTATCGATGCATCTAGCCGGTTCAGGTCTACGATTCTAGGATCTGTTTGCGTATTTTCCGAAAGTGTTTATATGCGTGTGTAAGTGTACTAACTTAAGTCCTCTCGTTGGTCCGGTTCGGATTTAGTGCAGCAACTAACAGAACAACCGGCCCTGGAGCATGCAATGCAAACCTATTGAAGCACTGCTGCTGTGGCCTCAAGAAAACCCGATCTGACTAGGAGTAAGGTATAAAAGGGGCTAACGGTATCCGAGCTTTGAAGTTGGGTTAGTCAGCAGCATTGCATCGAATGGGATCGGAGCGGAAGTATTTTCCTGCTTGTTGCGATCTAAAGGGGAAAAGAGGGAAAGCCGATGACGAGCATAGGTAAGCAGCACATATTGGCTGCAGATCAACCGGTTTTCTTTGATGGATGAAAGAGCGCTTATTATCGCGGTTTAATAATAACGTCATTATGGGTCCACCCCAGGAACACAAAGCAGGCTCTTTAAATGATGATGCGCCTACTTTACCGTGATGGCCCCGCCGTAAAATGTATCGATAATTAGTTTGAAAGCTGGTTGGTTATAAATTTTTATTGAAATATAAATTTTGTTCATCAATATTATTATTTCTGTATCATTTAGCACATCAGAAACATGGAATCACACAATTCATCTGAGCCATTAAACTTCAAATGGGTTTTGAACCAGTTCATTGAAGAAAAAAAGATTATAATTTATTACAATTTCTGAATTTCATTAAATGCAAAAAAAATGTTCAGAGTGACTACTACAGGGATTATGACACATTACTTACTTTGCTGAAAAAGTACATGGAAAAATGCATCTTTGCTCTGTTACTTTTGAACAATGATGCAGCCAAAAAATTATTGATTCAATATTTGTTAGGCTGCCACGAATTATTATCAACAGCCTTAACGCTATCTCAATACATGTTTAGAGGTGTATTGGATAGTGGTATTTGTCCAAACGGCCGAAAACTACCAGCAGATCGTAACCTAGAGGATAGCATCCTTGTCTTCTGAGCCAACGTTCATGAGATCGAATCTCGGTCGTGACATAACCTGGCACACGTAGTATGATAAAGGTTTTTGGTTTTAGCATTAGTGAAATGCTGGGTATGCCGGGTATATCTTGGAATTGTACGCCTCAATGATGCATGTGGATTGATCTTAAAGGAACTTAGATTGCACTTGGAGATCCTACCTAGTTATGTGTGTGCTCGTAGTGCTGCCGGTAAACAACTGCTTCGTCAACCAATAGTGAAGGGATGTCAAGAAGCATAGCAAAGTTAAAAATAATAACGCGAGGTGATACCACAATAGATCAACTTAATGGTCACAGTGGACTCTTTTCCCAACAGGAAAGAAAAACGGCCAAAAACCGAATATTGACCTTTTAAACTATTCGGCGGCATATTCGGTCGAATATTCTGCCGAGTATTTTAAAAAAATACAAAAGAGATTATTTCAATTTCCTTCTTTTTCTTCCAACTTAATGCCCCTCATGTTTTTGAGTCAATTATTTTCAATCAGATGATGGTACCAGATACAAGATATTTTTTAAGCAGTGGGCCCTCTGATTTTCAAAATGTCACCAACTACTGAAAGGACATCAGTTGACTTGTCTCTTCTAGCAGACCCGTGCAAAGGACCCGATCAAGGACCCGAAGAATTAGGTTCCCAACGCCTTCTTCCAACTTATACCATATTTTGGAATTGTATCAATCTCTCTTCGAGATAATGTTACTTTTCATCAGGGTAAGAAATTATATACAATGAGCGAAATAAGAATAGTACCACTATGAGTTTTGCTTGTAAAAATATGAATAATTGAAAATGAAAAAATTTCTATTATTCATTTATGTTTTTCCACAAAAATAATCTTAAAATTTGCTTTGTAAAAGTTATGCTTAATTTTTTCATTCACATAAAGTGAAATGATGTTACAATGGTTATGGGTCAACTTTAAATCAGATAAAACAGGTTGGAATTCAAAAACTTTGATTTTTTTTTTTCAGTAAACCACACTTTTTCCAGTTTCAAGTCATAGATGACAGCACTATCTTGCAGTTTACACCAATTAAAGACTCAATATTGACATTCCGGGTCTATTCAAGCCCATATCCATAATTTCGAGCTAGTTTTCCAACACAATTTTGTTGGAGATCACGCTAAAGATAGCAATTCTAGGTTTTCAAAAACTCACCAGCAGCAGAATATCCTACCGGTGAAGTTTCTGTTTATCTCAACTTCCGATTCAATTGCAAATCTTCTGGTCCATCATTCTCCATAGGAATTTACAACGTTATTATGAATTTCGATTTAAGAAATTCACTTTTCAGCGACCTTGATCCAATTCTGATTCGTTAAATTCGTTATCTTAGAATTTCCAAGGCGTTCACGTGGTACCATATACTTAGTTCTTGATCAAAATCATCCAGCACACCTTATTTAATCCCGAATAGTAAAAAATGTGTCTCAATTCCGATTAACAGCATGATAGTGCTGCCATTTTCGAGTTAAAACTGGAAATATAGTGTTTGACTGATTTAAAAAATAATTATTTTACAATGAGAAGCCTTTTTTGAATTAAAACTCAGCCTATAATTTTTGTTTTTTTTTAATTTCACTATGTGTATATGAAGAAATGAAGCAGTTTTATAAAGTATTATAACTAAAATGTCAAATTCTTTAGCGCTGCAGCAAAATTTCTTAAAAACCTCTTTTAAAGCCTTTGGAATGCAGAAAACGTCTTAAAAATGCAGTTATCTATTTAAATAGTTAAACTTTAAAAAAATTTGAAGTTTAAAATTTAAAACTAATAGGCAAGAGTTATTCTGACGTATGGCGATTTTGCAGGGCTGA
This sequence comes from Uranotaenia lowii, assembly GCF_029784155.1. Lineage (NCBI taxonomy): Eukaryota > Metazoa > Arthropoda > Insecta > Diptera > Culicidae > Uranotaenia > Uranotaenia lowii. The sequence goes on along the minus strand of NC_073692.1, from coordinate 96,871,725 downwards.
GAAGGATTCATCTGAGCATCTTCTGTGTGACTGCCCTTGTCTTATATCAAAAAGAACAAAACTACTCGGAAAAGGTATATTGGATCCTTCCGAAATATATTCTATAAGTTCCAAGAAGGTTGTCAACTTCATTCGTGTAGTTCTTCCAGATTAGGAAAATGCTAAAGAACAAAAAAGTGATACTGTTGAAATCAATCAGAGTGATATATCTTGATTAGCCTCATTAAACAAGGGACAAACCACAAAAGATCTAACATCTGGTCGCAGTGGTAGGAACCCAACAAGGAAAAAAAATTAAATAGTTGAAGAAGCATTTCTTTTTTCTTAAAATTTACTTTGTAAAATAGCATAACCTTTACAAAGTTACTTTTAAAACATAAGTGGTACTATCCAGGCCCGTGCGAAGGACCCGTTCATGGGGGAAGGGGGGGTTGTTTCAAAATTCAAATTCAGCCAAAAATAACAACAATACCAAAAATATACAAAAAATAATCATATTGATTTCAAAACAATTTTCATACTCATGATAATCACACAAACTGAAAAAATCTGAAATTCAAAATAAAAGAAATTATCTACAATTGCGTTCAAAAAATGAAATCGTGAAGCTGTGCACTCGCTTCTCACTTTGCCCAGTTGCCATTTCTGTCTGGGTTGATATTTTTTATGAAATTTTCTCAAAAGCTAGTTCAACTATCTAACTAACATTCCACAACATTAGAAGACTGTACTATGAATGAAAAAAAGGAACAACTATTCTTGTGATAAAGGTAAAATTGATATTGCTTCACAAAATTCGCTGATTTAATCAATAAGAAATTGAAAGAATAAAAATAAAAATAATTTTATGCTTATGCTTTTTAATGTATCAGTTTTAGGTGAAATCAATCATTGATAACTGATTAAATAACAAATCTTCGTTAAAGAAAAATCTGATTTTGAGTTGGTTTATTATTTATTTAGAGATTTAAGGAAAAATATTTTGAAGACGATGATGCATGATATAAAAATTTGAATTCTTCAGTTATTAAAAATTGGAAATACAACATTGCAAGTATTTCTGACATTACTGAATAAAGTTTAGTAGAACAAAATTGAATTAATTCAACAAAATTTGTTCAAACCTGCAAAACGATTAATTTTTTTGCTATAAAAATATTTAAAACTCAATTTGATTTAAAGCTTCATTCATCGCTTTTGAATTCGATGTTGAGATTTAAAAAATCAAGAAACACAAAACAAAATTTAGACTGAAATTAATTTCTTGAAGAATATTTCATATCAGCACGATGTTTTGTAAATCAAAATTTTTAGTAATAAAATATAGGATACCAGGTTTTAGATTTTGTTTTGCTTATTCTGATGACGATTATGGGTCATGATATGGCTTCCAACTAGTTAATGTATAAAATTAGTATTCAATGAATAAATTTTGATGTTAAAAAATTTATTTCGTTACACTTCCTGATAAAAACCCATTCTAAAGACGAGATAGTGTTTTTGAATGTTAAATTTAGAGTCTCAATACAAAATGTTGATTGAATTGCAAATAGAATGAATAATTAAAAATAAGTTAGAATTCGTGAACGGCGTATAAGTAATTTCATAAAATGAAATGTCTCAAGTTTACGGTGAGTTAAGACTAATTTCCGCCTCCGGCGAGAAAAAATTCAGATTTACTTCTTAACACTTATTTAAAACCTTTTAAAATCAAGTAATTTCCTTTTACTACGTTGAAAATTTTACTTGGAAAAAATCTCCATGGGGGAGGGGGTTAAATCCCTAAACCCCCCCCCCCCCCGTTCGCACGGCCTTGGTACTATTCTTATTTCGCCCCTTTTTTTCAAATTTATGGTACTCAACGCCAATTGCTTCATCCAAAAAAAGTAAACTTATGATTGATTTATCCGTTGAATAGTTTGAAACAAACTGTAGAAAAAAAAATTTGATGGTTTTAGATCTTTCATATTTTTACAAGCAAAACTCATAGTGGCACTATTCTTATTTTGCTCACTATTCATTGAAAATTTAAATTAAAAAATTAAAAAAGGCATTTCGATTGTAACTTAACATCATCATAATTAAATTGAGAATTTTCCGGAAATTCACTATTAAAAATGATAATTAGAGCTCGGATTCACAACACATAGTTAAAAAACTGTTAGTTAAAACTATTTCATTTCTGTTTCTTTTCCTCATTTACAAATGAAGGGTTAATAGATAATGATGACTCGCATTTGAAAAAGTTATGCGCTGCAGGCTAAGCCTAGTACAAGGTCTCATGCCAAATTTGGACCAGATTGGATTACGGGAAGGGGTCACTCAACGAGCCTAAAGTTTGTATGGGATTTGGGGACATTTTGTTCGGGAGACACATGAAAATCCAGTTTTTCATGAATAACTTTGGTACCCATCGGCTGATTTCTTTAGAAAACGGTTTTTTTAAGCCTTAATCTTTTGTAAGGATGATATTCATCATTATTAACGAGAGACACTGCTTCGAACATTTTGACGATGAATATCACCCTGAAAAATGTTACCCCATTTTTGAAGTTAAATAAGTTTTTATCATAAGTCGAATGGAAATGCAGTCTTCGGATGAAATATTTGTCATAGTTGAGGCTTTAAGGGGGGGGGGGGAGGGTCTAATGGGTATAAAAAACACCATTTCCACGATTTTTTTCTGGAGCTATCGTTCAAACAAATGTATTCAAATTTTTTGCATTATACAAAGCATTGTTAAAAGAACATTTTGTAATTTTTTCGTAGAAAAATATTGAAAAATGAGCCGGTGACGGAGCATTTGCGAAGATGCCTTTTAGAAAACCGGATTTGCGGTGGACACTGTATTTCAGCACAGAATCATCTGAAGTCAAAAAATCAGAGCAAAATATTTTTAATAGATGTTTTTCTGGACCCCAACGTTTTTTTTAACTTAAAAAAAAATTTATGAAATTTTTGTGGCTGTTTGAAGTAAAAACTACGATTTTTCACTTAAAAATCCGCCATTTTTCACCTGTAAAATCTCCCCAAAATAAAAAAAAATCAAAAAAGAAAAACGTTGGGGTCTGGTATTTTATATAGAGAAAATATGTTCCAAATTTGAAAAGAATCGGATAAGTAGTTTTCAAATGACGATGTCCACGGACTTTGAAAATGTGGTTTCGAGAAAAACGCCTTTTGAAGTTTCTGCTCTTGCTTTCTTGCAGTATTAGATAGGAGGAGATAAAGGCCCATAATTTCTACAGTTTTGCTACAATTGACTTGAAAATTTGACACAACATTCTTGAAATGTTTTACAGTAAGAAAATAAAAAAAATAAAAAATCGATTTTTTGAAAATGTTAGACCCTACACCCCCCCCCCCCCCCCCTTAAGAAAAACCGATTTCAAAAGAAATCAGCAGAAGGGAACCAAAGTTATTCATGAAAAACTGGATTTTCGTGTTCCTCCCGAACAAAATGTCACAAAATCCCGTACAAATTTATGGCTCGTTGAGCGACCCTTTTCCGTGATCCGATCTGGGCCAAATTTGCCATGAGACCTTGTACTAGGCCTAGGATCAATTTGCAGCGCATAACATTTCACAAGCTTGAAATTTCTCATACTAATTTGGGGCAGTCTAGGGTTGATTAATAAACCCGAAGTGTCAACAAAAGTTTAGAATAAGGTTGCTTGAATTCTTCCCGGATGTATCTGGGTAAATCAGGGCAATTTTGTTTGAAAACCAGGAAAAATCCGAACTTTGAACCTTAAATTTGATCAAAACCACCAAGTTATTTTAAAAAAAATCAAGAAGCAAACAGTTGAAACGTTTCATTTTTCATCAAAACTTATCATCAAATATTAACTCGCGTAACTTGCTTGGAAAATGTTCGTTTTTCAACGCAAAAATCACACTTTCAGGTTTTTGTTAGATTTCGCAAATAAAGTGCAAAAATCCGGGCATTTTTGAACGAATTTTTCGTAAGTTTTGTCCCAAAACACCGTGCAATCTGGCAAGCCTACTTTAGAAAAAACATTGAATTACTGTAGTGGCAACTGGGAATTTTACTTTAGAAATAAGTTTAAATTTGTATGTTGGAGAATTTGATGAAAGCAAATCATATAGTTTAATTTGATTAGAAGAATGATGAAGGTTATTTTATTTCGTTAATATTTAGTGATCAAAGTCAGAAATCGAAACATTTTTTATGGGCTTGTGATATAGCTCAGTAGGCAAGTCTGTTGTCTCCTGAGCCGATGTCCGCGAGTTCGAGCCCAAGAGTAAACATCGAACACAGTTGTACCGGTTAGTTTTTCAATAACGATCCGCCAACTGCAACGTTGATAAAGTCGCGAATGCCATAAAGATGGTAATACGACTATAATCGAAACAAAAAAAAAAAAGAAAGAAACATTTTTTATATTTAAATTTTTCCAGTTTTAATCATTAAATGCTAATTAAATATAAAGTTTCATATGTTTGATAAATCATTGAAGGCTTATGTTAAAAACTTCAAATTTAATTAAGCTGTTGGAAATTGATAATAAGAAATAACATTGAAAGAACAAATTACCAACCTAGTTATTATTACAGATTAAAAATAAGCTTCGCTACTTTGAATCTTTTATTGCAATTTTGAAAAAAATATGGAAAAATCATAATGGATCCAGAAAGCATACTCTAGAAAGCAGGACTAAGTAAAACGCATTTTTATATTTTGAAGCTCAGGTTTTCTAGTTCAAAATTCTGAGCTCTGAATATTTTGTCACTGTCAATTGACATACCTATTAGGTACTTGAAAAGACAAATCATACTAACAATACATTTCTTATCTGATTTCGAGATTGTGGAAAATTGTGCTTTCAAAGCACAATTAAGTTGAATTGAAGAGCAATGCATAACTATGAAATTGCATCCAAAAAAAATTTTAATTTATGAGACTTCTGAATTTTGTAAATTAATTTGAAAACTAATTCTGAACAGAAGACGAAAAATTTTGTTTTTAAATTTTTGAAGAAAAATTACAAACGAAAACATTCTTTCATTTTTTAAGTTTTAATTTAATGTGAAAATCTACTCAAACCCTTTTTTAAGTTGAATTGAGCTCTACCCAGAACGAAAAATTGAAAAAAAAAAACAAGTTAGGGCTGAATATTGTTTCTTGAAATCTATTTTATATCAGCAAAAACATTTATTTGATGTCATTTATTTTACTTCTTATTACTTTGATTTATTTTTACTTCTACTCGACTTCGATCTCAGGCACAAGTGACCCCTTGAGCTGGGTCTGAGGGTCTGCCTGCTACTGGGTAACTTTGAGGACGTCGCGGACTTTCGAATGTTCATCTTACTGATATGGGCTATTGTAATTAATGGAAAACAATTTATTGAAGATATTTATTAATTTTATTAAAGAAAATGAAAAAAACCAAAACTATTTCAATTCTAATGTGTTTATTGTAAAGTGTATGTGTGTGGGGTGTGTTTGCGCAAACTTTTGGTACGTACCGCTGCTCCTGATGACTACGATGACGCTGCTTTCATTCAAAATGGCGAGCTCGTCAGCTCCTATGCCACTCTGACGTGCACCGACGGAAATCTATGCACCGGAACGATGGGTGGGAATGACCAGACCGATAATAACGGTTGGACCAGGTCGCGTGGAGTTCTGCTATGCTAGGCGCTTCTCTCATAAGCGTAATCGACTGACCCAGGCTGGCCCGATTGGTCAAGCCGAGAGAGGCCCTCCTTGGGAATTAGGACCCTTTTTGGTCCGAGGGAATCCTCCTTAATAATTATGGCCCGCAGACCAGAGGATGTCGATGATCCTTTACGGGTTAGACGTAACGGAAGCAAAGTCCGTTAGGCCGTGGGAGTGTGACGGGTGAGTTAATTCAATATTTAAGAACAACCAAAGGTCCTGTAGACGTATAAAAAAAACCGTTACCAAATCGCATAAACGCTGCGGCAACTTTCCAGCATATTAATGCTTCTTGCACAGGCCTACCTGAATGCTTTCAACAGCCTGCAACTTCCAAAATCACTTCCACCTTTCAAAAAGACTTTGAGAATTTTTCAACTCACAACTCCACTTTAACGTTTTGTCACACTCGCCGCCTAGATTCAAATGGCCGAGTATAGCCAAGGAAAACCGCCAATTTTTAAATCAAAATGGGGAGTTGATAATGCAGAGTAAAATATATTCCACACCCATGTTCCACACCTTTTCTTACTCCGACAATTTTCCTAAGTCCCACATGTGTTCTTGTGTACAGTGTGTTGACAATTTTACAGTGTGTTGACGATTAACTAAAATTACAGAGCCCAAACTAAACTAATAACAATTTTGACAATCTAACTAACAAATTTTTAGCAATGTGAACGTTCACTCAATAAATTAAACGGCACCAACAAAAAAAACATAAAGATTTTGTAACGAACGGTTACACTTTGCACCGCCCCGGCTAAAATAAATGATTAAACTAGTTTAATTATTTATTTTAACGTTAACCAGACAGCCTCATTATTTAACTGACGTATCGAAATTTCATCCATCCAATTACAAAATCAGCTTTTGCTCCCCTATCGACTAAAACTAGCCAAACGATTAAGGACATCTACACAACAAGTAAAAGGACGTACAATTAAAGGTCAAATTTGAATTTAAAAATTTGCCATAATATAAAACGTGCGCTAACTTAAATATGCAGAGTTTCTAAACACATCGAGGTGAATTTATTTTTTTTTATGGTAACCGATAATCCATTCCAATCGGTTATCTTGCTCCTCTTTATTATTGTTCGAGTAACAACTATTCAGTGATTGCTCCGGTATCATCGCGCGTGGACGAGTTTAATACTACGGTCGTTTAGTATAATGTAAAACATGACAAAAATTTTGATAGGTGTAAAAATGCGGACAAATTGAAAATTTATGACATCTGTGCATGCGGAATCGAATATAATGTGGCAGAGTTGATGATTGTTGGGAAAGTTTATTTATTAAACGTGTCTAAATTATGTTAAGTTGATGAAAGTTATCATTTTTAGCATGTTTCGACCAAGTGATCAGTTTGGCCCATCATGGAAAAATCCTAAAAACAAGTTCTTTCTCCTGGTGATCTAAAACTAAAATTAAAAAAACGGTGAGTAAAAACCACATGTTCATTTAATAAATCTAAAATTCGCCATTGTTATATGAAAGCTTACTTTTATTGGGCCCTTCTTAAAGCTTTCTACCTAATATTACTTATAAAAAAAAAACTCATTCTCTTATCTCTGATTCCTTTCAGCTTGATGATAAGTTCTCTCATCTACAACCACCATCTCAGCGGCCTAAAGCATAATGATAGTGACGTCTCACTTCTCACTTCTCACTACTAAGTGAACGATCGACATGCACAAATGCACATGTCTCACAAACCGGTTGACTTATCAACGGTTTGTTTTGGTTCTTCTACGCCAACCAAATGCTTACTCAGCACACAATAGCTCATCGCAGTTCGATTCTATGGATCCAATTCACCTTGGCGAAGATCAACCGACGAAACTGCTGAAGGACTTCTTGTCTTCTTGGACTTATTCCGCAACTCAACGGACTTTGGATGATGATGACGACTATCAAACACCGACGGACACGAATTCCCCACACGCGTATAAGGTATTCACGTTGCGTATTATTGTTGATGCGTTTTAATAACCTGCTATAAACATTTTAGGTATGTTGACATCTAATCATCTTCGACATCTGGTCGTAAATCAGCTGCTGAAAAAATACCAATCTTCTTACCAGTTCCATCTTCAAGCTCATATGAACTCGAGCCTTTCTTTGCAATTATCTTACAAGGGATGTAAAGTGGACCATATTTGGAATTGTAATGATCTGCTGCAGAGGATAAGCGAAAGTTCCGCTTCAGCACTTTTTGACCTACCCGATATTCAGGTCCAAATTTCTTGTGCCGAAGATTGTATGTTTTACGACCCTTTTCGTAGCTCTCACCTAAATTCTTACGAACAATCTCAAACGCGTTTTCCTGGATACGCTTCATATGGAGTGCCCGTTCATCCAGCGAGAGATTTCCACCATGGTCCAAACCGTGTTGATTTCCGTTTGATACGGCTTCGTGACCGAAGATAATTTTGAAGGGCGACATTTTTGTTGACGAGTGAACCGTGGTGTTGATCATTTCTTCGACTTCCGGTACGCGCGAATCCCAAACACGTTGATCATCCTGCATGTATGTGCGCAAACAAGCATTGATCGTCCTGTTGACCCTTTCTACAGGATTATTCTGACTGTGATGTCGCGAATTAGGCCAATGCTTAATTGCTTTACGTTTTAGCAAACCCTGGAACTCCTTTCCTAAAAACGTGGATGCATTGTCGCTAATAATGATTTCCGGTGTTCCATACTTCCTGATCCACAAATCCTCAACAATTCTGCAAACTTCCTTGCCATCTATTTTCCTCACTGGCACTAGAAGGGTCCATTTTGAAAAAAGGTCCAACAGAACCAATAAATGGGATTTACCACTTCTACTGCGAGGAAGATTCTGAATAAAATCCAAAGCTAAAATCTGAAATGGTCTACTGGTCATCTTTTGGTTCCCCATCTCCGGCGCATTTCCGGTAGTCGATGGTTTACATTGCTTGCACGTCCTGCACTTATTAACATGCTTTTTAGCATCAATGTACATCCGTGGCCAGTAGTATTTCAGTTTTAGTTTTGCAAGTAATTTCTCAAAACCAGGATGTAACGCATCCTCATGCTCCTCTACCAAGATTTTCTTTCTCTGCTCAATAGGAATGCACAACTTCCACTCGAACCGGTAATCTAAAACGTCTGATCGAGAAGCCACAAATTTGTACAGCTTTCGTCCCTCAAGTTTGAAATCCGCGCTTTTCTCGTCCCCTTCCTGAGCCTTCTTGAATTGCCTGTTGTACCATTCATCGGTGGAATCTACTGCGGCGACCTCCACGGACCTCGACAGCGCATCTGCCACTACGTTGTCCCGACCCTTCCTGTGACGAACCTCCATATCGTACTGCTGAAGAATCATTCCCCACCTGCTAAGTTTCGACGAGGATTTCCACTTGGTGTTTAGGATAAAAGACAACGCTGACGAATCTGTAATCAAGGTGAACCGACGACCTTCCACGTAAGGACGAAACTTCTCGATGGATTCCAACGCAGCTAAACCTTCCTTCTCGGCGGCTTTCCATTTCCTCTGAGTTGTGGTCAGCTTTTTCGAAAAGTAGGCAATGACGCACTCCTTTTCCTCGATTTCCTGAGTAAGAATCCCCGCTATTGCACTATCACTCGCATCTGTTTGAATTGTGAACGGCAAATTGAAATTCGGACTAACCAGAATTGGAGCAGTTATCAACCTTTCCTTCAGCGCCCGGAATGCGTTTTCCGCCTCATCTGTCCACCTAATACTTTTTGGTTTTCCCTTGAGCAAATCGGTTAATGGCCCTGTTAAATCGCTAAAGTTTTCCACGAAACGCCGGTAATAATTAACCATGCCCAAAAACCGTCTTAGAGATCTGACGGCTGAGGGACGTTCGTAGTTCACTATTGCCTCAACACGCTCAGGATTCGGACGAAGACCTTCTCCAGACAGGATGAATCCAAGATACGGGAGCTCTGGAACGCAGAATTTAGATTTTTCTAAATTTATTGATAGATTCGCAGATTTCAATCGATGAGCCACCTCTCTGAGTTTTCTCAAGTGTTCTTCGAACGTGTCACTTACTATGACGATATCGTCTAAGTAAGCAAACACGTTCGGCTCTAACTCGCCATATCCCAGGATTTGGTCCATCAGATTTGCAAGTGCTGCGGCGCTGTTTACCATTCCCATAACGACCCGAGTGAACTGGAACAAACCACGACCGAAAACACGGAACGCAGTGTATTTACGCGAGTCAGGATGCAACGGAATCTGCCAAAATGCTTTGGACAGATCAATGGTGGACAAATACTTCGCTGAACCTAATCTTCCCAGAATCCGGTCCTGATGTGGTAGCGGATAGGCATCCTTCCGAGTCCTCTCGTTGAGTTTACGCGCATCTAGACACATTCGCACCTGGATTTGATCTTCCCCATCTTCGTCTGGTTTGGTTTTAACTACCGGCACAATCAGCATCGCCCAATCGCTGGTGGATTTCTCCACGACACCTGCCTGAATCCACTTGTCGAGTTCCTTGTTGACGTGTTGTTGTACGACCGGTGACCATGGATACGGGTTGAGTCTAACAGGATCGGCGGCCTTAAATTCCTCCTTCAGCTCGATTTTGTGGGTCATCAACGGCGTTGTTCCCAATTCCTGTCCTTCCTCAAAAATTTTAAATTCACGCTTTATTTCTTCTATTTGCTGCTTCTGTGTTGACGTCAGCTGAAACTCTACGCTTTCCACGAATTTTCCTGCTCCACCAACTGTGTCTAACTGCTCCGGAATTCGACCCCCTATCTTGACTTCTACGTTGAACTGCTTCCAAAAATTGATACCTAATATCAATTTCCGCTGCAGATGAGGTGCAATAATCGTCACAATCAACCTGGTGACTCCATTAAACGTGACCGGCAAATTAACGTAACCGTGGACTTCTAAATTCCTTCCCCCAGCAGTCGTAAGCTTGGTCGCCGTTTGGAACACCTTCAGTCTCAGCTTCTTAACCAACTTCTGCGCTCCCACACCTAGAACCGAAACCTGGGCTCCGCTATCTAACAAACCCCTAACTTTAACTCCCATCACGTCAACTAAAGCAAAAGGCCTATTATCTCCTTCGACATCTACAACCAGCTGCGCGACTTCACTGAAAAAAGATGAAGGTGGAGGATTCTGCTTGAAAGAACGACGCCCTCCTACGCCGACTTTCTTCCGTTTTTTGCACAAAATGGGCACCTCTCGGTGGGAAAATCATGGAATCCACAAACTTTGCAAAAGATTTCAGGTTTAGCCAAACATGCCTTGAAGAAATGATTTTTCCCCTTACAGTTGAAGCATGTCAAGCTGTCTGGAACGCGATACGACGAAATCCTTCTCATCACCGATTCCGCGCTGTTACCTTCCTGAGGATCGTCCCTATCTGCCTGGCTCTGGTGCTGCTTCCACTGTTTCCGCTGTGCCTCCGGATTTACTTGATTCGGTATCCAATTGGCTCTGTCGTTCCCCCGATTCTGGCTCTGCTTGTAAGACGGACGATTTTCCTGCAAAACTTCGTTCACCTGTGCTCTGCTTGGCTGGTTCTCTGGTTCTCGTTGCCGAAATTGGTTCCCATTAGCCGAATCTAATTTCCTCCCCCAGATTTTCAATGATTTGAGTGTTTTCACCCCTTTCACCAACAAAACGTTACGAAGATCTGGCCGCATGTTCCGGAAAACAATATCGAACATTCTCTGCTCAGACAGAGGGACCGACATTGCCTGAAAATACTCGTTTATCGCGTTGAAGTACTCGTTAAATTTTTCCCTGTTCCTTTGTTTGCGATAAACGGCCTGCTGCTCGTAATGAAAATCTAGATCCGGCGATTGGAACTCTAGTTTTAATTCCGCTATTAAACCTGCCCAATCTTCGAATTCCCCGTTTTTCTTGGCGTTCATATACCAAGTACGGGCGTCTCCTCCAAAGAGATGAAAAGCTTCCCGATACAGATCCCTGGTACTGAACCCTTCTGCCTCTGCCATGAATTCCACCTCCTCAATAAATTTGTTCAACCTACGTCCTTCGTCCTTTCCATCGTATCTGAACTTCCACTCTACAACTGATCGTGGTCCCCTTTTTCCGGTTCTAATTTCTCCTTCTGAATGCTCGCTCCCCTCTTCTTCATCTTTAAGCTGCGTTTCTCTACGACGTGTTAGATGTTCCTGTTCCTTCTTCCTATCTTCCTTCTCTGTTTCTCCCTTCCACTGATCCTTCTGAGTTTTTGCTGTCAGCTGAAGTTCCTTGAATTTCTGCGTGACAGTTTCCTCAACCAATTTCGTCAAACCCTCCATGAACTGCTTTACATCCATTCCTGCTATCATGGGATTCGGATTCCTGATATCCTGTTGATTGCTCTGAACGTCTACCGGCTCAGAGTTTACAGCTCTACTTTCCTCCTCAGACTCCTGTATCTCCTCATCAGAACTAATGTCTAAACCTAAATTTCTTTCCGATGATTTGGTTTGTTGTTTTTGTGGAAAATACTCCTTCATCAACCTTTCTATACAATCCAACACTTCCTCCGCGTCGACTTTGTCGCTCAGACGCTGCAGCCGGAAATGCAAATGAAGCAATCTTGTCCTAGCTAACGGTTGAACTTCCTTCCTAATTTTTTTGTTTTCTAACATTTCTTTGAGTTTTGCTACTTTCTGAGTAACAATCTCAAGTTCTGAACTAATCTCCTCAGAATTTTCTATACTTGTAACTGAATACTCATTATTTTCACGTTGCAATCATTTTAAAATATTTCTCAATTTCCGTTTCATTACATCACGAGATTCCCCGAGGACTATTGGAATTCCTCGAATCATCAACTCATGCTCCAGTTCGTCGTCGAACAAGTGATCAACATTCATTTCCCGGTAAAACGACTCCATTTCACTGAGCTTGTCAAATGATAATTTAATAAAAACCAATGACGAATAAAAACTTTGAAAACAACTGAAAAATTAACTCTTGCCAGCAATCAATTTGAATAAAACTATTTTACAGGCTGTCTTTTATTTTACATCCAGGACCTTTGAAAACCATAAAATTGTAAATTGTCCTTACTTATCCAAACACGTCCAACTCTCGTAGCAGTTTGAGCCAATTTCCCACCCCAAAAGCTGAAAGCACTTGAATGAAATCCCTTCTTCAATATCAATCAAACATAAGTGTCAGTCTGTAGTGTGAGCGTTGGCGTCTGGATTTTACACAACTAGAATTCTAATTGTGTATTCTCCTTCCACCCGGCGAAAAATCTTTAGATTTTTTTGTATTCTAAACGTGTCCTCCAGTTACCTTTCGCGAACTAATAGTTGGGCGCCAAAATATTACTTTGATTTATTTTTACTTCTACTCGACTTCGATCTCAGGCACAAGTGACCCCTTGAGCTGGGTCTGAGGGTCTGCCTGCTACTGGGTAACTTTGAGGACGTCGCGGACTTTCGAATGTTCACCTTACTGATATGGGCTATTGTAATTAATGGAAAACAATTTATTGAAGATATTTATTAATTTTATTAAAGAAAATGAAAAAAACCAAAACTATTTCAATTCTAATGTGTTTATTGTAAAGTGTATGTGTGTGGGGTGTGTTTGCGCAAACTTTTGGTACGTACCGCTGCTCCTGATGACTACGATGACGCTGCTTTCATTCAAAATGGCGAGCTCGTCAGCTCCTATGCCACTCTGACGTGCACCGACGGAAATCTATGCACCGGAACGATGGGTGGGAATGACCAGTCCGATAATAACGGTTGGACCAGGTCGCGTGGAGTTCTGCTATGCTAGGCGCTTCTCTCATAAGCGTAATCGACTGACCCAGGCTGGCCCGATTGGTCAAGCCGAGAGAGGCCCTCCTTGGGAATTAGGACCCTTTTTGGTCCGAGGGAATCCTCCTTAATAATTATGGCCCGCAGACCAGAGGATGTCGATGATCCTTTACGGGTTAGACGTAACGGAAGCAAAGTCCGTTAGGCCGTGGGAGTGTGACGGGTGAGTTAATTCAATATTTAAGAACAACCAAAGGTCCTGTAGACGTATAAAAAAAACCGTTACCAAATCGCATAAACGCTGCGGCAACTTTCCAGCATATTAATGCTTCTTGCACAGGCCTACCTGAATGCTTTCAACAGCCTGCAACTTCCAAAATCACTTCCACCTTTCAAAAAGACTTTGAGAATTTTTCAACTCACAACTCCACTTTAACGTTTTGTCACACTCGCCGCCTAGATTCAAATGGCCGAGTATAGCCAAGGAAAACCGCCAATTTTTAAATCAAAATGGGGAGTTGATAATGCAGAGTAAAATATATTCCACACCCATGTTCCACACCTTTTCTTACTCCGACAATTTTCCTAAGTCCCACATGTGTTCTTGTGTACAGTGTGTTGACAATTTTACAGTGTGTTGACGATTAACTAAAATTACAGAGCCCAAACTAAACTAATAACAATTTTGACAATCTAACTAACAAATTTTTAGCAATGTGAACGTTCACTCAATAAATTAAACGGCACCAACAAAAAAAGCATAAAGATTTTGTAACGAACGGTTACATTCTTTGAGTGATTAATTGAACGATTGATGTTAGGATTATGACTTTTTCTATTCAATCTGGTCGCAAGTAGTACATATCGGTCACATGGATACTACCTTGATTACTTGCTGAATTTAGAGTATGATTAAGGTTGCCAGATTGCCCGGTTTTATCCGGGTTTGCACGGATATTGAATATAAAATATGGGAATAGTCTGGCCGGTTACCCGGATTTCATTGTAGAATGCCCGGATTTTGCCAACTCAATAAAAAAAAACAAACTGTGATGTAAAAATTTTATATTTATGAGTTTCAAATGAAATTTTTTGAGCAAGTTTTATGAAAATAATCTTGAAAGGAAGCCTTGAATACGATTCAAAATCTGTCGATGAATATTGATGAAACCAAACATCTTTGTTATTTTTTTCTAAATTTTGTTGAGTAGTTCCTGGGTTTTGACTTAAATTTTCCCGGATTCTTGGTCGTCAATTTTAAAATTAAATGCCCGGATTCCGTCAGGTTTCTAAACAAAACGGCCCGGCTTTGTCCGCCCGGATACGTGCTGAAAAAATTCTGGCAACCTTAAGTATGATGCAATTCCGCCAGAGGCGAGCCAATTTTCTCACATGTTTTTTAATACTCATTTTTAACACCTTTCCGGGTACAGCTATTTTTCATAATTATAATAGCATATTTAATTTCTTAAACTGAAAATATTATTCTAAATAATATTAATGGGGGTGTTAAACCCCTAAATTGTCAATATTTTGTTGTTGTCAAAAACTGCAAAAAAAAACAGCCAAATGCAAGTTTTTAAGTTTAATTTTTTTGGAGTTGACGTACAATAATTCAACCAAAATTCAACTTTTGACTTTTTTTATTCAAAATGTAATACGGTGAGCGAAATAAGAATAGCACCACTATGTGTTTTGCTTGTTAAAATATGAATGATTGAAAATTACGAAAATTTTCTTCCACAGTTTGTTCTGAATTGTTTAACCTTTGGAATTCTGGAAAACTCCTTAAAATGCAGTTATCTATTCTGATAATTCGTAGAAACATTATTATTCACTTTTCCACGGTAAATTTTTAAAAATAATCTTGATCTTGGTTGAAAAACTCAAGTGATGCTATTTTTATTTCGCACCCCTTTTTTCACATTTTTGGTTCTCAACGCAAATTTCTACGCCCAAAAAAAGTAAACTTATGCTTGATTTAGCCGATAAGCAATTCAGAACAAACTGTGGGAGAAAATTTTCGTTATTTTCAATCTTTCATATTTTACAAACATAGTAGTGCTATTCTTATTTCGCTCACTGTATTTCAAATACGACAAAACACCTTTTGCTGAAAATTCACGAAGAATTAATAAAAATAAAGCAAATAATTGTCAAATTTTAAAACTTCTATGAGAAAAATCAGAAGATTAGCGGGGAAGATTTTATAGACTTTGGAACGAATTTTCGCATACAAGAATCATATTTACCAAAATTCATTTTTTATCCAAACTTGTCTTGAAATTCAAACCAGAGACTCACGAGGAAAAATATATAGATCTATCAGATAAATTACGCGTCTACTAAAACATAAATATGGTTGATTGGTTCTGACCCAAAAATTCGATCAAGCCAACCGTCAGATGGTGCGATGCCACGAAAATATGCTGATGAATTATTTTAGCAAAACTCAACTGAGAAATCCTCTTCAGCTAAATCAATTTTACATAAACGCGCTAGTTTGTTCGTAGTTATTGATGTTGATAAAGGGGTGAGTTAGACCCAACGGGTAAAAAAAACACAATTTTCACGAATTTTTTTTAGAGCTATCGTTCAAACAAATGTATTCAAATTTTTTGCATTATACAAAGCATTGTTAAAAGAACATTTAGTAATTTTTTCGTAGAAAAATAATGAAAAATGAGCCGGTGACGGAGCACTTTCGAGGATGCCTTTCAGAAAACAGGATTTGCGGTGGACACTGTATCTCAGCACAGAATCATCTGAAGTCCAAAAATCAGAGCAAAATATATTTAATAGTTGTTTTTCTGGACCCCAACGATTTTATTTAACATAAAAAAAATTTATGGAATTTTTGTGGCTGTTTGAAGTAAAAACTACGATTATTCACGAAAAAATCCGCCATTTTTGATCTGTAAAATCTCCCCAAAGTAAAAAAAAAAAGAAAATCGTTTGGGTTTGGTATTTTATAAGTAGAAAATATGTTCCAAATTTGAAAAAAATCGGTGAAGTAGTTTTCAAATGACGATGTGCACTGACTTTAAAAATGTGTTTCGAGAAAATGCGTTTGAAGTTTCTGCGTTTGAAGTCTTGCAGTATTAGATAAGAGGAGATAAAGGCCTATAATTTCTACAGTTTTGCTTCGATTGACTTGAAAATTTGACACATCATTCTTGAAATGTTTTACAATATGAAAAAAAAAAATAAAAAAAAATCGATTTTTTGAAAGTGTTAAACCCTACTCCCCCCTTATTCAAAATTATTGGCTCCACAAAAAATTTGTGATATGGAAGAGCCAACCATTCGAATTTTGACAACAACCTGTTGAGGTGTTTATCCGTGTAATTTCAAAATTGTAATGATATATTCGTTCTGACCTTCAACGAAAATTTTTAGCATTGTTTTCGCATGCATTGTAAAAATTCTATAGAACTCGAGGTTTCCTGTCCAGGAGTTGAAATTTTTTCCTAAATTAGTTGATTCCCATTCAGAGAATCTCTGAAAAGTGAAGAAGTTTTCGTTTTAGTTTTCAAGGATCGCTCAGTGACCTTTTGACAGAGCAAAGTGTTTGGTCGTATGTAAGATATTTCAGATTGAATAAAAGAAGTTCAAAAAGTCAAATTTTTCTAGAAGTGTTTCATCTAATGTTTTGAATTAATCCAAAAATAATCAAATATCAAAATATAAAGACACAATGTTATTGAAGTAAAACGTTAGAAATGAGTTAAGTTGGAGTTATCTTTGCAAGTAACCCAACTTCTATACGGTTTAAAAAAAGCCATCAGTTGCTTGTTCATAGAAAATAATGCGTTATTAGAAATACTGGATACATTCATGTAATTCATTCATATAAATGTAGGGTTTTTGCACTTATTTCCTTGCGCATGAGATCTTAATAAACAAAATTATTAGGAAATGAATAACGTTCAAAACACCGCTGCAAGCTTTGTATGGAAATTTCAAATTCCTAAATTACACCTCCCACTACTTTTTTGGTTGTTTTTGCTGCCAGAAAAAGCAATAAAATTTTTGAAAATGATCCATTCAGTCCCGAATTAGCAGAACGAGTTTTAATTTTGTTTGAAAATTAGTATGAGAAAACACAACTTTTCATAAAAAAAATCCCCAGAGATGTACTGAAAGTTTAAAAAACTTCAACGAACAAAGCACAAACCTAACTTTTTCCCCAGAAAAGATATTCAATGTTATACAATTTTTTTTTTAACTTTTTTTTTTTAAATTTTAGCGTTTTTGACTGCTTAATTGAAACCTGCGTAACCATTTGATAAAACTAAAAAATCTCAAAAAAACTGCTTTGCATAGCCAGGGAATTTTGAATTACATATCATTTGCAAAAACATTTCGTGAAATTATTTAAAGCTCCAGCAAGCAAAATCTGCCATCTTTAAATACTTTTCATTGGATTCAGATTTGTCATTTTGAAATGGTTAAATATATCTTTTTTCATAAAACGTTTAGCTGCTTGTCATGTTAGCAAAAAGTTAAGCTTAAGAATAGTCAAAACCAAAAATCATAGACCAACTTCCCTACAAGCTTATTTGAATTTCCTAGATGATATAATGTGCATAAATATCTTCTTCCACACAAATTTCCATACAAAATAGAAATGCGTTGCGCTAACTCAGGAATTGATCAAATCATCTCAAATTTTACACTGATGCTTGGTGGCCCAAAAGGCATCGAATAATTATATGGGAGCAAAAAAGTTATTTTTGGTAGCGGTCTTGTCAAGTTTTCGCCAGTTTCCGTATACTGGGTTCGCCGTAGAATCGCGCGAGCTATTGGTTCATCCTTCACACTCCATTCTCCTAGACGCCGGCAAAGATGGTTTTTAACACTCATCGCCCGAATTCTTCAAGTGTGTGCAGGAACTCCTCGAGCAATATCCATGTCACATCAATGTCATAGATAACATAACATTGTCTTATTATTATTTTTTTTCAAATTAAAAAAATCAAATTTAAATATTTTTTCATCATCAAATTTTGTAATTCAACTTGATTCTTAAAGATTTTCTTCCAACATCATCAGCCAAAATTCTTTTCTGCTAAACCATATTAGAAGGTAAAAGCAACAAAATCAAACAGAATAAACATGAGCTTTCTCCATCAGACGGCTGCTGCTCGGTGGGTGGCCAAAAGATCTGTCTGCTGCTCATCTCAGTAGTTCCGGAAAAATCTCTTCCAGATTTTTCCAAGTGCATTATGCGGACTCATTCCGGCATTCGATGGAGGGTTCCTTGTATTGCACTGGTTACTAACGTTCGCCTAAGGTGACTCTTTTGGATTGCTTCTGACAACCCAAAACATCCTAGAATGGCTACAAGAAGCAAGTCCCGCTCCAACTGTGTACGGGATGAACTAAATTAAGATGGAAAGCCGGTCATTCTCGGAACCGAATCGTTTGGGTTGAAGATTCTTGACCGGAACCGGACAAACATTCCGATGAAGCATTAATCCTGATGAGCACGGACAGAGTCCCCACAGTAGGAGGTGATCATTTCTGGTGTTAAATTGGAGTCAATCATAAAATGTCCTTCCGACCCTCGCCTTTTTCCCCTGGCTCGTGGAGAAGGACTATCTCGATGACCGTTCCCACCGAAACGGATGGTGTCCAACTGGAAATTTCTTCATTCCTTCGAGTGGTTTCCCTGCTCATGAAAACACCAGTTTGTCAGGAGGAAAAACTAAACCCTCCACCCACTTGACGGGAAAAATCCCTCTGCGTTAAGGCAGTTGAGATTGAAAGGCGGAACAATTTAAGGATCAAGCAATGAGGAAAATGCGAGAATCATCATCGGCCCTCCCCAGTTCCCTTTTTTACTCCTCACGGATTTCCCGCCTTATTTTGTCATGCTTATCCTCATCAACCAGAAGCACTTTAACCAGTCGGAGCAGAGATTTTTGGAGAATCCTTTTTTCCCATGGAATTCGCTGAGCTGTTGAGCTGTCCGGTTGTATTTTGGCATCGAGTTGAAAATTTATTATGCCCCTGATCTCCCTCCCCTTCTCGATGTATATCCTTTTTCGTTTTGTCATCAAGTCAAACTGGTCAACCAACTGGAAATTAAATCACAACAAACGATGAGGATGACGGTATCTTTTTGACTGTGTGTTCCGGAAGAGGACACTGACAAGTACTTCAGAATCAATGGCCTTTATGATCGGTTATTGGTGTTTCATTATGGAAAACTTCCAAATTCCGTGCATTGAGTGTTTGAGTTATTTTGCCTTTTGAGAATTAGAGATTATATGAATAATTTGCTTGAATTTTCAAAAATCGAATTTTTTCTGTCAGATTTCCTCAGCTATGAAGAAAATCATCAATAACCCAAAACAAAAAACCGATTAGTTTCGAACAACAACAGAAAAAAAATGCTCAATAATATCCCGTCTGACCATCAACCGATCATATCAATAATCCCATTCATCATCCCCCATTTCAACATGAATGCTTTCTTCCTCCTAGATCTTTTTTTCCATTCAAGCCTATATCGTATCGCTCATATTTTTTTAGAGGATAAATGGAAATAAAAAAAGCTACGGCGCGGTGGCTGTTGGCGCGTTCCGGTGCCTTTGCTTGTTTGGGTTTTCGTTCGATGCAACGGTTTGGAAATTTTTGCTCAAATTAAATTTTTTCGATCTCCCCGTGTATGCTTTGACCTAGACCGACGCAGACGACGCGTATTGGCCCCGGTGCGGAACAGTGGTCCCCATTCGGTCCGGCCGATGCGTCACAATCGGTAGAAGGCATAGAAAAACTTGTTCCGAAGAGAGGTTTACTTTTGATAAAAAGCGGCATCGCGATGGACTAGTCTAGCAGCAGGAACCGAAAAAAAAAACAAAAAATTTATTCGAAAATCAATTGAGAGAAATTTTGATTGAGGTGGCAAGATTTATTAGATTGTTGGAATGTTGAATTTTCATTCGAAAGTGAAACAATTTTAAAGGAATTGTCAAAAAAAAGGTCACATGGGTTTGTCGGCAGAATACACTTAAATATCTACAAACAAAATCACACAGTTTTAGAAAAGAAATTGGACATATGGTGAGTTACCTTACTTTATACCTTAATCCTACTTTAGTTCTAAAATATCAAAAGTCGCAAACAATTCGTATCATTGGCATAGATAACATTTTAATGCATAACTTGTTTTAAATGAGAATAGCAACTATTGAGTCAGTTAAACATTTTAATATTTTAATTCGAACAGAACCGAAGCCGTTATTTTGAATCCTTTAGAAGTAATGGTCCATCAAAGTTGAAAAATAATTTTTTGTATCATTGATTTATTTAAATGTGATTTTGCTAATTTCTTCTGAACATCGTCGATTGGGCGCAGGAAACTGTTTGTGATTAATTGAGATTAAAATATTTGATAGAATTTTGGAAAATTGCGATTTTCCAAAATATATTTGAATAAAAATAAAAACATTTCAAGTTCGTTTCACTGTTCGTTACGTATTTTTCAGAATATCTCGCCGCAAACGATCCAAATATTGTACGCACGATTTAACCACCGCAATATGTTTATTTATCCGGTGGGCAACTTTTCAATTTTTTAGAAATGAAGTCAGTCATGTTTACTAGTCAGCTAGATGAACCACTCAGAAAAAATAAGCTAGTTCATTACTTACCCTGTTGAAATTTTCGGTGTGTGCATAATAAAAGTTCTCATATTCCTCAACTTTATGGAATCAACCATCTTCACTATTTATCAAATTTTAGCTCACTGTTAGTTTCTCTACGACTTCTACGACTTCTACGACTTTACGATTTGGGGTCACTGGAACTTTCCTGGATTTTTCTCGCTCCTGCCCTAAAAAATTGGCCAATAAACAGTTGTACACTACTTAGAGCCTTCTTTGGTCCTTAAATGCCGAAAATCGCCAATCATTCGTATCACTGACATAGATTTAAGATACTCTTATGCAAACAGTGAAAAATGTTTTGCTCAAAATACTGACCGGGGGTTAAAATGTTTGAAGTATTCATAGCGTGTATTTTAGTGTTTATTTTAATCGTAAACAAGCTGTTAAACTTTTTCATTAACATATTTCATTTGAAATTGAATATTTAATATATTTTTAGATTTTTTGGAAATTGTTCTTTTTTCTATATTTAATATCTATGTCTAAAAGAGGGTACAAAGTAGATCATTTTAGTTATTCACATCTTTGTAAATATATAAAAAACGGCGAAACAAAAGTTTAAACTGTAAATAAAAGTTTTAGATGATATCTTCAACTATAAATAGATTTGCTGTGAAATACAGAACCACCGCTAAAAGGGTGAACTAATCCTATATTAATTGTGAATATTTTGGAAATTTTGTCAACAAAAGCTACCCGTAACTTTTTTTTAATTTTTTTAGCCTGAAATAATTTCGTTTGAATTCTAAGTTCCAGTAGTCTCAATATTGATTTTTCGGATTTATTTAGGTTTATATTAATCATTATGAAGTAGTTTTCCAAGAAAGTTATGTTGGAGTTTATGCTGAAGAAAGCTTTTCTGGATTGAAAAAAAAACTCACCAGCGCTAGAATATACCACCGTTTATTTCAACATCCGATTCAATTACAAATCATACCAATTAAACTTATAGTCATCTTGTTCATGATTTAAAAAAACAGCATTATTCTGACTGTCGGTCAATGAAATTCACTTTTCATTGACCTTGATTCAATTCCAATTATTTGATTTAGTGACCTTAGGATTGCCAAGACATTCTCAGGCGGTACCAAATACTTATTTATTTACCAAGAGCATCCATCTCACCTTTATTAATCCAGGATAGTCGAAAATGAATCTCAATTTCGTTCAACGGCAAGATAGTGCTGCCATCTACGTATCAAAAACTAAAAAAAGTGATTTGGCTGTTTAAAAAAAAACATTTATAATTTTAACGTTTAACATTTATAATTTCAACGTTTTCTATTAAAATGCATCAGCTAGTGTCATTTTCTTTTAAATTTTGATCTGCAGTGACCAGTTTTTGGAAATATATTATAATTTGACTCCATTTTTTTAAAACACCTTAGTCATGTTAAGAATTTGTTTGCAATAAGAATTTTGCAAAAAAAAAAAGTTCTTATGCTGCTTTCAGGATCAAGTAGTTAATGATGTCCATTAGTCTGAGTCAATTTTAGTCATTTTTCAACTTAATAAAACCTGGGGTCTTAAAAGCTTCGTTTTGGTCCAAAACTCATTCACGATTCTCTATGTTTGTATGGAAAAATTGAATATTTTGTCCTAAAAAATCAACATCATTTTTGTTTCTCCTGTGTTACCAAGCTTGTTTTATGTGTTTTTGCTAATTAACAAATTTTTTGAAAAAAATCACTAAACAACTTGGCCGAAGACCATAACTTCATATCTTATTAGACAAAAAAGTTATAAGCTGTTAAAAGGGGTATGTATTTTGGCATTGAAAATCAATCAATTCAACTGACATTACATCTTGTGTTAATCGAAATATTCCTGTAAAAGAAATCATGCAATATCTCGCAGAATGGATTGATCGATTGATGATAACAAATCACATACTCTTGTTAAATAGCTTATAACTTTTTGCCTAGTAAGATACAAAGTTACGATCTTCGACAACGTAGTTTAGCGGAAAATTTCCGTTAAAGAATTAATAAATTGGCACAAAATCCATCACCAGGCTCGGTTCCTCAGAAGAAACAAAAATATTGTTTATTTTTCAGCGCAAAACCATCAACACTTCCATTCAAACAAAAAAGTTGAAATTTACTCGTGTATATAGAACTTGAAAAATCTGCAAAAAATCATGGATGAGTTTTGAATCAAAACGAAGTTTTTATGACCCCAGGTTTTGATAACTTCAATAATGATTCCAAATCGGATCAGTCTAATGTCCTTGTTTGTAGATTGAGCATTATCTCCGGAATCAACTTCAAGAATTATGCTTTTTCAACAAAAATAAACGCTTTGAATTTAAGATATAAAAATTTTCGGTAATTTCATCTTAATTATAACCAAAACCAAAATTGTATCTTAAATTAAACCCTGTTCCACGGTTTGTCAATCTTGGCAATAGCTATGCTTAAATCCGGGCTACAAATATTCTAAATGAAAAGAAATTGCGACTAGTTTATGTCAGTTTTTATATTTTTTCGTAATAAAACTCTATGTTTACATTTTGAATTGTGTTTGCATCCATCCGCTTAGTTTTGGAGTTCCAAGTTAAAATATTAACTTTTTATTGATGAATTGCCCTGGTCGGTTGTACTCCATTTACCCGAAAACCATTGCCCAGAATGAAAAATCCCCAGAATTTCAAACGCCAGAAAGAACCATTCCCCAGAATTTTTCTCCCAGACGAACCATTCCCCAGAAAATTTTTCGCCAGAATGTACCATTTCCCAGAAATATTTTCGCCAGAATGAACCATTTACCAGAAATTTGTTCGCCAGAAGAACCATTTCCCAGAAAATTGAAAACATTTATCCTTACTAGAAATTAATAAAAAAAAAGGAATTGTTACAAAAAAATGGGGTTTCATAACTTAATTCTTTTGCGGCAAAGCCGCAACCAATGAGGATGAAGGGATGACCTCCCAAATCCGAGGTGGCCGCCGACCCGTCGTCGGAAGCGGCGGCCCCATTACATTGGTCTAGGTCTGCCGGGGCTTCCTAGGTCTGCGTGAAAGCTAGGGGTGATCCCTTAGCCCCGTCCGCCACGCGACAGCGTGAAACACAAAACGTCTTTCAAGTTCGAACGCGCAGCGTGAGGAGTCGGATACCAAAACGGTTTTTTAAAGGACCATGGTAAGCATTGAATCAATGGAAGTACCATAAACCATAAACAAAGCACAATATTGGTTCTAAAATAAATTTAGTTGGAAAATTTCAAAGTTGTAGTTTCATTTAAAAAAATCATTTTGAAAAAAATTAATTTCGAATCATATGAAATTTACCAGAGTTCATTAGAAAAAAAAAAACAAATAAAAATACAAGAGCAAAAAATCTGGGATTTGTGCCATTCTGGGAAATGTTCCATTCTGGGGAAAAAAATTCTGGGAAATGGTCCATTCTGGGAAAAAAAATTCTGGTAAATGGTGCATTCTGGGGAATTTTTTTCTGGGAAATGGTTCATTCTGGGGTTTGATTTCGGGTATTTGTCACTCTGGGAAAAATTCATTCTGGGCAATGGTTTTCGAGTAAATGGAATACAATCGCCCTGGTCTATAAATTAACGTTATTCCTTGCGTCATCATCAATTTCCTATCTGATTTGGGAGCGCTGAATCTAAATATTGTAAAAGTAGATGAGCATAAATTTACTAAAAGATAGAAGTGACAATTTCAAATAATTTATCTACGTTTTCAAATAATTGACGAGAACACTGAATATTTGGTGGAACGAGAGTTTTATATGATCTGTTTCCATTTTTCCATGTTGAGTGAAGTTCGAAATTTTAAAAAAGAAGATATTTTTTTTTAAAAATAAGTCAAAAAGTTTTGCAGTTTCAAGCAAATCGGTTCAATATTTCAAAAATGTCTTCCTGTCATGCACATCTATATTGGTTTTCGATATGTTCTCATTTCATTTCAATGATTGGTTTTTCTTGAAACAGGGTTATTTTCAATATTTTAACTGACAGATTATTTCGATTGGAGCTGGAAAATTATTTTTAAATATTTTTTCGTAATAAATTTCAAATCCCTCTTTTCATATAAATTCAAAATATAAATTTCCATTTTCTCCTAAATAGTTTTTCCAACACCATTCTACCTTTTTTATTTTTATTCATTTACGAGCTTCGTAAAAATTTTGTTTTCCTTCTACCTTTATTGAAGCTTATTTCCTTAGCATAAGGATGCCAGATTTCACGGTTTTATCCGGGTTTTCCCTGATAATCAATACAAAATTTGGGAACAGACGGACCCTGCCGGAATGCCCGGATTTTATTGACAAAAGTCCGGATTTTGTTCGAATTTATTCACTTTATTTGGCAAATGAAACAAAAAAACATATTGTGTTTTAATTTTTTTATATAAGTATGCGTCTAAAAAGAAATTTTTAAAGGAAAATTTATGTATTTTTTCTTGTTTTTTTGTTGAGTAGTTTCTGGGTTTCGACTAAATTTGCCAGGATTTTTGGTCGGCAATTTTGAAATCAAATGCCTGGATTTTTCTAGATTTTTTTTTTATAAAATTTTTCTAGATTTTTTTTTTATAAAATTGCCCGGGTTTGTCCGGCGAGGATACATGCTGAAAAAATCCAGGCAACCTTACCCTAGTGGCCATCAAATCAAGGTTGACAGACTTTGGTTTCTTTGTTGTATTTTCATTGAAAGAATCCCGATCAGGAGGTAAAAACTAAATTATATCAGATGAGATATTTTGATACTAATTTTTTCCTTTCTAAATGAGTTATAATTCAGTACTCGTAGGATGTTAAAATATCTCAAATTATATCAAAAAATCCATGCGATCATAGCTAAATTATATCAATTTCAGATATGCTCCTTTCAAGATTATATCTTGTTCAGATAACATAGTTCGATATTGGGCAGAACAAAACCTATCAAAATTATAACTTATCAAGATATGAGTGCCTCGAGAAAATTTTCTAGAGGAATGTCAATAGACCACATTATTTGCTAAATCCATGTCCCATTTTTGGTTTCCCAAAAATTTGATTCAATTTTATGAATCGGTTGGGCGAAACTCATTAATGTACGGTTTGGCCTGTTGACTTCGATGTCCGTGTTTCAGAAAAGTTGCACGTTTATCAAAATAGGATATAATCATTTTATTTTAGAACAATCCGAAAAAAATCTTTATCATTGAAAATATGCTCAACCCCATTCAAGTCTGTCAATTAGAATAAGATATAATTCAGATTGGAGAAACTTAAAATCGAAAATTTGGAGTACTTAATTATAACTGAATCAGATATAAATATCTTGGTGAGATACGTTTGAGTTATTATTTTGATATGCTCTCCTGATCGGGATATGTTCAAAAGATTCTATTGTTGTTTTATATTCATAAAAATCCTCACTGTTTTTTTATTGGTAAATCATATTGAAATTATCGGTACAAAATTTACAGAAAAAACTCTATTTCTGCAAATTCCCTTGATGATTGACCTTTAAATTATTGATTCTCACCAGACTGTTATTCAAGTATGGTATTAACGTATTTTTTTTTACCTTTTTGTCTATCATTTCTCTACTCCCTACATTTTATTTAAAGTTAAATCTTAGACCTGGGGATTTTTTTTTATTATCTGACAATTTGCGCCGGGGGTCTTCAGATTTTCCCCAAAATTGAAAATTTGGTTCATTTTTGCGACTTAAAAACACATGTATTTTTTCAGATTTCTAACATTTTTATTTTTTGAGTTAGCTTCGGTTAGATTTTTTTGTAAATAAAAAATAACCATTTTTCAAAGCTACATAACTCTGTTGTTTCTCAACGGAAATTATAAAATAGCACATCAAAATGCATTGAAATTTTATCAGCTTTCCAAATAGAATAGTTGAAAAAAATTAAATAATGACCTTCAACATGAAAAGTTGTAAATAAACTTTAAATGGCGTCTAAAAGTACCGTCTGCACCACCGAATATTTTGCAAAAAATACCATTGTATAGCTCGATTTATGATGCAACTTTCATCTGAAGACACCAAAGTGGGCCATTAACACCTTGAAGAGTTATGAAAGAAATAATGACAATAAATCTCTTTTTTTGCATCGAAAACAAACAAGAGTCGAACAACTGCACTCACATATGGAGATAGCAAGCACTTCTAACAACATGGAAACAAAAGAACTTACCAAAGCAGGTAAAAAACACTTCTTTTTCGTGCTTTGTAGAGTGTTTGCAGCAAAACTGACTTTAAATTTTAACCAAAATTCTGAGTATCGTATTTTTTATGTGATATAACTAATAATGGGAATGTTGCTTTTACAACCTGGTCATATACTATATAAGTTATTAATTTTTCGATCAAAGATCATTGTGAAGCATAATCAATGCCAATAGTGGAAGGTTCAGTTCTTGTGTTTGGGGTCACAAAAATGTGAATAAAAAAAGCACTGGACACCAAAATCCTTTCCCATTGATCAAAAAAGTATGAGAAAGTGGCACAAATGTTGTAGAAATAATCAAAGAGCTCAGTATGGCCAGCCAAGGCTGTAAAATGATGAAAATATGATACTTTTACCGTATTCGTTTTCTAAATTCGCCCAGTTTTGAGGTTTACCGTACTAGAACGAACATAATTCGTCGTCAGTGTTTTGCTACCTCGATCGCTCACAAACGAATCTTCAGTGTTCCACCGTCCATTTTAAATCAAATCTGGGGAACCACGGATGCAAAACTGAGCGCATTAACTCCTAAAAATGACAGTGCATAACTTGTTGTGACATGGTGCCAAACTGGGTATAAACGAATACGTTATTAGATTTTTGGATATAACATGAAGTCAATTAAGCTGCAACAATCTACCGCCCCTTCTTTCATAACAGTCCCATATACAAAAATAAGCAAGCGAGACAATCAGCTTTTTCTGTTTTGGAATATATTTTTAAATTGTGACCACCACTTTCAGCATAAACGAAAATCGTTTCTAGGTTGTCATAATAAATCGTTAGACCTGAAATTTTCGAAATTGGGTTATTGGTAAGGTCGAGAGCACCATTTTTATTCATTATGGGACTGTTAATCGACCATATTTGAAACCTTTTTCAAATTTACTAGCATAACAGTCCCATACAAAATATATTTTTCTCGACAAGCTACTTTCTAAGACTTAAATTTGATCATTTTTGAACTTCTGAATGCAATTGTCAGAAAAAGAAACATACTTTTGCAAAAAATATCATGAATTCCACATTGTAAGTTGAATCTTTTTACGATTTTTGATTGCATCCGATAGTTTTTCGCTCAGGAAGTCATTCCTAAGAAAGTCAGACCTGCCTTCCAAAACTAGTGTGCATCATTCGACATCAAGTGTGTTAAAAAATGTTTTAATGATTCAAAGCAATAAACCAAAGACTATTTCGCCGAAAGAAACATTGAAAAGTAACCAAATCCGTGGTATTTCACATATGGGACTGTTATTCAGGTATATTTCATATAGGACAGCCACGAATTGATATGTTTTTCGAAATTTCTAGAACAAAACTTCTTTTTTTAGTCTTTTATGTTGAAGCCTTATGATGACCTAAAATGACGAAAATTCATATGGGACTGTTATGCGAGTAGGGGCAGCCTGAAAAGGACGAGAAAATAGTGTTTTTACCAGCTTTGATAAGTTCTTTTGTTTCCATGTTGTTAGAAGTGCTTGCTATCTCCATATGTGAGTGCAGTTGTTCGACCCTTGTTTGTTTTCGATGCAAAAAAAGAGATTTATTGTCATTATTTCTTTCATAACTCTTCAAGGTGTTAATGGCCCACTTTGGTGTCTTCAGATGAAAGTTGCATCATAAATCGAGCTATACAATGGTATTTTTTGCAAAATATTCGGTGGTGCAGACGGTACTTTTAGACGCCATTTAAAGTTTATTTACAACTTTTCATGTTGAAGGTCATTATTTAATTTTTTTCAACTATTCTATTTGGAAAGCTGATAAAATTTCAATGCATTTTGATGTGCTATTTTATAATTTCCGTTGAGAAACAACAGAGTTATGTAGCTTTGAAAAATGGTTATTTTTTATTTACAAAAAAATCTAACCGAAGCTAACTCATAAAATAAAAATGTTAGAAATCTGAAAAAATACATGTGTTTTTAAGTCGCAAAAATGAACCAAATTTTCAATTTTGGGGAAAATCTGAAGACCCCCGGCGCAAACCCGTCAGATAATAAAAAAAAATCCCCACCTATCACTGCGATTAAACTTTCGAAATTACAACCTTCCCTCAAAAAAAAAATCCTGAAAAATAGGATTTTTCTTGCATTTTTTTCGAAGATTTTTCAGAGCTCTTTCTTTCGTTTCTGACTGTCATAATTGGTTGGCCCTTCTTATCCAACGGTAATTGCCTTTTTTCCAGGAATTCATCGCACTGTGGCATTCTTCCCTTATGGTAATAGCCGATTGCATTAGAGCTCTTAAAAAATGTTTGCAATATTTTATCTGAACGAATGATATTTTTTTTACATTATCATCATAGTGCTTCATTATGTCTGGCCAAAATTTGGTTTATTTGAACTACTAAAATAATTGGCAAATATGTTTATTGGTTTTTAACAATTTCAACTACCGGCAAGTGTACTGAATCACGATGCAATTCAATAAGGCCTCTTTCTTTATTCCATCTACAGTTTTGAAAAAAAAAGTGGGCGAGTTGTGTAGTACACTAAAATATGTAGAGCTATTCCAACTGGCAAATAGGTCTTGTAGTAAGGAATCGGTGAGCTAATTTGGAAGGTTGGAGCTCGATTCTCCGCTATTGGAGCCCCCTACCTTAGAAAAGCCCCCAAATAGTTCCCCAACGCAAATTTGGTTCCATTTGTAAAGTTTTCGGTTTAAGCAAAACAATTGTAACTCCTCTTTCCTTTCTATATTCTTAATGGATGAAGGGAATGTCTGGAAAAAAAACATATAACCAATTATCGTATTCAAATACCTTTCCATACCAAATTTATTTCCATCTACTCAAACATTTCTTGAGTTTTGCGAGAAATTGTAAAAGAACCCTCCATCCTACCCCTTCTTATCAGAATAAAGAAGTATCAATTACATGTTTATATTAAGGAGCATTTATCCTTCACAAAAAACCTTCTTAATGTTCTCGTAATATGGAAACATTTGTCTTTTGATTGGGAGACCCCCTCCGTCCTTCCAAGAAGAGGGAGGGGTCTATAACCAAAATAGGAACCTTTACCGAACTCCAAACCATCCACCTGCCAAGTTGCAAGCAAATCGGTTCCGAGTCCATAGGGAACAGACAGAAAGACAGAATTCCATTTTCATATAAAGGTAGGTATACATTTAATACGATCACATCATTTGGTATATGTGTTTGAATAAATCTGTTGTTCCTGTGCTTCACTTAAAAATTTTCAAACCAGGTCACCCTACTGCAGTAGTGGACTATTTCCCTTCTTTTTTCCATGTATGATGAATTTTGTGGTTTTCCCGGTCCAAACCGAACTTTCAATGGCAGCTGGGGTGCGTATCCATTTATTGGGATTTATTTTCAGTAGTTTTTCTCTCTCCATTCGAGGCCGGCCACCATGCTGTTTTATCCCGGCTTGAAATGCAAACATAATCAAAACCCGGTTAAAAAAAAGTTGTACCCAATAGTTTGGTGTTTTGGGACGATGTGCCGCAGCATATTTCCAGACAAAACTTTTCCGCAGACGATATTCAATAAAAAAAACACACACAGAAATGCGGACACATTCGGCCATCCTTTGTTCGTCGATTCAAATTGTTTCGCAATAAAAAAAGGGAAATCTTTTTAAATAGATTACTGTTAATTTTTTAATCTTTAAACAAACGGATCGACCAGCATGATAAGAATTTACTCGCGTGCTGATGGCTTGTGGCATGAATGATCGCATCGTTGAGAGGAGTTTCTATTTTTTTTGTTTGCTCTCGAATTGATCGATCATACCACCGATAAAGTTGAAAAACATTGTAAACGGATGCGTTGATCTGCAAAAATCTAATGGAGCGGATTCCAACTGCCCATCGGATCATAAACCGCCTCACAGAATGGCCGCATGATATCAGGCCACCCGCCTTGCTTAGCTTTTGAGGGTGGTGGAAGGTGGTTCATTTCTCCATTTTACAGGTAATTCGTATCCATTCACCTCTCCGACATGCAACGGCCTAGCCAGCACAAACTCCAATCGTGTACCACAGCAACTAAGTTGTGGCGAACATGAATTGGTTGGAGTAGCCATCTTTTTTTCCATTTGAAACACCATCCGATTTCGTGGGTGGCTGGCTGAAACGGAGGAGTCGGAGAAAATGATGGAAAAAATAGAAAAGCAAGACATTAAACAAAAGAGCCGATTCGGTTAATGGTCACTTATTGGACTTGAGGTTTTTAAAAGTTTTTTTTCCTCCAGTTTTACTTTTTTTATATCAATTTGAGGTGCCAAGCGAGGGTCCATTCGACAGTTAGTATCTAAGTGTTTACACCTTTCCATTAGGAGTTTTTTTTTATTGACCTTCGGCAAAGGTAATTCACACCATCGGTTTCGAGCGATTTGCTTGTTTATCGCACTTTCAGCAGATGGTTCAATCCTGTTCGGGTTTAGATTCCTCTTCTGGCATGCCAAGCTTTGAATTGTTTTTTTTCTTCTACTGCTTGCATTTAATATATGGAAAAATGAGACGTTGAATACACTTTAAATGTATCGTGGAAGAAGAGTTATAGACAAGGATGCTGAAATCACAGAATAATCTGTTATTTCACAGAATTTTGCGCAAATTTTCATCACAGAATCTGTATCAAAGAACACAGAATTTTAAAATATTCACAGATTTCACAGAATTTTTGAATTTTGAATGTATTTCAGAAAATATAATTTTTTTGGACAGTATCAAATTAAGATTTCCTACTTTGAATTTGAAAAGTATGATAAGATTAATGGTAATTGATTTGGCCAAACTTAAAAGTGAAAAAACCCAATTTACCATTAATTTCCTATGAAATTCAAAGAAATAGCATCACAGAAATCCATCACAGAATTTTTGGGTAAAATCACAGAAAGTCAGAATTATTTTTCTCAAAAACACAGAATTTGTTTTTCGGCAGCCTTGGTTATAGATGCTTTTCAGAATTACTACAAAATCTGTTATAGCACCACTTCAGAAACTTCTGTCAACTCTAAAAAGATTTAGATTTTCTGTCATGATACAGATTTTGCAGGCAATTCTCTCTGCTGATTTGTATTAGACCGCACATGATCTGAGAAATTTCGTCGATCATAAATCGCCATGAAAGTTCATCGGGACACATTTTATTCACAACATTCTCAGCGTTCAAAGTTAGAAGTTTCCTTGACAAAGATTGCATGCTCTGCCGATTCCTCCATAAAGGGTGATACGGTCAAAATTTGGTCAAGGGAAAACGCGTGTAAATCGGTGAAATTGTTTAGTTAAAAAATCAAATTAAATTTCTTTTACAAGTTTAATTAGTATAAAATTCAGGAAAAATATTCAGTTAGGCTTCTGCTTTTCCAAATCCGAATTGCCGGGCCTTACGCTAAACCCCTGCCATCAGATTTTGTACAGCCACCTTGTCCACCTTCTTCGCCGCAGAAAGCCAGTTTACTTTGAACTGCTGCTCGTCCTTAGCAGTTTTTTTGGTCTTCTTTAGGTTCCGCTTGACAATAGCCCAGTATTTCTCAGTTGGGCGGAACTCTGGCGTGTTGGGAGGGCTCTTGTCCTTGGGAACCACCTGCACATTGTTGGCGGCGTACCACTCCATGGCCTTTTCACCGTAATGGCAAGATGCCAAATCCGGCCAAAACAGTACGGAACAACTGTGTTTCTTCAGGAAAGGCAGCAGACGTTTATTCAAACACTCTTTCACGTAAATTTCTTGGTTAACAGTCCCGGAAGCTATTAAAATGCTGCTTTTCAAGCCTTAGGTACAGATGGCTTGCCAAACCAGATACTTCTTCGCGAACTTTGACAGTTTCATGTGCTTGAAAATATATGCTACCTTTCCCCTTCCTTTTGCCGTATAAAACTCCTGTCCCGGAAGCTGCTTGTAGTCGGCTTTGACGTAGGTTTCGTCGTCCATTACCACGCAGTCAAACTTCATCAGCATCGTCGTGTACAGCCTCCGGGATCGCGCTTTGGCCGTCATATTTTGTTTATCATCGCGATTTGGAGTCACTACCTTCTTGTAAGTCGATAGTCCAGCTCGTTTTTTGGCTCGATGCACGGTTGTAGACAATACATCCGGCGTATTTGCGGCATCTCGGAGAGAGAGGTTAGGGTCTCGCTTGAAACTACCGGCAACTCCCTTTGTCGTCTCAGCGGCTTCCGGTTTTCGATTTCTCCCCGATCCAGACTTCCTGGCTGTCGACAAACGTTCCCCAAACACTTTAATTACATTTGTAACGGTTGATCTGGCAACTTTTAGCGATTTTGCCAGCTTTGCGTGCGAGTAGTTCGGATTTTCGCGATGCGCGAACAAAATTTTGATACGCTGCTTTTCTTCCTTGGACGGCATTTTGACAACTGAAGGTGAATTCCAAAATCAAAATAGGAGCATAATTTAGGCTTGCCAGATACTTTCAGAAAAAAGCGGGACATTTCGCGATAAAAAAGCGGGACATTTGAAAAACTCTTTAAAACATCTTTTTTTTCTTAAAAAAATGAATAACGAATCATCATCCAAAGTTGTCCATTGAACACTAAGGTTTTTTTTCACGCGGATTGATTTTGTTCAGTTTTTCTTACATGACTTCTATTTTCCCTGGTTTTTGTCATGAACACTTTTAATTTTCACGTTTCTCGCGAGTTAACACGTTATTTAAGAGAAAATATATATAAAATATAAGCCCTACAAGTCAACGGCGTACTTGATACTATGTATGTATGAGAACCCACCAGTGGCTGATAGGTCTTTCGACCCGAGGCGGTACGGAAAGTCTCGATCGCACATTCAAAAATTGTTCATACTTAACCCATCAACAATAATTGCAGCACAACCAAGGGGTCCGTTACCACTGGTTTGGGACAGGTTTGACTCATCTTACTCCCTTCCAACTGTTCAAAACAAATAAAGAATCCTGAAAAGGTACCAAAGTACCCTACCCATAATTCTAAATTTGTCGAGATACTCCGGCTGGCTTGAACCAACAATCCATTGTATATCAGTCTTCCGATTGTTTTATGTCCTGTCCATTCCCCCCCCTTAACCCCACAATATTTAGAGTTAAGCTATTTCATTATATAATGGATTAAAAATATTGTTTCATATCTTACTTTATTACCACTTGCCATTCCATTTCATAATAGTTATTTTCTCTGTTTTGAAAGGAACACAAGAATCCCTTTATAAAAAAAAAAAAACAAACAAAATCAATCGCAATTCTTTGGCCTTTTGAAATTAAATAGCATTATCGAAAAAATACATCATTCTTATTATTTCATCAAAGGTTTCAAATTTTGTACTAAATAAATTGAGAAGCAGCAAACTGTTTTGGTCGCAGCAAGCTTAGCATTGATAAACTGCACTTTGGCAATATCATGAAATAAAAAACTTCCCCAAACCGGCGATCGTTAGTTTTTTTTACCTTTGTTTCCAATTTTGAATCTTTATGGATTTTCATACACAATATGATACACTTCACAACAAAATTTGCGCTTTACACAGATTCATTTTAAGACGGAATTGCAGATGATAATAAAAAAAATGTTGCAAGTAACGAACTCACCAATTTATAAGCCGCTAAATCCGCATCGGCTGGCAAACGTTGTCATAAAGTTTCTTCTCACTATTTTACGTATCACAATTTATTATATCAATTAAAAAAACACGCAGATAATGCAACATATTTCGTAGTTTAAAAATAGAAAGTTAATTGGATTGATCTCACCGAAACTTCTAATGGAAGCAACTTTGCTAGTGTTCATTTTAAGCTTCCAAAATATCCTATCGCTCGATCCGTCTAATTTCAATATCATCCTCCAGCTGATTTGCGACCACTTCTTCACTTTATTCTAACACTGATACTCAACATTGTTTAAATAAATGTCCAAACGAATAAAAGAATTTAAATTTCCTCACAAAACAAAACATTTGGAAAAAAAATTACCAGAGCTTTAACTTTTCCAAACTTCACCGTACATGCCTATTTCTAAGTCAACGGCGTACTTGATACTGCGTATAAAGCCATTGTGTAGTAACAAAACTATTTCAAATTTGTTTCAAACATTTGAAAACTCAAGAAAACTTCTATCATTGTATACTAATTAAGATTCCGGCGCAAAATTATGATCTTCAATCATTATATTTTCTTCATACTGAATCATACAGAATTTCTGTAATACTAAGAACATTAGATTTATTCGTAAAGCCTTATATGTAATATGAAAAATGCTGCCTATTTTGAGAGAAAAAAAAAGTTTTTTAAACCTTTTGAGGCAAAAGTATTTTCAATTTTATCAAGTATAAGTTAGTGAACTTTGTAAAAGTTTTCCAAGAAAAAAAAAAGCGGGACATTTTGAGGAAAAAGCGGGACAGCGGGACATTCAACAAAAAAGCGGGACATGTCCCGCTTTTGCGGGACGGATGGCAACCCTAGCATAATTCTACACACACACACACACCTTCAAAATGAGGGGTGTTCAGGTTTTTTTAATGCAAAATTGAAAGAAACACGTCAAGTTGATATTGACCAAATTTTGACCGTGTCACCCTTTATCTACGTACTCCAGGAAATATGGCAAGCTGATGAGCTCAAACCGATGATGGTATTGTCTGATGCACCCATCGCCCGGAAGGTACTGCGTTAGGTAAAAGTTAACCTCTGCATACTTCCGATTTATTCAATCTGAAAGCCGCGGGCTTAGTCTATGTGTCCATCTTGCGTTGTTCGATGCGTCTCATTGCTCCTGCCTCTTGAGCATAAATGGTGCTCGTTTAGCTCTACGCACTCTTCTTACTGATATAGCTACGTGACACTCTTTATCTTCTGCCAGAGTGAAATCGGAATCATGCCTCCGATGGCAAAAGCTGCGTGTGTTGATATGGTCCTGATTCAGGACTCCTGAATACACGCCCAGCAAATTCATTGCATGGCTATCAAACGAAGTGTACTTCGTAATTTCGACTCTTTTGGACCTACCTCTAGAACAGAGTTTCAGGCCGCTCCTTTGTATCGTAGTTTCGATAATTCAACGCTTGCAAGAAGGCGTCTCTTGCTCCAAGGTATTTCAGCGGCCGCTTCGATGATGTGGTGTGTCCTCCATTAGTAATTTCCATATGCGGTACAACACTTCTGTTGGACGCGAGTAGTACTTCGGTTCTATGGTGGGCTATCTGCAGCTTGACTTCTTCAATCCAGATGCGAACCTTTTGTACAGACACCGTCATCTACGTCCTGGGTTGTTTTGATGGTGATCATCAACACGATAATGTCTGCAAATCCGTATGCCTGTTGGTAGTTTCAGTGTTAACACTGAAACAACTGCTGTTGGGACATTAGATCGTAGCTTCCTGTTATCCTGCAAAGGGTATTAGGAACACGTCTTCTGTGAAGCGCTTTGGCAACAGCTTCCCAGCTAGCGTTGTTGAAGGCATTTTTAACGTCGATCGTTACAATGGCCCAATGACGAACATCTGTCCATCTCTTTTGTTATGCACGTTTTGCGTACTCTATCACCATTCGGCGTCAATGAGGATCTCCTTTTACGAAAACCGAACTGTCCACTTTCACCTTCTGTGCAGATAGTTAGTCTGTTGAAGGCAACAGACTAAAACGATGACGACTGCCCTGGGAGTTTTCCCGGTTTTGGTAGAAACACTAGCTTCGCAGTTTTCCATAGATTGAGGAAAGATCACTCGTCGAGACACTTTTGTAACACCGCTCTGAAAGTATCTGGAAAGGTCTGTATCGCTACCTTCACCACGGAATTTGGGATACCATCCGGTCCTGGGGCTTTATTCACCTGAAATTTCTTAGCGATGGCCACGAGTTTTTTGTTTGTTAATGGCTCGAACTCATGGACTCATGAACAGGCCATACTGCGGAAAAAGATGCGCAATGATCTCCTTCCAATTTTTCAGACCCTTTTCGGTCTGCGACCTCGGGCCACCGAATATTGTTAGTCTAACTCCGTAGGCTTGACCTCATGGGTTGTCATCTACAATCTGTGCCCTGTAGCAGATTTCTTTGCTTGCTCTAATAGCTCACATGAGTGCTACCCTAGCTCACATGCTACCTTAGCAGAATTTCTCGTTTCTCTGTCGGCATCGTTTCTCGTCCGTTGAGCTCGTCGCACGGCTTTAAGGCAGCTAGCATGCAAATTATTAATATATTGATTTTAAAATCTTACCCTAAATTCTTACGCAGAAATGAAAACATAATAAATTTTCAAAATAATGTTCCAGAATTGAAAAATGAAAAAACCTTCAATCAGATTAATATTTTTTCTTAGCGGCCCACCACACTCCCCCACGCCAAAAGGCTTGATTTGAGTCTCCTGGTAAAGGACGCTAATTGTTCTCATCAGTTTCACTCATTTTTATATATGATTTGTGCTTCCGTAAGAACTTTAACTATACACATAACATACGACGTATTACAGGACACGACACATAACGTTCTTACTTAACGGAAAAAGGATATAAAGTTACCTTTTTGTCGACCGGTTTCGGGCTCGATGTTGCCCATCTACAGGACGATGTCCGACTGATTACACAAAAGATAATTACAGCTCCAGTTTCATACTTGATGTAGTATTCGTCGAACGCAATTGGCATTATGCGGATTTTTGTTTGATCAGGTTGAAGAGGGGTGAAATGATCGGCGGCTCGTCTTCGTTCATCAACGGTTTTTCGGCGGTGCTGATGAACATCGACTCCCAAGCATTCAGATGTGATGTTTTCCGTACAAACTTCCTAAATTTGACCTTTTTCCAATCGACGGAATGGTCAAACTCTGTTGTGTGGGCGGCAACACTCGATTCATTAATTCTCCCATTCTCAACGGCATTTTTGTGTTCTTTGAGACGAACTTTGAATTTACGGCGAGTTTGACCAATATAAATAGCCGGGCAGCTGCTGCATGGAATTTCGTAAATGCCGGATCTATCCTCAGGAACCTTGTCTGAACCTTGGAATATGGTACTGCCGGTGTGCCATAGAGTGCCGGCTGTACCATATTCCAATGGAAAAGCCAGAGTTTGAAGACGAGAAGCAAAAAATTTTTGATGCAGGAATTGTGAATGGATACGACAATGACTTCGTTCGTAAAATTCTTCACAAGCACGCCCAAAAAAAGCACCGAAGTGATGCAACAACACTAACACCGGAAAAAGAAGAATCGCAAAGAGTTAATCTACCGTTTTATCCAAAATTGACTAACGGAATAAGCCAGATTCTTCTGCAGCATGGTCTAAAAACCGCATACAAGAGTGAAAACACCCTCAAGGATCGTCTAGTCTCGCTTAAAGACAAGATTCCTGAGGAGGATAGATCCGGCATTTACGAAATTCCGTGCAGCAGCTGCCCGGCTATTTATATTGGTCAAACTCGCCGTAAATTCAAAGTTCGTCTCAAAGAACACAAAAATGCCGTTGAGAATGGGAGAATTAATGGATCGAGTGTTGCCGCCCACACAACAGAGTTTGACCATTCCGTCGATTGGAAAAAGGTCAAATTTAGGAAGTTTGTACGGAAAACATCACATCTGAATGCTTGGGAGTCGATGTTCATCAGCACCGCCGAAAAACCGTTGATGAACGAAGACGAGCCGCCGATCATTTCACCCCTCTTCAACCTGATCAAACAAAAATCCGCATAATGCCAATTGCGTTCGACGAATACTACATCAAGTATGAAACTGGAGCTGTAATTATCCTTTGTGTAATCAGTCGGACATCGTCCTGTAGATGGGCAACATCGAGCCCGAAACCGGTCGACAAAAAGGTAACTTTATATCCTTTTTCCGTTAAGTAAGAACGTTATGTGTCGTGTCCTGTAATACGTCGTGTGTTATGTGTATGTTCTCATCAGGTCTGGCAGCAAAAAAAAACTAAATGCTAAAAGATGCGAGCGTTTTTGAATAATGCCGAGAATATATCAATATTTGTTAAAAAATGAATCTCAGTGGAAGAATATTACTCTTAAGAGATCCATGATTGATTTTATGAAATTGCTAAAATTTAAAAGAATTTTTAATATACAAAAAAAACTATGGAATAGACTAAAACTGCACAATTTAAATTAAACTTGTTGCTAAGAAAATAAAAAAAAAGTCTGAAATAAGTGGTTGGTTGATCATCGGTTTATGTTATCTTGTAGTACTGAATAAGTTTGGTCTTCAAAGTATTGGAACTGTTTTTCATTTCCTCCGGAAGGTTATTGAGGATTGTTGTACTAATGAAGTATGTAAATTCGACGTTGGCCAAAACAAGTTGAACCTCAGATGTACCTTCAAACTAAGCTTTGAAACGTATGTGAACCCAACGACCATTTTAAATCAATTGTATGCTTTTTGGTTGATGATGTCTTCAAGGACACCGGAGAGAATTGTAAAAAAATAATTGGGTGTTTACAAAAACACATTCAAAAATATAGTCAGTTTTGAACGGGTCTTATGGGTAAATTGTTTAAGATTTTTTTTTTTATTACTTAGATACTTTAAAAGTTCCGACAAAATTACTGATGAAGTTTCGAAACACATTTATGATTGAGTCCGCGAGTTCGAGCCCGAACATAGTTGTACCGGATAAGTTTTTCAATAACGATCCGCCAACTGCACCGTTGATAAAGTTGCGAATGTCATAAAGATGGTAAAACGACTAAAATCGGAACAAAAAAAAAATATGATTTAGTAAATCCTCCGAGTCAGCTCGCCAGCATCTTATCACTAGCCCAATTGATTAGTTGTTTTGGAGACAAGCTTTATCAACATATTTGTAGCTTGTGACTACATATTCACGAACAAAGTTATTATTTGCTCGATTTTAAATGTTTCGCGCAAAGGGTGTCGTAAACGAATCTTGAAAATCACTCAAAACAAACATTTATACGATAGGCACGAACAATCTCAATTAAACCGACATATGTTATCATTTCTATTACGATTTCAGGTGAATTGGGTAATATTTCTACTGGAGTGGGCATAGCAAAGTTAGGCTCTTCTGACTCCCATGATCGGTCGAAAAGTGCAAAAACTTATTCAAGTCTGTTAGTAATTTCGGCAGTCTCTGTTGTGAAAAAATTATGATGATGCATTTTTTCAGCTAAAAGTAGGTAACTCTAATTAAATTGAGCAATTCAACCATTGGAAGTTGTACGTACAATCTATTGAAGTATATAAGTTTATTAATTTATGAGTTTATACACGGTTGCGAAAATTTGTTACTTCTTAAATATCTGAAAAGTTAAAAATTCAGCATTAGATGTTCGTCTATTTTTAACGGCTTTTAAGCTTTTTAAACTTCACAAAATTTTCTAAAGAATTTCTGTTAGAGCTTCTAGGGCATAAAAAGGACCCAAGGCAAAAGAGCATCCCTTTTTTAACCGAAAGAACGCGTTTTCAAAATCAGTTTTTTATGTGAAACACAACTTTAGATCTCTGTTGTGGTATGAGCCTACTTGGTTGAATGATTCAACTGAATCAAAGCAATCGAAAGATTCCCTTTAATTCAACCACGGTAAATGAAAAGTTCATATACCAGTATTTCGATAGCAACTTACTACCTTCTTCAGTGAACGTTTGCTATCGAAATACTGGTATATGAACTTTTCATTTACCGTGGTTGAATTAAAGGGAATCTTTCGATTGCTTTGATTCAGTAAAGTATTAATGTAAAAAACTTAAATCTAAATAATTTCAAAGAAGGTACTTAAGCTTTTTTTTACTATTTCTTATGCATGCATGGCAAAACTTTATAAAAAAAATGTCACTAAATACACCCTCTCCTCCTGAAGGAGGTTCTTCCTACGACTCTGACTATATCCACTACACGAAAGTGTCTATCAAATAAATATTTATGGATTGAAAATATCAATTTGAGTAGGTATTCTATAAGATTTTTTTTGAAAAAAATGTCATAATTTAATTTAAAAATCTATCGTTTTCCAATAAACCATAAAAAAAGGGTCACAAATTATTCCTACAAATAGGGTGATATAAAACCCTTTACATCAAGAGTTCGAGTTAGAAGAGCATTGGCAATTTGATGGAAATATTATATATCAAAATGTAAAACTGCTGAACCTATTAAAATGAATTGATGAAAATGTTTTTTCTTAAACGGTATATTATTTGAAAACACCTCGTTATGATTTAAATGACCCATTTTCGGTAAAGCCCCCAGTCGAGGTGGCAAAGCTTTCCCATGGGCAGTGCTCGCGTAAACAAACCATTAAAATTGAAAATAGTCCAACCAAAGTGCCAATGAATAACACCGCCTAATTGCTTATCTAATCCCAAACCAAGTTTGGTGGGTCCACTTCTCACTCGCTTTACGCTTCCATCCAACTCACTCCAACTTCACTTGTTCACCAATGCAACACGATTGCCCTTAAATGAATAAATAAATTACACACTGCACCAATTAGATTGCGATTGAAACATTTTGGATCCGCAGCTTCTTTCTCCTTCATCATCAATGGCACGAAAGCCAGCTCAGCTCAGACATAAACAGACTCGAAACAGACATTCAGACAGACAACTATTCGACATCATCCATCCAGCAGCCAATAGTGCGCCGCCTAGCCTAGCAAACCGACATATTTATATGTAGATACATATGTCTTAAATAAACTCGGACTCGGGCCAAAAGCTTTCGATCTAGCTCGGCGAGATGTTTTCTCTTACTTATTGGGTGAGTTGTGTGTGGAAAACGGTTTTTCCCGCTCCTCTTGCTCCAAACTTCTTCACTTGCACCCTAGCAGCAAGTGAGCGCATTATTCGGAACGGAACGTCTGCAGATGCCCCTTTTTTTCACTCACCGACGATGACGACGACGACGATGGATGAAGCTTTCTTCGGATCTGTATTACACCTTCCCCGTGCCAATACACCTTTCTTCGCACAAAAACAGCAGCAGTGCAGCGAAGATAATAACAGCAGCAGCAACAAAAGAGAACTAGATACCTTGGAACTCCTCAGGTATAGATTGTCGTCGGACAAAGCGGAGCTGCAGAAACGCGCTGAGCAGAAAGCGAATCAAGAAATGCGCTTTTTTATCGTTTGCTAAATTATGTTGCTACCCTACCTACCCAGTTGTGTAGTTACATTTTATTGCTTTATCATTAGTTTTTGCTACGGCTGCCGATGCTATTATTGTTGCTCGTTGTTGTTGTTTCGTGCTTTTTTCTTCTTCTGTTGTTGATGTTGTGGTTCGTTTGCCGGGTTGCATCCACCCACGAATCCGTGCATTGCTAGCCACGAAATCGGATTAACGCTCCTTGGGTGACTAAACTATTGATTTGTTTGGAGGGTGTTTTTTTGCAACTCGACGTATTTATTACATGCATTTTGATGTCTTGTAAATCTGTTTATTTTGAACAGTTTAAACTCTACCAATTAAAGTTTGGTAGTGATTCGTTTTGGATATTTAGAATTTTATCTGGATTATTCAGATCTTTTTTTTTTCGTGAAACATGCAACTCACCAAATTGATCTGAACTGTATTGATAAAAATTTAACTTAACCTTCTTTTGTGGTTAGGGTCTATAAATACGTATGACCCGAACTGACTTTCTCGAAGCTATATCTCAGGAACGGTTTAAGCTAGACACATGAAATTTTCTGATGTTTCTTAAAATGAGGAGCTCTACAATTTTTTATTTTTGGATTTTCGAATAGGGTTACCAGCAGCAATGCTTCATTAAAATACGTATTTTCAAGTCCGAAAAATTGGTATTCGTTATTAAAATTTCAAGAATCGGGGTAATTACCGATTTTGTTCAAAGCATTTAAAACTATTGTTATTGAAATAATATTGAAAAAAAAATGCATTTTTGCTGATGTTGCGATTTTAAAACATGATATTTTTTGTTTAAAAACATTCCAGTGTGACTTTATTGTGTCATTCACTCTAAACACTATTATCATTTAGTATTTTAAAGCTACTTAATTCTTTATACTGAATTCTACGAGGAGGAACAACATTTTTGGTTCTGATTTTGAATCAATTTATTATCCTTCATTAATGGATCCAGATATTGCCTGGATGTTTTTGTTGCAGAAACACAACGTTGAGAAAAAATGTATTTCTACATTTTTTTTTAAATTGAAAAAGATAAATAAGTTAACAACAATTTCTGACACAATTCAAGAAAGTCATTGAGTATTTGATATTAATGATCTTAACTTATTTAAAACTGAGTCTCAAAAATTCAATTTCTTTTAAAATTTCGCTAAAATTTCGTCAATACTCCCGTTTATTGCTGTTTAGAAAGAAAAAAAATTAGATAACGAAATGAAAACTTCAGTAACTTTTTTCTTTGAAATCAAAATTACTAGTGGTCTTCAGGAATGTTGATTTTGGTGTGAAACACGTTATTTTCAAAATATTTTTTATGTTTTAAAGCTTTACCAAAACAGCGCACAAATTTTTAAAAGATTTTTTATCAGTTTTAAAAAGTCAACGGATTTTTTTTATTTTGTGGAGTGTGCTTTTTATCAAGAGCGTGCACTTGTCTTGGTTCCTAAATTTAAACAGGCATCTTAAAGACATGATCTATTTTTATCTTTAACTGCTTGAATCACAAATCTACCATGTTATTTAATAATCAATATTCGACCTTATGAAAGTTGGCATAGGAGACAAAGGTGTTTTCGAATACTTTGAGACTAGCTAGCTTAATAGGCACTAGAGTTTAAAAGGCGATTGAAGCGCTGTTGAAT
The DNA here is from genome assembly GCF_029784155.1 of Uranotaenia lowii. Classification (NCBI taxonomy): domain Eukaryota; kingdom Metazoa; phylum Arthropoda; class Insecta; order Diptera; family Culicidae; genus Uranotaenia; species Uranotaenia lowii. The sequence continues at coordinate 96,827,707 of NC_073692.1, read as the reverse complement.
TTAGGTGATAGTTTTGCACGAGTGCAAGTCGGATGCAGCTTAAATTTCACCCAACTTTTGACAGATCTTATGGGTTTTTCTTAAGGAGAGAAAGAAAAACTTTTCGATTCCATCGCCTATTGATTCAAATTTTTTTCAAAAAAAAAGGAAAAACGTAAGTTATAATTATACTTTGAAAAAAAAATCTGTCAAAACTAATTTTTCCAAAAATCGGTAAGAAATCGGTAGGTTTTGCCAGAAATCGGTATTCTGTATATACCGATTCTTAGTCAAAATTTTCGACAAAAATCGATACAAATACCGAAAAATCGGCATGTGTGGCATCGCTGGTTACCTGAATCACCCAGCAGATAAAAAGACAATTAGCCAGTTAGTGTCATAAAGACCCGGATTATTGTTTTTGTTATAAAATCAAAACAACTGAACCGTTTTTTTACTGTACCATTTTGAAGTTGCCTAAATGTGATGGAATAATAATGAAGAGACTGATAGGGTGACCAATTCTAGTATAAATTCATAGAAGTTCAGCATGTTAAGGACCAAATCTGAGGTTTCTTGATTTTGAATTTACGTTTTTTTGCTACCCTGAGCACAACTGCTCTGAAATGTAAAATTTAATTAAAAAATTACATTATAAAAAATCAAAAAAGATACTTCAATTAACTCAAGAATTTGAAATTTGCATTTTCATCTTGAATTACGGCTCAGCAAATTTCTCGTTGTATGCTGTTCGCGGTTTTTAAGTTATACAATTATCACAAAACATAAAATTTAATGTTTTTATAGATTTCATAATTTATCAGCCCAGGTTTTAGAAATATAGGCTAATTATTCAGTTAAAAAAACAAGGCTTTTCAAGGAGAAAATATATGATTTTTCATTTTACTAATATTTTTCATGGCTTATGACATTAGAAACCAATTTTTTTTCATATTTTAAATGAATTTTTTAAATTACTCAAAGTTTAGCTGACATAGTGAAATTACATACATTATTTCTACCGGGATGATTACGATCTTTGTTCGAAAATGGCATGGTTTTTTGACCATTTTTTAATTTAGCTAATCTTTCAGACACCAACAAAAATTAATTTTTTTTAGATAGTGAACATTTAAAAGTTTCCGGATGGCAGAATTTGTGAAAATCGGATCAGTGATTTCGAAGATCCAACCAAAATAGTCATCCAGGTCTATATGACCCTAACTGGCTAATTGCCTTTTATTTTGTTAGCCGTAGAGGAAGGTTAAAGCGAAAAAGTAAACATTTTGTCATCAAAGATGGAATACTTCATTTTTTAGCATTCATTTTATTACTTGGTTTACAAACATTACTTTCAATAAATCTAGGGTTCTAAAGTATTTTTTGGTGGAACAACTAGCCCGAAACATTTACTCAACTTTATCACAACTAAAATTACGAAAATGCTGAATCAAGGCAATCGAAAGATTCCCTTTCATTCAATCAAGGTATAAGAAATGCTCAGATATCGGTATTTCGATAGCAATATACTCTCTCCTCAAGGAGATTTGTAAGAGCAAGTTCACTGGCGTTGGGAAGAAGTGGTAGAAATTTTGACATTTTGAAAATTTTACCATGCAAAAATGTTTTCAAGATCTTTGGGCGTTGTATTTTTTTTACAGCACTGTTTCTATATCAGCCGTATGTGATAGAAATATTGCTTATTTGTATCACAGCACGCAAAATTATAACACGTGTTGTTAAAAAACTTGAAGGCCACAGATCTTGAAATTGTTCTTGCATGGCAAAATTTTCAAAATGTACAAAGAGTGACAAAATTTCTACCACTTTTTCCCAACACCAGTGAACTTGCTCTAAGTTGCTATCAATATACAGGTGTCTGAAATTTTCTTATACCGTGGTTGAATTAACAAGAATCTTTCGATTAGTTTGTTTCAGTAAAATTTGTCAACCAAGTAGGCTCACAACGCATATAAGAGTTACGAAAATGCTTGGAAGTGTGGTTAAAAATGATTCATTTCATTTGATTTTGATCGAAGGTTTGGTAAATTTCGATTCTTTTTATATTTTTTTATATTTAAACTGTTTTATTATATCGTAAAGTTTTACACATTTTTTTTTTATTTTGGTTTTATTTTAAAGGAAAAGTTTTCATTTTATATAACCGTTTCGTTGTTTGGTTTTGATCACCGCACTTTTTTATGGGTTTCTTTTAATGATATTTTTCGGTGATTTATGAAAGACGAAGCCGTTGTTTCGTTTCGGCCATCTGAACTTAGACTGTCTTCAGAAAAAAAAAACTTGTTTTGCTTCGTATTTCCCTTACGACCATCTCTTAGTATTGAGAGACGGTCGTTAGGAAAACACGGGTTGTTTCTGAAGATGGCTCAAGTTCAGTAGGCCAAAACGTAAAAAAAACATCAGTTTCAATTTCGTCTTACAAAAATCAACGAAAAATATCAATCAAAGGAAATCATGTTTTACAGTTTCCAGAGTTTTCTGACGCACAGTGATCCAATTCTCAGAAATCTGTAAAATGGTTCTTTACAACATGGCTCTGAAACTTTTTTAAATTGTTTTTTTTTTTTTTTGTTAAATCTCATTTATTTGAAACGGCTCGTACCGCTCGGTTTTAAGGAGCCAAAATCACTGTATGCTTTTAATTTACAATTCATTGCTTAATTCTAGTGCATTTGAAAATTTAGGGTAGAAAAAGATTTGAAAGAAAAAGTAAAGATTCAGAAATTTTATAAATGAAGATCAATAGTTTTGAGAAAAAGATAAATTTCAAACATATAGTCTAAGTCCATTACAGCCAAAACATCTCGTACTGGAGTGTAAGGTTGTTTTCCTCGGGCCCTTAGGGAGTCCTTTAACTTTGATCTGGCGATAAAATGGACCTCACATGACCAGACAATATGCTCGATGTCATGATAACCAAGGGCGCAAGAACACAAATTGCTGTCAGCCAGATTAACGCGGAAGAGTGAAGCTTCTGAAGAGTAGTGGTTGGACATGAGTCGGGAAAATAGTTTAATAAAATCTCGACTCAAGTTCAAACCTTTGAACCACGGCTTAAGACTTACTTTGGGAATGATGGAGAAAAGCCACCTGCCCTTCTCATCCTCATTCCACTTGCGTTGCCAGTTGATGAGGGTATTTTTGCGAGGTAGGAAGTAAAATTCATTGAAAGCAATTAGACGCTCATATTCGTCGCCTTCAACCGCGCCTGTTTTCGCTAATGAGTCTGCCATTTCATTGCCCGTTACCGAACAATGAGAAGGGACCCAAACAAAGGTGATGAAGAAGCAGCGTCTGGTTAAATCACTCAACATAATTCGTATCTTCTCGAGGAAGAACGGTGAGTGTTTACCTGGTCTGTGTGAACGAATAGCCTCAACAGCGCTGAGGCTATCCGTCACTATGTAATAGTGATCGACAGGTCGTGATGCTACGGTTTCTAGTGCCCAATGGATAGCAGCTAATTCTGCAATATACACTGAGCATGGAAATCGAAGACTGTGAGAGACACTAGAAATTTGATTATACACTCCAAACCCAGTGCACTCGTCTATGAGGGATCCATCGGTGAAGTATATTTTATCAGTATTGACGTGACCAAACTTCGCATCAAATATTCTAGGAACAATAAAGGAGCGATGTTGTTCCGGAATTTCTCGAATTTCATGATGTAAGGACAAATCAAACTTAACGTACAAGCTATTGTAATCAAGGCAGTGACTAAAGCTGGGACAGTATATAGACGGCTCAATCTGCATTGCCATCAACTCATGATATATTGTCATAAATCTTGTTTGTACATTTTGCTCAATAAGCTGTTCAAAGTTTACTATTACCAATGGGTTCACGACCTCACACCTAATAAGGAATCGAAGAGATAGTAAATTGAATCGGTCTTTAAGTGGGAGTATGCCTGCCAAAACTTCGAGGCTCATGTTATGTGTTGACGGCAAACAACCCAATGCTATGCGGAGACAGCGATATTGAATACGTTCAAGTTTAATAAGGTGCGTTTTTGCAGCAGATCGAAAACAGAAACTGCCGTACTCCATCACTGAAAGGATAGTTGTTCGATACAATTTGATAAGATCTTCTGGATGGGCTCCCCACCAAGTCCCAGTGAATGATCGGAGAAAGTTTATTCGTTGTTGACATTTCTTTTTCAGGTACTCAACATGGGCACCCCAAGTGCATTTCGAATCAAATATCACCCCAAGATATTTAAAAGACCTGGATTGAGTGATTGTACGGCCTAGAAGATGGAGCTTTGGTTGAGCTGGTCTGTGCTTCCTAGAGAAAACCACCATCTCGGTTTTTTCTGGAGAAAACTCTATTCCGAGTCCAAGAGCCCAGACAGACAATTTGTTTAAGGTATCTTGTAGAGGTTTCTGCAGTTCTAACTCTTTAGCTCCAATAACAGACACGACGCTGTCATCAGCAAGTTGTCTTATTTTGCAATTTTCTGCCAGACAATTGTCAATGTCATTCACGTAAAAATTGTACAAAAGGGGACTCAGACATGAACCCTGGGGTAAACCCATGAAAGAAGTCCTTCTTTCTGTAACATCTCCGTTAGAAAAATTTAAATGTTTTTCACAAAGCAAGTTGTATAATATATTGTTCAAAAGAGGAGGAAAACCACAAGATTGAAGTTTGTCTGAAAGAATTTCTATTGAAACAGCATCAAAAGCTCCCTTTATATCGAGAAAAACTGAAGCCATTTGCTCACGTTTTGCGTACGCCATCTGAATTTCAGAAGAAAGCAATGCAAGACAATCGTTAGTACCCTTACCCCTGCGAAATCCAAATTGAGTTTCAGAAAGAAGGCTGTTGGTTTCCACCCAATTATTCAATCGAAATAAGATGATTTTTTCGAACAATTTCCGTATGCAAGACAACATTGCAATTGGGCGGTAAGAATTGAAATCCGACGCGGGTTTTCCAGGTTTTTGAATAGCGATTACTCTTACTTGCCTCCAATCTTCGGGAATTATATTAAATTTTAGAAATTGATTGAATAAATTCAACATACGAATTTTTGCCACATCTGGCAAGTTTTTCAACAAGTTAAACTTGATTTTGTCAACTCCTGGAGCCGAATTATTACATGAGAGGAGAGCAATTGAGAATTCAACTATGGAAAAATCTGAATCAAGATTGCATCTATTGGGTGGCACGTCTCGGACTATTCGTTGCACCGGTGTGGAATCAGGGCAGACTTTTCTTGCAAAGCTGAATATCCAACTATGGGAATGTTCTTCGCTTTCATTAGTTGAAGAACGATTGCGCATATTTCGAGCAACCTTCCACAAAGTATTCATTGACGTTTCGCTTGACAAATTCCCTACAAATGTACGCCAGTATGCCCTTTTTTTTCCTTTGATAAGATTCTTAAACTGTCTTTCTAAGGAAAAATAAGCATTGAAATTGTCAATGGTTCCATGTTTCCGGAAAACTTTAAATGCGTTTGATTTGTCTAAATAAAGCTTAGTGCACTGACTGTCCCACCATGGGTTAGGAGGCTTCCGACGGAAAGATGATTCTGGTATTGGTTTTGTTTGAGCACGAACTGCGCTGTTATAAATCAAACTAGAAATGAAATTGTATTCTTCCAAAGGAGGTAGAACATCTGTAGAATTTATAGATGAAGCAATTACGTCAGCATAAGTTTTCCAATCAATGTGTTTTGTGAGGTCGTATGCCATATCTATTGGTTTCGTTGTGTTTAACCCATTGTTGATTGTAATAACGATAGGTAAATGATCACTTCCATTCGGATCATTGATCACCTTCCATAGGCAATCTAACGATATTGAATTCGAACAAAGTGAAAGATCGATTGCGCTTTGTCTAGCAGGAGGTTTGGGTATCCGTGTTGGTTCCCCAGTATTCAAAATGGTCAAATTGAATCTGTCGCATAGATCGTAAATCAGAGTTGAGCGGAAATCATCTATCGGTTCCCCCCAGGCGGTCCCATGAGAGTTGAAATCTCCAAGAATTAACCTAGGTTCTGGAAGGACTGAACATAAGTCTTCTAATTGTTTACGACTAACTGCAACCCTCGATGGCCAATAAAGACTAATAATGCATAAATCTTTCCCTCTTATATTTATCTGACATGCAACAGCTTCAATTTCACCACAAGAAGGGAGCGGGATCCTATAGAATGAATGACACTTTTTTATTCCCAAAAGTACACCTCCATAAGAGTCGATGCGGTCTAAACGTATTATATTGAAATCAGAGATTGATACATTTGTTTGAGAGGAAAGCCATGTTTCGGAGAGAGCAAAAATATCACAGTTAGATTCATAAACTAAGAATTTAAATGGATCTAATTTAGGTATTAAGCTACGGCAATTCCACTGTAAAACAGTGATATCTTCAATTCCACTGCCTGAATTAGCCATCGAGAGATACGAACACAGAAAGAAGGGGCCATGTTTGCATCAACTGCTGTAAAAATGTCTTTATTGTAGGCAGTAATGTAAAAATAATGTTTCTGATGGGATCAGATAAATTGAAAAACGATATGATTCCACCGACAATGTCAGACAACTTGAAAAATCCTGATGAAGAAGTGGGAGCTGACGAAAACTCACTGGATTTTGTAGCTTTTGATGTCCCTGGGATCGCTGTGTCCTTCTGGACTGAAAGATTACCACGTAGACCAGGAGGTATTCGTTTTTCCGAAGAAGTCGAGTTTTTACGACGATTGACTGAAGGGGGGTTCACCGATGCTATTTTGGTTCGAGTTTTGGGAAGAGTAGCCTTTCTGCGTTTGCGAGTGGACCCTACTATGACCATTGGTCGACCTTCATCAGACGTGTCGGTTTAAATTGTTCTATGCTCATAATTTCACTGAAAATAACTGATTATTTTCATATTTCATGAGAAATTTATTTTTTTTACTGTAACAACTTAATTTTTTTTTATTAAAGTAAAGTAAAGTGAATTGCAACAATTTTGCAAATACTGTTCAAAATTTAAAATATTAAGGTTTGTGGACTTTTTCTTGAAATGATCATTTTTTTATCAATGGGTGTTTTAACACAAAACTCCTAATTTGCATTTTTCTCGAGGAAAACACACTTTATGCTATAAATTATATTATTTTTTATTTTGACTTTTGATTTTGCTTTGATTTTGTTTCAAATTTCAAGTCATTAAATTAATACCATGAAAATGTCTTAATATTTTTCAAGTTTCAAGTGGTTTTTGTGAATTTTGATCAGCGGAAAGGTTCGATGATTTGGTCAGTAATCAAAAAATATTTGAGAAACCTTAATTTAATCATGTTCTAAGATAAAATTATTCCTGATTCAATAAAATTTCTCAGCAAATTCATACTAATAATATTTCAAAATATGACCGATCGAAAATATTAATCAATTTTTGAGAAAAATGACCAGAGGTGTCCAATTAAATACCAATTAAATTCGTGATTCGCGAGGTTGTTTGCTTAGATGTCAAATTTGAAAAAAATTGGTTCAATTCTTCGAATAAGGGAAAAAAGGCAGCCCAATATACAATATTACGTAATCCTTCCAACTTGAAATTTAAGTGGAGTTATGTGGAATTTATTTTAATCACAAGTTGAAGTTTGAAAAGCTAAAATAATCATCTTGTTTTGCAACTAGATTTCATAAAAAAAAAAATCAAAATTTTCCCAATGCACAAATTTTCATTCAATAAGGTGTAAAATATGCCTATTAAATATAAAAATAATTCAATGTCATTCAATGTAAGCTTATCTTGGCGAAATTTTCAAAACATATTAAAAATTTTCATTAGCATTTCATTGAGAGATCCTAAATGGGTAAACTTATGGCTATCATTTTAATGGTTTCATGTAACGTGAAAATTACTAACATTTGGATAGATTTTATGCTCAACAATCATACTCAACTCGCTATTTTTTTTTATCACGGCCCATGCGCTCGTTATTATGCGTCAATCTTTATATGCTGAAAGAGAATTAATTTTTCAAAACGGTCAATTTTGATTGAAAGTGAACTAAAAGTTAATAATCAATTTTGAACGATAAATCATTACCGTAATTCGGGGTAATATTGATAAGTTTTTTAAATATTTTTCGATTATTTTTTCTGTTGAGGGGAATGTGGCATGTTTCATATTTTTCAAAACAGTACTGGACTTCTATGAATGTAAAACATGGATACAGAAATTTATTAGACTATTTTAAATTTGATTTTAAAATTGTTTTCGTCTCTGTTCAGAATTTGATGCTTTGGGGTGACATTAATCAGTCTCTATTCTGACGGTTTTAACGAGTTTTCTTGATTATAAAGGATACAAAAACCTTCATAATATTTACATATATTAGTTTATCACCTTGTTGTTGTTATTTAACCTTGAATTTGAACGTTTTATTTTAAAAAGATTCATAAGCGAAAAAAGGATTATGATGCTGCCTACATTTAGGGGCAAAAATTATAATAATTGCTAAATAGTTTAAGCTTCAAAATACAAATGAAATTTTACCTTCACGCATTTCTTAGGCCCTCCCACTATTTCCATTTTCATTTTTTCTTCAACGTTACCGATTTGATAAGGTTCCTATCCATTTGTCCAATACGGGCTTACTCTTGGAAAATGTCCTCATTTTTTAGTTATAAAAAATTATCATTAAATGATTATAAAAACAGCACTATAACTGTTCATATACATAGAAAAAAAAGTTGTTTTTTCACATTAAACAACCCGTTTGCTTCTAAATGCTTTTAGGTATTATCAGGAGAGCTGTTTGTTTGCCAGCCTTGAAAAAATAGATATTTTAAGGTTTTTAAATCGAATTTTTACTAACAAAAAAAAAATTCATATACAAACAAAATTTTTCCTATTTCATACTCAACTTATAGGCTTTCAAACGTAGAAAACAGTTTTCAAAAATTCAAACTATAGACGATAATGTGGGAAAGTTTAATGTTGGTCGAACTAACTCCTGTAGATAGTGAAAAATCTCCCTTAATTATTTCAAATTTTTGCAAGAATCAGTCGAGTTTGTCGGTTGATTTGGTTTCATCATTGCAAATCTTTGGTATCTTTGGTTTCATAATTGCAAATTGAATTCTTAAGGCATTAAAATGATTGAAATGCTTTGCAATACATGTACCAAAAAATTGAAAATTCTTTTTCGATAAGGTTTTGTATACAGTAGAGTGTTAAAATCTTCATTGTAAGCTTTTCCGAAAATTCTCGGGAAAAGGATCGTCAGATTTCTCGATTCCCGGGAACGCCGAAATGACTAGGAAAAAGACACTATAGCAAGCATGTCAAACTGGGGGTTCGCGGGCCGCATGCGGCCCGCGCTTTTGGTCAATCCGGCTCGCGTAGCCCCGTCTTAAATTATCACAAAATTCCCTACTACACAGAAGTACGCTGGCTTTCCTGCTACAAAATTTAAAAAAAAAATTTCTGCAACGAGAAGAAATAATATTGTTTTTGGAAATGAAAGATTTTTAATGCGGCCCGCACACTTAAACGAGTTTGACATGCCTGCACTATAGTAATAAAAAATCATAAGCATTTGAAGAAAACACTTTTCAATATTTTTATTTCCTATTGACTGATCCAGTTACATTGAAAAAGTTTCTCGGCGATTTCAGTTTCAAGAAAACACTTTTCTTCGATGAATATACTCATTTTTTACACAACATGTTTGTGGAATACAGCGATTTTCTTAAGTGGGGCATAACAGAACATGTTTCTCTAATTTGTAATCGTAATCGTATCGTAATCGTATCGTAATCGTATCGTAATCGTATCGTAATCGTATCGTAATCGTATCGTAATCGTATCGTAATCGTATCGTAATCGTATCGTAATCGTATCGTAATCGTATCGTAATCGTATCGTAATCGTATCGTAATCGTATCGTAATCGTATCGTAATCGTATCGTAATCGTATCGTAATCGTATCGTAATCGTATCGTAATCGTATCGTAATCGTATCGTAATCGTATCGTAATCGTATCGTAATCGTATCGTAATCGTATCGTAATCGTATCGTAATCGTATCGTAATCGTATCGTAATCGTATCGTAATCGTATCGTAATCGTATCGTAATCGTATCGTAATCGTATCGTAATCGTATCGTAATCGTATCGTAATCGTATCGTAATCGTATCGTAATCGTATCGTAATCGTATCGTAATCGTATCGTAATCGAATCGTAATCGTATCATAATCGTATCGTAATCGTATCGTAATCGTATCGTAAGCGTATGCTTTTCGTAAAATTCAAATTTTTAATTATTTGAACCACATTAAAATTTTAGACAGAGTCTTGTTAGATGCGCTTCACCAAGAAATTGTCAGTGGAGTCGTTAATCTAGATCTAAAAAGGTGCTAACTGCAACTGAGATCTTCCCAGAGTGCCCCAGAGTGCAGTCATAGTTTGTTGGTCATTTCGTTCTGCTACAATGGCTTGAACAAACCTGGAGAATGCGGCTGTTTGAAGAAGATTTACGAGTTTTCCTGAGCTAGCTTTATACCCGCAATCCTTTACATTATCCTCCCTACACATCTGTCAACCGATGGAGAATCATGGTACACCGGAGCGTTAATTCCGCGTGTCTATTCCTACTGTCCAGTTCCTACATTGCAATCCACATCGGGCTTCCGGCGGAAAACGGTAGAAGGACTTTAAACCTTCCAGAACCAGAACTGCGGTCGCTTTTACAGCTATAGTCCAAAGGATAATGATGATAGGCGACAAACAAACCCCCATCCAAACAAAGTCCGATTTGAGCCACCCTCTTTCCGTTCTGATTCTTCCTTCCTTTTGCTTCCTTTCTCGCTCGCAAACTGTCATCTAAACTTACAACTCGGTCAGGATTTTGGGGCCACACCGGAGGCGAGATGGCAAAACGGTTCCCGCGTGAGATGATGGTTGACGGGACGATCTTGTTTGCAGTTGATTTTTATCTCCCTTTATGGAAACTTCGTTTGCCGGTTGGTCGTGGACAACTTTTTCCCACCAAGAAGACCAGGCTTCGCTGAAATCCAACTTTTCGTTTCCCATTTGGTTGCAACGAAAAATGAAAAAAAAACGATACGACCAAGCCTGGTGAAAATTCCCACATTGGCCAAATGGAAAAGGTTGTCCTATAGAATGAACTAGTTTTTGTGCCCAGCTACACATTTCCGTCAGAAGCGGTTTGAAACTGTTTCCATTCCAACGACGGAATGACGATGATACTGGAAGAAGAATCCGATTTTTTTGTCAACTAGGACAAAAGATATTCCTTCAGGACACGTTGATCCTAATCATAAGTAGCCGAAACTAGAATAACCACCAACACTTTCAGATGATTCGGATTCGAGTTGTGCTTTTTATTTGACTTTGTATATTTTCGGATTTTAAACAAAGCAAAAGAATAAAAACGAAAACGATGAACTTTGATGTTAACATTTGATTTAAAATTTGATAAACCTATGAAACAAGTAATCTAAACTGTCAAAATTGTAAAAATTGTCAAAACTGTCAAAATTGTAAAAATTGTCAAAATTGTCAAAATTGTCAAAATTGTCAAAATTGTCAAAATTGTCAAAATTGTCAAAATTGTCAAAATTGTCAAAATTGTCAAAATTGTCAAAATTGTCAAAATTGTCAAAAATGTTAAAAGTAGATAAATTCCATACGATATTAAACATTTTAGAGCAAAAAAATCGGTAGTATTTTTTCTATTGATCGCGTGTGGAACAATGGATGCAATAATAGTGAATGTGTTGCATTTAATTAAAAAATAATTGCAACTGATCAATGAACCAAAAAATGTCCCTTATGCTGACTCATTCAGTCGAGTTTAATTGCTATTCAACCACCAATTGTACAGTTAGCGATAATGTGTCATTAAAGGAAACAAAAAAAATACGAAAGAATAAACCGTTCCATACGGTACAAATGAAGCGAACTGAAAATCTCTTCCCCCCAAATAGAGAACTCTGTTTTCGGACTAACGGAATTATCTGCGCTCACAAAAATGGTCACGCACATTTTGTATTATTTATCATCGGGTAACGCATCAATGAATGAATGAATGAATGACTACTCACTCGGGAATGCAAGTCGCATGGCTCGCTGATCATCATGTGTGAGAATGCTCATTGAATACCAAATTACGAATCGGGCTCCCAAGCCCCCAAATCCATTTGCCCAACTTTTTACTATCGCTAGCTAGATAGGCTAGCAGTAAATTGTTAATGGGCATAGTGTTTTTCTTTTGCCGATTTCCAATATATAGTTCACATAATTGGCGGTATTATTAATCGATAACTGTAAATCACCCTTTCGGGTCTTAAAGCAGGGCACGAATGAGGGCTCAGCTTGAACTGAATCATGTGAAAGATGCATGCTCATAGGCTCAGATGGTTTATTCAGGTGCTTCCAAGATTAAGATTTTGTTAAGTTTGGCAGCCGTGGCTGCTGCTATCATGATAGCCTAATTTTTAAGCTGAATCGATCAAACCATAATTGAAAATCAATTTCTTTTTCTATGAACAGCATGGCTCCAATGTCGAAAAAACGGGTTCGTCTTTTGATGTGTTCAAGTCTCCCCAGAAGGTTTAATTTTGGTGTTTTGTTTAAGTTTACTTTTGAACTTTTTAGGTGATGTGCTGTTGTCTTTCTTGATATTTGAATCCGTTTATCGTAAACCGCTTGTTTCAAATCTTTTCAAAGCTGCTTTTAACTGTTTTCTTATTGACTATTTTTTCAAGTTTTTTTTTTTTTTTATCAATCGACTCATTTTGGCCAATCCCCGTCTAGCAATTTTCTCATTATGACACATTCTAAATTTATGAATTTTTCATTTTTCGCATTCTCACTTTTTCACTTACTCACTTTCTCAATTTTCAACATTCTCTCATTCTCACTTTCTCACATTAAAATTAACTCAATTTCTATCTTTCTCACTTTCTAACTATATCACTTTCTCACTTTCTCACGTTTTTACTTTCTGACTATCTCAATTTCTCACATTCTCACTTTCTCACTTTCTCACTTAATCACTTTCTCACTATCTCATTTTCTCACTTTCTCATTTTCTTATTTTCTCACTTTCTCACTTTCTCAATTTCTCACTTTCTAACTTTCTCACTTTCTTACTTTCATACTTTCTCACTTTTTAACTTTCTCTCTTTCTCACTTTCTCCCTTTCTCACTTTCTCACATTAAAACATACTCAATTTCTCTCATTCTTACTTTCTCACTTTCTCACTTAGTCACTTTCCCACTTCCTCATTAAATCACTTTCTCACGTTCTCACTTTCTTAAAATCTCACTCTCTCACTTTTTTACTTTCTCACATTCTCACTTTCTAAATTTCTAACTTTCTTACTTTCTCACTTTCTCACTTTCTCACTTTCTCACTTTCTCACTTTCTCACTTTCTCACTTTCTCACTTTCTCACTTTCTCACTTTCTCACTTTCTCACTTTCTCACTTTCTCACTTTCTCACTTTCTCACTTTCTCACTTTCTCACTTTCTCACTTTCTTATTTTCCCACTTTCTTACTTTCTCACTCTCTCACTATCTCACTTTCTCACTTTCTCATTTTCACACTTTCTCACTTTCTTACTTTCTGACTTTCTGGCTTTCTGACTTTCTGACTTTCTGACTTTCTGACTTTCTGACTTTCTGAATTTCTGACTTTCTGACTTTCTGACTTTCTTACTTTCTGACTTTCTGACTTTCTGACTTTCTGACTTTCTGACTTTCTGACTTTCTGACTTTCTGACTTTCTGACTTTCTGACTTTCTGACTTTCTGACTTTCTGACTTTCTGACTTTCAGACTTTCTGACTTTCTGACTTTCTGACTTGCTGACTTTCTGACTTTCTGACTTTCTGACTTTCTGACTTTCTGACTTTCTGACTTTCTGACTTTCTGACTTTCTGACTTTCTGACTTTCTGACTTTCTGACTTTCTGACTTTCTGACTTTCTGACTTTCTGAGTTTCTGACTTTCTGACTTTCCGACTTTCTGACTTTCTGACTTTCTGACTTTCTGAATTTCTGACTTTCTGACCTTCTGACTTTCTGACTTTCTGACTTTCCGACTTTCTGACTTTCTGACTTTCAGACTTGCTGACTTTCTGACTTTCTGACTTTCTGACTTTCTGACTTTCTGACTTTCTTACTTTCTGATTTTCTGACTTTCTGACTTTCTGACTTTCTGACTTTCTGACTTTCTGACTTTCTGACTTTCTAACTTTCTGACTTTCTGAATTTCTGACTTTCTGACTTTCTGACTTTCTGACTTTCTGACTTTCTGACTTTCTGACTTTCTGACTTTCTGACTTTCTGACTTTCTGACTTTCTGACTTTCTGACTTTCTGACTTTCTGACTTTCTGACTTTCTGACTTTCTGACTTTCTGACTTTCTGACTTTCTGACTTTCTGACTTTCTGATTTTCTGACTTTCTGACTTTCTGACTTTCTGACTTTCTGACTTTCTGACTTTCTGACTTTCTGACTTTCTGACTTTCTGACTTTCTGACTTTCTGACTTCCTGACTTTCTGACTTTCTAACTTTCTGACTTTCTGAATTTCTGACTTTCTGACTTTCTGACTTTCTGACTTTCTTACTTTCTGACTTTCTGACTTTCTGACTTTCTGACTTTCTGATTTTCTGACTTTCTGACTTTCTGACTTTCTGACTTTCTGACTTTCTGACTTTCTGACTTTCTGACTTCCTGACTTTCTGACTTTCTGACTTTCTAGCTTTCTGACTTTCTGACTTTCTGATTTTCTGACCTTCTGACTTTCTGAATTTCTGACTCAATGATTATCTGTTTTCTTATCTCTGGAATTTCTGGCTGTAAGATTGTTCAACATTTTGGTCTTTTTAAAATCTTTCATCATGACACTTATCCATGATAATTTTTCCCAAAAGCTTATCATCTGAATGCACGTTTACAAATTAGCCACAGGTCTCCGGTGTCCCATCGAAAGAGCTTCCACAAATTTTCACTTAACCCTTTTTGTGTTCAGTTTTCCCTCTCGTTAGCAAAAGTGGCCGATAGTTAGACTTGGTGGCAAATTGCATTGCTAGCCGGAGCCATCCGGGCCTTGTGCATCATTTCACATTTCTCTTCATGCCAGGCTCAATGGACCGACACACAAGAATGCATGCATACGTTACAGCCACCCACTCAAAGAAGGAAAAACCCGACCAGCAAACCAGCATTGGCGAACAAAATTACACTCATTATAAGCCCGTCTATTATTCACTCACTTTAAAAACCACCCATCAGCGCTCGCTGAGTTTCCACTCACACACAAAGTCACACACACATTCTAACATGGAGTCGGTACCTTCATACATTCCAAAGGACTCAACTCGAAGGTTCAGCTGACCAAGCATAATCTTGTGCTTTCGAAGTTTTCACTACACAAAACAGTTGAATGGATTTGGTCCGAGTGGGTGGAAAAGTGAAGAAAGATGGTTGTGGGTGGTGGGTGGTTATGCTTAAACTATCTGGTGAAAATGCACTTTCCCGACTGACGAACGGACAGACGGACGGATGGACGGAAAAATGGTGATGACGAACCCAGGTTAGGCAGTAAATTTCTCTTGCGTCCCTCCATTTTTTTTCCGCATCTTCTACTGCTGTTTTTGGTTTTCCCATGTTTGGTTTGCTAAAGAATTCTAAGCAGCCTCTTTAGGGTGCAAGCACCTTCTGCTTTCTTCTGTTGGCTCCGGTCTTTGTTGCTGAACATTTCCGCGCTGCTACTGGAGCCTGTAACGTATTTTGGAGCTGGAGCTGGATCATTGAACCCCCGCACGGTGTTTTAGTGGCGCTTGTAAATTGCCGGTTGAATGGGGGTGGGAAGGATAATTGAAATTTATGCCCACCTTTCGAGATTTCCTCACGGAAGGAAAACACCGGCCGGGGGACGACAAGGGCCAATTTTTTTCAATAGAAAGAAAAATAGAAACTGTAAATAGCTTATGAGGTAATTTTTTACTGTCCTTGAATGTTTGTGTTTTGAGGTTTATACAAACATAAAATCAAACATTTGTTCAATACCGCTTGGCAGAAATAGGCTCAAAGATTTTATAGAATTATTTCTTTATCGATTGGTCTCAATCATCGAATATAAATAAAACTATTTGATTGTTGAGGATTTATTTATTTATTTTCTTCATATATTTCAAGTTGTTAATAAAATCTTCAATAAAACAATAGAAAGTTCAATGGGTTCTAATTTTTTTTTGAAGCTAGCTCAAAAACGTGTTGATTGGCAGAAAACGTGTAAAAAGAAGCCGTGTTAGAAAAACTGTGCGTAATTAATCCGCGTAAAAGAATCCTTAAAAAATAGAAGCCATGACCGTAGGAACGGGTGAGGGTTTTGGGTGTTAAAACCCCCCATGAGGGTCCATAAAAAGCAAGCGAGGCTTTCTACTTCATACTCAAAATTTTACATTTTCAATCAAATTTTGACGATGGAGGAAGGTTATTGGATAGTAACAATCTTGACTCAAAACTGACATCAAAACCTCGAAAACTAATCCCAGATTCAGCATTCAGCTACAGATTTTCAAAATTTTCTCACTTATGGATAGTGATTCATTTCTTAAAATTAAATTTTATTCTGGTTCATTACAATAAAAATAGAAATTGTATTTGTGTTCCAGATGATGTATCCAGATTTGAATTCTTGTTTTCGGTTCGAATCATCATTAAACATTGAAATAAAAAGCTGTGCTGAAATCATCGTTGAAATTTGGTTTTAAATTTCCTTCAAAACTTGATTCATGATTATCGAAACTTATACGCATTTTTTTATATTTAGTTAATATTTTTCCGAATATGTCAGATTAGAAATATAAAATTGGAATAAAGAATAATCATTGAAACCCAAAACATCCTAATTAATATTATGCATTCATCCGAAACTGATTTCAATTCTTGGCTCATATTTCTTAATTCAAAAAAACAGTTCAATGAACATTTCAGAAAAGGTATTGAAATTACGAAACAGATTGAAAATTCAAATTGTTAATTCAAGTTCACAATTCAGATTCAGATTCAGCTCGTAAATGAGTTCCACAATCAAAATAAAATTATCAAAACGTTTATTTCGGTAAGGATTTAAATTGCAAGAGATTGCACGATGAAAATTCTGGTAGTTAATTCGATTTTAGAATATAACCAAATTCAGTTCGTTTGCAAAATTCAGCTGAAAATGACAAAAATACAGTAGAATCATAGTTTATTTTGCAAAAAATCTATCCACAGGAATTGATTTTTCATGAATTGATTGAAGATAAAGAAACATGTATTTTCTCTTCAGGAAATTTCTGGGATTTCCATTTGTTTTGGCGTATTGTTGAGCATAATTGATATTTCAGTATTTTCAAGAACCAAACTTTAAATTAGTATCTTTATCAAATATTGAGTTTGCATAAGTTCGCTTTGTACTACAAAATTTTAAACTTTTACTTTTACCTTTGAAAATTGGATTTTTTACAATTATATTTCGAAATTTAAAGCTTTCTTTAAAAAATGTATTGTAAGTTCAAATGAAATAAGCAAAATTAAGCTGACTAGATAACCCGGTTTCACCCGGACTTGCCCTGATATTTTATAACACAAATAGTGGAAGGTTCAGCTGCCCAAATTTTGTTGAAAAAAACCTGTTTTTGTCCGGATTTATTCACATTTGATTGGAAAATCAAACAAAAAATTAAATTCATCATTAAAATTTTATATTTTTTCGCCCCAAAAATGAAATTTCGCAAGCTAGATTTATTACAATAAACATAAACGATTATTTGGGAGACTGAAATACGATTCAAAATCTGGTTGTTCTTCGGGGGAAAAAAAATATTCTAACTTTTTTTCCTAGATGTTTGTTTAAAATTCTTGGATTTTTGTCAAATTTTCCCGAATATAGAATGGATTTTGGTTTGAAAATTTGGAAATAGAATGCCCGAATTTTGCCACGTTTAAAAAAAAGTAAGTTTCCTGTTTTGGTGCTAAGGAATTCCTTGTACAAATCCTAATCATCATTTGAATGATTTTAGGATGTAGTTTCAAAAGTTTCTATTTAACTGGAAATCTAGTTTCTATCTTAATAGAAAAACGAATTTGAAAATAAATAATAAAATAGCATTTGAAAATATTAAGTATTTTTACTATTTTTAAATTCATACATTGTTTGAGCAAAAATGTCATAGAAAAAATTTGGTCACCAAAACCCCCCATGAGTCAACTCTTCCTACGGCCCTGATAGAAGCATTAAGGGAAAAAAAATCTGGCATACAAAAGCTATTGCATAATATTTAAATGTTTATTGCTAATAGAAGGAATTATAATTCTGCTTTGCTGACCCCTTTGCTTTGCTGAATTAAGATTGAAATCATCACAAGGATGTTGTATCAAGATCAGATGCACTATCAGTATCAGGATACAAATCAGGATACATTAGAGATTCGATTAGAAAATCGTAGACCAGCATCACGGACATAAGGATCTGGTTCCAGATATGGAAAAGATTAAGATTGAAGATCAAAGTTAAATCAAGAAAAGGCAATTAATAATGACCGGATTGAGATAAGATTCCAGGATTTTGATCAAAATAAGGATAGGAATCAAAATAAGAATCGGGATCTAGGTCCAAAATAATCATCAAAATCAAGATAAAGATTGAGCATCAAATTTCATTAGCTGGTTAAAGAATTCCGATCTGAGATTGAAATAAGTTTGTGGATCTAAATCAGGAACATCATAAGATTCTTATAGTCTCTAACACTATTATGTTTGAGTTAAAGAAAAATATTGTAGAATCAAGATCGAATGGTAAAAAAACAATTGAAAAAGATTGTGTAAATAAGCCAATTTGAATTATTCTTGAAGTTTCAAGTTTTGATAATTTTTATATACAAATAAACATTAAATTCAAAATTCAAGATCACTGTCAGGACCTGGCTCCAAACAGGATCAAGGTTAGAACCCAAAATAAGATTCAGGCTCAATATTAGGATAAGTATTCATTAAAAATTCAGGCATCAAGGTTCAGCATTAAGATATATTCCAAAAAAAACCCTCCTCAGAGTGTTATGTATTTAGAGTTAATTTTGGAAATTTGGCAGATCAAATGAAGATATTAAGCGGACGTAAACGATTTGTTTTATTTTACTCTAAAAAAACTTAACATAGATTCATATCACAACAATAAAAAAATCAAAACACAAATCAAAAAGATGCTTTTTCTCGCAGTTGGAGCCGAAATTTGGGATCACAAATCTGAAATGCGTTTTGTTTCTACTTTGAAATTCCTTTTTTGCGATTAGCACTGTAATTTAGCAGCCGTATTTCGCAATTTTCACGGATTTCGGGGCTTTTGAAACGTGTGTATCGTGATTTGGGCCGAAATTCAGAATCACTACTTGGAAATGCGAGTTAAAGTCTTGGAACGCAATATTTTTTCGTTAATTGGATCGAAATTTCGGATCACAACTTCAAAATGATGTGTTTTTGCTTTGTTTCGGTTTGTTGCAATCTGTGCTGAAATATGAGATAACTGCCAATAAAAGCGTTTATGAGGCCTTTTTTTTCGTGATTTAGACCGGAATTTGTAATTATTACTTAGAAATGCTTTTTTTGGTCCAATCTTATTATTTGTAAATTCCGTCCCTTGTGTTATCACATTTTCTAGGTGATTGAAAATTTTAGAGAATTACAAGTGCCAAAGAAAAGGAAGAACATTAGCCGTAAACATCATGAATTTCTCTAAAAAGATACAACGGCTCACCAATAGGATGTGAACCCACAATCTGCGCTTCAGTACAACGGCGCGTTAGCCAATTACACCATGGTGAACGTGATGAAATCGATTTTTTTTTAAATAAAATTTTCAACCAAGAATCGGTATGTAAAGAATACCGATTTTCGATAAAACATACCGATTTTTGAAAAATTTGTACAGACTTAAAAACTATTTCCAAAAATTAACGAAAACTAAAGGTTTCTCATTTTTTTTTCTTAAGCGTTATGCGCCAACAAGTTTCATCGTAGTGAATAGCATCTTTATCATCTATGCAAAATGCCTTGAATTCGAATCTTGATAATCAAATAACATGATAAAAAAGAGATTGAATCAGTTTAAGATGTTTATATGGTTAAAAGTCCAAATCTTGAAGTTATATAATGAAAACTTAGGAATCAATAAGATAGCACCTTTTTTCGATATTCTTCCATTAAACGTGGTTAAAAATGCTTCGAAAAAAACCGGTATTCATAACGATTTTTCAAAATTTCATACCGAATGCTAATTTTCCGGGCTTGAAAATACCGATTTTAATCGTGCACGACCATGGTGTAATAGGCTAACGCTTTTTTTCAGGGGTTTTCATCCTATTGGATGATTCATCCCATTTGGATGGGCTATCGCGTTGCTTTCTGTGGCCTTAAGAAGCGTTTTCTTTCACAATTTGGACCGTAATTTGAGATCACAACTTTAAAATTTTATTTTTGAGTTCGAAAAACGTTTTTTCGCGTTTTCTGACCTTTAAAATCGTTTTCTTACGACTTGGACACAAGACATAAAAGACTATACTAGGAAAAACAAATTTGAAATGATGAAAAATGATGAAGCAAAACATTACTAGAAAGCACAAGATGAATACAATGAAACGTGATAAGACTATGTGAAAGATTAAAAGATTAACTAAGATAAAGGGGTTAACCAAACTGTTTATTTCTTAATTAAATTTTCTGAGTGGTTTATTATGTCTTATGTTGCCTTATATGAATATTTGATTTGTGATTGCTTTGTTTTCTTTATATTAATTTGCTGACTTTTTCTTGTCTAACTTTGTCATGTTATGTCATGTCATGTTTACCTTATTTCAGCCTTTTCTAATTAATTTATTTAGGTACATTTTTGCCGTGTTTTATCGTTTTTTTCCTCTTGTAGGTATGTAGGTAGTTCTATCTTATCCAGTCTTGGTCAATCTTATCAAACAGTTATGTCTGCCAGTAGCTTATTATATTTTGAGTTATCTTGTTGTAACTCATGCTATTTTATTTAATTTTGTTTTATTTATTTTTTTGTTTTGTTTTTAACGATTTTCAATTTCTACTCGTTGAGATCTTTCAACCATTATTTATATTATATTCATGCGATTTCAGGTCATTTACAGAATTTTCATTACCAAGCGGATGCCGCCATCAACTTCCACTTTTTGAACCTTTTTACCCAATAGGGGAACATGCTTTATAATGCCCCACCTAAACGAATCACCAAATTTCCATGTTTTCCATAAACAATTCGAGTAAAAAACGAGTGAACTCGTTGAAGAAAAATGTTTTCTACAATTGCCAATATTTTATTCATTATTAAAATTCACTTAACTGCTTCAAAAGCTTAATTTTTAAAACCTTATCAAAAGCCACGTGGCTAAACTGTGTTGCGAATTCGCGCCAGTGTGTTTTCAATAAACGCCATATAGCCGAATACACCCGAAAACAGCCAAAGACCGAAAACACAGTAATACTAAAAGACTTTTTGACTGGAAAGAAAAATCAAAATGGACTAAATGAAATTTAGAAAAAAATAAAGATGAAATTTTTGGGCTGAAGTATTCCTACACAGTAAACGAAAATTACCGAGTTATTTACACATGTTAGGATTTACAAATCCTAACATGTGTAAATCGTTAAACTGTTCGGTTATTTTTTCGATAAAAAATAAACGAACATCGGTAAATCGATTCTTTATTTACCGATGTTCGTTTATTTTTTACCGAAAAAATTACCAAACAGTTTAACGATTTACACATGTTAGGATTTCGGTTAAAAAATTACCGAACTCGGTAATTTTCGTTTACTGTGTAAGAACAGGTTTCCATACTTTTTAGTCATTTCCAATAAAGATTGACCGTTTTGAAAAATAATGCTACTTTCAGCATTTTCTGAGTGGCGCGTTTTATCGAGCGCATGGGCCGTGATAAAACATACCCATTAAAAGCATATTCAAGCAATTTTGGTATGATTTTTTTACACTTAATCGTAGTTTAGTTTCTCTTCTATCGTTGTATCATAAAATATTGTCTTATTTATTTTTCTTCGCTAAATGACACCTTATTGAAAGTGTCTTGAAACATACATTAAAATAAAGAAAAAACGAAATTGTAAAATTTTCACGAATCAAAGGCATTTTAGGGAAAATTTCATAATTGCCATGGCAATACACAGCATAAAAAATAAATTGGCAGTATTTTACAAGCTTAAAATGTTACAGTTTCTTCAAAACACGATATTAGCGGCGCATATTAGCCACCTGGGCGTTATATGAAATTTTCCCCTACCCATATTTTTGGGTTGGGACTTCATGCGATTTCCAATCATCTACAGCATTTTCAAGTTAGACAGAAGCCGCCTGCTTAGATTTCAAGATGGCGTCAGATAGCGGGTGTTTACTTCTACTCATTGAGCCGTTCAATCCAATAACCAAAATCTAGGACTAACAAATATCCAATCTCAGAAAATTTTATAGAAATTTGGATATTTTCTCTCTGCTACCGCGTTCATTGCAAAAATGTGCTAAAAATAAAGACCGCATGAAAAAGGCCTTAGTGTATTGAACAATTGATATCAGCCATTCATTTGTTGTTTTGTTCCACAAATCAAGGCATCAAAATTGGGTTTTTTTTTCGAGATTCAGATAAATTGAGAAACGATTTTTAGTAACTTTTAGAGTTATGAGTCCAAATATGCGATAGGCTTTTTGTCTATCTACTCTTGTTTTCAGGATAACTTTTAAAAAGATGTTTAAATTCATTTATGAATTATGTGCCTTTTTGGTGACTTTGTAGACCATAACGAACTTTTAAAAAAATAATGATTTCAATACAATAATCATACTTCTTGAAGATTGCAACTTATTTGGACTACTAAGAAAAAAAGACTTTCAAAGACTTTCTTCAGTCATGTCATGTCATGTAAGTTATAAGAGTAAATATATAAATTTCATTAAAATTCAAAAATTAAAGATCTTTAATAAAACCAATCTGTTATATCTTTGAATCTTGAACAAAACTGATCATGAACTAAATACTTCATAGAACGGAGGATAATAATTTAAATCATCATAGGTTTTGATAAATTCGTAATTTTTAAAAAGTCATATAACAAAATCAAAAAAGCGATAGGCCAAATTTGATAAAAGATAATCATTAAAAATCATGTTCCCCTGTGATGCCGAACCAATTGTTTTATAGGAATAATGTTAATTTTTGTTTTACTTTAAATGTACATAGGTATTAACAATTTACTTATGTAACGTTGCATACTATTAAATACTTATCCCTGGAGCAAAACGTCAACAAAAATTCCATTCAAGCAGTCGCGATGAATTCTCTAACAGGTTAGTTGGTTGGTTGAAATATTTCGTGCATTCAGTTATTTAGATACGCTTCAACATTCCATCGTCAACTTCAGTTATGTTTAGCAGCCGCCGCTGACGAGAGTCGGTCCAAGCTAAGGGGCAGCACGAATTCCGGCAACATCTTAAGCACTTGTTTCCAGGAATTTGAAGCTGTCACAAATCTGTCCACTGAGTCTTACCAAATCCTCCTGGTCGGGATAAGGATGACGATGAAGATGATGATGATAAATTTCTTCGCTATTCCGATGAAGGTCGTCGGATGCCTTTTGCAAAGCTAGTGCCGGTGAAACTGACGCGTTTATCGTCCGGCTTGGAGGGATTATGCCATTTGAGTGGGGGAGTTTTGTGTTCCTGTTCAGGCTACCCGATCAATAATCTTGTTTAAATTCTTACACTATTCAACATTAAATTATGACCTCTTTTTCATTCAGTCTCTTTGAAAAAATCAAACAAACGACCTCATAAACGAAATTAAAAGAAATCGTGAGACAAATCAACCCCTAAGGATGTAGAATGTAGAATCAATCCTCAATGGATCCGCAGCAAAAACCTTCCACTCTTACAAATCACCACGATATTACCCGAATCACAATTCATACCGTTCAAGGAGGACTTTTCGAGGGTGGAGTACAGCGCACAATAGCTCCCAAGCACATCAATGAATGCTTTGAGGGCGCGTACCTACTTCCATTCTTGGGACAAGTGGCTGGTTGGTTGTAAGCACATTGTTCAGGAAATGCTTTTATCCCATTACTTAAGAGAGAGCTTCAACTTGACTTCCAAACCTTTTCATCGCTAGACTAGGCGAAACTAGGGAATTCCGCTCTGCAGTCGATGCCAAGGGAGCCAGTAATAATGGGGGGGAAAATCCCGATGTAAAACGAATAAATATCTATTATCACACATCCGAAATTTTCACCCCCCCTCTGCCTCTCTTGCATTCGCCTCAATCTACACTGAGCAAAATAAAATTTGCATCATCCTGTATATCCTTTTTGAAAGATGTCATCAAAATTTTCTACTCAAAATAACCCTAGACTATTCAATTGAAAAGAATATGTTTACTCTTTTTGCAATGAGCCATTTTGTACTATAACCTAAAAAAATTAAAAAAATGTGCCAAAATGGATGTTTTCCTACAAAATCCACTTTATTAAAAAAAAACATTTAAAATTAAAACTATGCAAACGTACACGTACTGCATACAATGATTTTTACAATACTAAAGTCGCCCAAAGAATATTATTTTCTGACAAAAAGTCAAAAATGAAGAAAAAACCAAAAATGACAAAAATGACAAAAATGACAAACATGACAAAAATGACAAAAATGACAAAAATGACAAAAATGACAAAAATGACAAAAATGACAAAAATGACAAAAAAGACAAAAATGACAAAAATGACAAAAATGACAAAAATGACAAAAATGACAAAAATGACAAAAATGACAAAAATGACAAAAATGACAAAAATGACAAAAATGACAAAAATGACAAAAATGACAAAAATGACAAAAATGACAAAAATGACAAAAATGACAAAAATGACAAAAATGACAAAAATGACAAAAATGACAAAAATGACAAAAATGACAAAAATGACAAAAATGACAAAAATGACAAAAATGACAAAAATGACAAAAATGACAAAAATGACAAAAATGACAAAAATGACAAAAATGACAAAAATGACAAAAATGACAAAAATGACAAAAATGACAAAAATGACAAAAATGACAAAAATGACAAAAATGACAAAAATGACAAAAATGACAAAAATGACAAATATGACAAAAATGACAAAAATGACAAAAATGACAAAAATGACAAAAATGACAAAAATGACAAAAATGACAAAAATGACAAAAATGACAAAAATGACAAAAATGACAAAAATGACAAAAATGACATAAATGACAAAAATGACAAAAATGACAAAAATGACAAAAATGACAAAAATGACAAAAATGACAAAAATGACAAAAATGACAAAAATGACAAAAATGACAAAAATGACAAAAATGACAAAAATGACATAAATGACAAAAATGACAAAAATGACAAAAATGACAAAAATGACAAAAATGACAAAAATGACAAAAATGACAAAAATGACAAAAATGACAAAAATGACAAAAATGACAAAAATGACAAAAATGACAAAAATGACAAAAATGACAAAAATGACAAAAATGACAAAAATGACAAAAATGACAAAAATGACAAAAATGACAAAAATGACAAAAATGACAAAAATGACAAAAATGACAAAAATGACAAAAATGACAAAAATGACAAAAATGACAAAAATGACAAAAATGACAAAAATGACAAAAATGACAAAAATGACAAAAATGACAAAAATGACAAAAATGACAAAAATGACAAAAATGACAAAAATGACAAAAATGACAAAAATGACAAAAATGACAAAAATGACAAAAATGACAAAAATGACAAAAATGACAAAAATGACAAAAATGACAAAAATGACAAAAATGACAAAAATGACAAAAATGACAAAAATGACAAAAATGACATAAATGACAAAAATGACAAAAATGACAAAAATGACAAAAATGACAAAAATGACAAAAATGACAAAAATGACAAAAATGACAAAAATGACAAAAATGACAAAAATGACAAAAATGACAAAAATGACAAAAATGACAAAAATGACAAAAATGACAAAAATGACAAAAATGACAAAAATGACAAAAATGACAAAAATGACAAAAATGACAAAAATGACAAAAATTACAAAAATGACAAAAATGACAAAAATGACAAAAATGACAAAAATGACAAAAATGACATAAATGACAAAAATGACAAAAATGACATAAATGACAAAAATGACAAAAATGACAAAAATGACAAAAATGACAAAAATGACAAAAATGACAAAAATGACAAAAATGACAAAAATGACAAAAATGACAAAAATGACAAAAATGACAAAAATGACATAAATGACAAAAATGACAAAAATGACAAAAATGACAAAAATGACAAAAATGACAAAAATGACAAAAATGACAAAAATGACAAAAATGACAAAAATGACAAAAATGACAAAAATGACAAAAATGACAAAAATGACAAAAATGACAAAAATGACAAAAATGACAAAAATGACAAAAATGACAAAAATGACAAAAATGACAA
The DNA here is from genome assembly GCF_029784155.1 of Uranotaenia lowii. Taxonomy (NCBI): domain Eukaryota; kingdom Metazoa; phylum Arthropoda; class Insecta; order Diptera; family Culicidae; genus Uranotaenia; species Uranotaenia lowii. The sequence continues at coordinate 96,801,111 of NC_073692.1, read as the reverse complement.
AAATGACAAAAATGACAAAAATGACAAAAATGACAAAAATTACAAAAATGACAAAAATGACAAAAATGACAAAAATGACAAAAATGACAAAAATGACAAAAATGACAAAAATGACAAAAATAACAAAAATGACAAAAATGACAAAAATGACAAAAATGACAAAAATGACAAAAATGACAAAAATGACAAAAATGACAAAAATGACAAAAATGACAAAAATGACAAAAATGACAAAAATGACAAAAATGACAAAAATGACAAAAATGACAAAAATGACAAAAATGACAAAAATGACAAAAATGACAAAAATGACAAAAATGACAAAAATGACAAAAATGACAAAAATGACAAAAATGACAAAAATGACAAAAATAACAATAATGACAAAAATCACAAAAATGACAAAAATCACAAAAATGATTGATGGATCCATCAAAATCAATCAAATTCATGCTTAAATTATTTGTTGAAGATTTAAAAACTAATTGAAAATTAATTGTAGATGATGGTCAATTATAATGTTTCAAACAATCAATAAGCTGGTGCCATTTTTATTTCGCTCAGTGTAATAATATAAAGCCAGTGTGTGCTACAAGAGCGGGTTTATTTCCCACCATAAAAGTCTGTCAAAAAACACTTGTCTGACGCCAGAGGGTGTGAGTGTGTGGGGGTGTGAGGGTGGTAAAGTTTCCAAAAGTTTTCCGGGAGTAGTACGGGGGCTCGTTCCTTGTTCCCGAAACTTTGTAAGACTGGTCCTACTTCTACATTCTCATTCGCTAGTAGGGCTAGAACTTATGAAGTGCTGGTAATTCCTGGTCTTCCTGGTTTTGTGGGTTGAAAAATCCTGGACGGGAAGCACACGTTCCACATTTTATGGCGGCAAACCACAAAGTCTGGCCGCTAGCTGCTGGGCAACGGAGGGTGTCGTCTTTAGTAATTAAAGTTTTTCCCTTCCCGGAAGTTGTTGTGCAACTTTGAATCCGGAAACTTATCGAGGTGGAAGTCGACGAACAGTGGATTGGAAGATGAGTTTCTCAACTTAGTCGTTTCTTACCAATTATGAGCCATCGTTTTCGAGATAATTGCCGAACTCTGTATATCCGTATATCTTATTTTTATTTCTTCCTCTGTTTCTTCCCTACAGGTACGTATTCAAGCCAACCAGCCAAAAGGATCTGCATTCTTAAGGTTCATTCTCCCCGTGAGTTCACAAAACATCCCCCGGAGTCAGGTACTCAGCCAAAAGGCAACCGACCACACCTCTTCCTCAACCCCTAGAAGGAACTAAAACTTGTGGCAGAATAGCTGAATGGAAAAATTGTTTCACATGAACAAGGCAGAGCGTCTCCCGGGCTCTTCAACGTTCACAAAGAGAACGTAAAATTCTGAGGGTGAAAATGCAGCCGCATTTTTTCGCTTCTTAGTAGAGCATCAAAAGCTGCAGCCTCGAGTGCAGCCCCAAAAGCCAACTGCTTGATGGCGTAACATCGTAAAACGTGCACACAATGTTTGTAACTTTACATTCATTCCGTTAAGCGGCACCTTTGCCATGGGCGCTCGCTCGGTCACGTCGTCGATTTACGTTAGTGTAGTTACAGAATAGGGTGGGTAATGTGTATTCTAAAAAGTGTCCTTTTTGATCAACACGAACGAAATTTTTTTTGCAGATTTTAAAAATAAGGTCAAGATATGGTAAATGATTTTGAGTGGAACTAGCCGAAATCTGATCTTGAGCGGAACTATTTTTTTCCTTATCTCAGCTTAAGGGACAGAAAAGATGAAAAATTAATGTAATTGGTGTCGCACCCAGCAAATATTTAACAAGTTAAACCGCAGACACAATAGGGCTATAAGAACGTTTACCAGCATACATGAAATCGTATCTGATATGATAACTTAATTCGTTTACAATGATGTTGCGAAACGCAATTCGAACTGCGTAGTGAAAAGATCGTATAGAATGTCGCCTGAAGTTCGTTTAAATCGAATATGATGGAAAGTCCGTCATGATTCTTAATTTTGAAATTATTTTTGTTCCCGCGTGAGCCTGAAGTGAGAAAATCATCCCCAATGTCTGTCTGGATTCAGCAGTGCATCCAGACGGCTAAAATCAGACGGGAATTGAGTAATATTGACCAATAAACTTTATGTTATGTATATTGCCACCATTTTGGTAGGTAAATGCTGTTTTTTCAACTTTAATATCATCATTCTATAATGTATATGGAACATATATGAACAAAAAACACAAGATATAGCTACAAAAATGTTAAATGGGCCACACCAAAAGAAATAATCTATAGCATATAGCTTAAAAGTAGAGGTGATACAGTGAATCCCCGATTTTGTCACGCACCGACTATGTCTGCCCCCGATTTCGTCATCATTTTTTACCCGATTTTGTCACTATTTTTTATTTAATGTAAAAATTCTCAGATTTAAACCTTCGGCTTTTGGGATGATTATTTATTGATGTCGCATCAATTGACAACGATGTCCAATTTTATACAAGTGTTTTTATTCACATTTGAAAAATAATACAGTTGGTTAATACAATCAAAATAATAAATATAACGACACAACAAATCATCGTTATGATCATCAAGCTTTATTTCAGGAAAACATGATTTCAAGTGGTTGTGTTTTTCCAATTTTCATATATTTTTCGATAATTTTTTTATCGAACGCAAAAGTAGATATGTAAATGTTATAAAATGATGTAGAGTAAGGTGGGGTTAAAGTACGAGTCGGGAAAAAGTACGTTTTGAGATTATCACGAACTGAGAACTGCAAAATTTCAAACTCTGGCATGGATTGATAATTGTTTCGAAAACCTTCATCTAGACATAATTTTTTTTCGTAAGAGTTGAAAATACTCCGAAAAATTAGGTAAAGTAGCTTATTTGCATAAATGATGTAATATTTAAAATAACGCCAAACATGTTTGAGCAATCGAAATTTTGGCTTTTAATGAAAGTGTTAATGTATCTGTTTAGTTGTTTCTTACCCCCCTCAAATGCTGAAGAAAGAATTTTATGAATATGTCTCTGATTTGCATAATAAATAGTAAATCACAAGAAACCTTGAAAGTACGAATGCTATACAGGGTCTACTGAAGTAAATCGTAATGGAAAGTTTTACTTTTTTTCTAAAATGCACTGGAAACATCTACACATGTTTTTGTATCAATGAAAACCTGGTCACGCGAATAATTGCTTGAATACGTTAGGAACTGGATTACGTAAACCAGTTGAATATAGACAATAAGTGAGGAACTCTGAATTTGCGCAGATTGTTGGCCTATGTATAGGATTTGTATCAAAAGAGAACACAGAAGCTGCTGCTGTAGTCAAAGATTGATATAAAAGAATTTTCCACTTGACTTCATGAATAAATGTGGAATTTTGAATGGTCGTACTTTTACCCCACATCATTCAAACTTTTACCCCAGAGGTGGGGTGAGAGTACGTTTCGCTAGCAGTTCGGCAGTTTCACTACAGCTATCAAATGCGTTGATTGATTATATTCTTAATGTTTTAGAAGAGAGACAAAAGTCTAAAGAATCAAATGCTGTTCTTGGTTATTCTAAAAAACAACTGCAAAATTTTCTAAAAATAGAATAACACTAAGGTCGTACTTTTACCCCACCTTACTCTATTCCAGCAGGTGGAGGTCAAATGAAGAAATATGGTTATAATAAAAGATCGAGTACATGGTTCCACGTTCAAGATACTAATGAAGGAGAATTGATTTCCTTATTTTAAAAAGGTTATTCAAATTACATTTTCCCGTTCGCTCTCGCTCTTTTAACTGATGCAAGCTAAGTTCATCTTACTCATTTTTAGGTTGAATACAACAGTAAATAAAATCTTAAAATCTGAAAAACCCACCAATCAATGTTTGAAAAATGAAAAATCAATTGGCTCTGGGGGACTCAAAATTTGGATTTTTTGATTTTTTCTTTCAGAGAGAAGACTGGAAGAAGGAGGAATTATTTTTTTTACATAATTCGAGAACTTATGAAGCAAATTAATATAAAGCCAAAATTTCTGAACAAGAATCAATCTTTATTGCCATCACTATTCGATTTTGAGAAACAGTTGGACTTGATGCTGAAATTTCAATAAAAAACGATATTTGTCCGAAAATTCGAATTATTTCCACTACAAATTTCTTCAACACCGGATCAGTTATTTTATAAAACATAACAATTCAGTTGGTAGCCTGGTAATGAAAACCAATACGATTCACTGAGCTTAGCAGTTAATGTTTCCATAATTTTAAAATGAAAATAAATTTTATCGTGATTTATAAGAAGCTGTAATTAGATTTATTAAGATTTTTTAAATATATTGACAGTACAAAATGGATCCACTCAAGATCAAATTTTAAATCCACTCAAGATCAGAATTATTTCTTCAGTAAATCATCTCTAGAACTATAAAGATTTACTCTAAAATATTCTATAAATCATCATAAGAATGCAGAAATCAAGATTAATCCGCCAAACTAAAAAAAATCGTTTGTATATTATCCATATCTAAGGTTGCATAGCACGTATCTGGGCTAGACACTTGAGTTTAAAGTTGTCAACCAAGAATCCGGGCAACATCCAGGAAAATTGAATAAATCCGGCATATTCCGGGTTTTTGCTATGATTTCCGGACAATCGGCCGGACCGGACTTTATCAAATTTTGCACTTAATGTCCGGGCAAACTTGGATAAAACCGGGCAACATGGCAACCTAATACACATCCAAACCACTTGAACAACTGTTCCGAATTGCGCCGAATTGAGCCATTTTTCCTGGTTGTTCTTGAATATTTTGGTCTTACGTGATGCAAATTAAATAACAATATCTGACGCTTACAAGAAAATACTCTGACTACCACTTTGACTATTTTTTCACTACTCATACCGCTTTGCAGTCTTCGGCAAATTCGTATACAGAGAATTTTCCAGTAATCTCCATATACCTATAATAATTTCATTTGCATCGCGTGACAACAAAATATTTTGGAGAAATAAAAAAAAGGAACATTCTTCGACCAAATTTTCGCGTTTTCCCATACAAAGCTTCAAATCCAGTACCCTAATCTCATTTTATTTAATCTGCAAAAATTACTTCGTTTGTTTTGATAAAAAAAAAATACTTTTAAGGCGACAGCCGTTTTGAAATACGAAAATAATTTCAAATCAGCCCACCCTTGTTAGACTCTTGTTTTTTCTTGTGTTCCTGAAGGATAATCTTTTTGAAAATTTTTGAACTCCATTAGTAGTTGGCTTGAAACTTTGAAAAGTTTATTTAAATTTGTTCCCAGAAATCAGTAACAGATTGAAAAAAGCCATTCTTTAAACTTAAGTTGCCAGAATTTTGTCAGCTTCCATGAGGACCGGACAAACTCGGGCTATTTTGCTAAAAATCTGGCAAAATCTGGGCATTTGATCTCGAAATATTCGGGCAAAAATCCAGGCAAATTTGGTCAAAACCCTGGATTTTTTCAACAAAAATCAAAGAAAAAAAACCTGAAGCATTTTTATTTGCATCAAAACTCATCAGCAAATTTCTTTTTTTTTTTATAAAACTGTTCAAAAATTTTTGTTTTGGACGCATAAATAAATAAAAAAACATTACAATTTCACATTTTTTTGTTTGATTTTTCAAAAAAAGTGAACAAATCCGGGCAACTTGGCCAGACCGGACTTTCCCCAAATATTGTATTGAATATCCGGGAAAACCCGGATAAAACCAAGAAATCTGACAAGCTTTGCTCCATTTCTCACCAACATATTTCTAAAATTTTACAGATAAAAAATAGATTTCATAGATCAGAATAAACTTACAGCTAAAAATGTTTCATTTTTGCGTATAATCAGGTGTCAAAAGGATGTGAGATTTTGCACAAACACGATTACCTGTTCTTTTATTTTACTTTTCCGGAATTTTGTACATTTATTTTCTGAAAATATTAAGAGTTACTTGATTCATTACTTCAGCGATAAGATTGTTGGAACATTTGATTTAAAAACAGTTTACTAGGATGTTCTCGTTTTAATGATTCTCAAGTTAAAATTCATACAATAAGATACCTGTTCCAGTTTTTTTTCCGAAAGTTATTACAAACATAAAGATTTTAGAAAAAAAAAAACAATGAAAATCACTCAGAAGCCCTATACGTGTTAAATGGCAGTTGAAAAATGTTTTTTTTTAAAATAGCAGAAAAACAGTTTTATTCATAAAAACCATTAAAAATTATTAAAACTTCAAAACATTGCCGGTTGTCAGAATAAAAAAAATACATAGTTTCACAGAACTTTGAGAAAATTTTCGTCACAGAATCTGTGACATGATAACAGAATATTGGTTTTTTTTTCCATAAATCAAAATTTAATTTTGTTAACGATTTCTTTTGAAAAAATAAACACTTAGGAAAGAATTTTCTGGATAGTTTTATAGGCCAAAAAAATCTTCTTCCATAAAAATTTCTATACAATATTGAACATGCAACTGAAAAATACTCGGATTGTTTTTTAATATGACTTTTTTTTGGTAAATAAGTGGATGTTTACGTTTGACTATTATATTTTTGTAAATTCTATGCTCAAATAAACTGTTTTCCAATTAAAAATTTTCAAATTTTATGCATTCAATGATGATTTCCAATTATTCAACCTTTATTCAAAGACACTTTATATTTGCGTAAATATATGTTTTCTATTTTCAAATATTAAAATATAAGTTCTGAGTATACCAAACTCTTTGAAAAACATATCTTTGTATTAAAAAGTCAGGCAACTTGCAATGTCTGGAAAGTGTTAAAGTCACTTAAACTGCTTTGGTTTTAGGGAACTATTTTAAATCAGATTTATTTTGAAATCCTTTATCTTGACCGTTCACCTAACATTTTATTTATGCAAACAATCTAAAGTTTGTTCTAAACAAAACCTGTTTCTCAAATTTCGAGACGACAAATCTTGAAAAACTGTTTTTCATGTCAACAGCGAACTCCAAGCTATTGATAATAATTTTGTCAAAATGTTGAACAGTAGGAAAACTTCAACTCTAAATCCCAAAAACTCGAAGTCGAAGGTTAGAAGACCCGGAATATCACTTGTAATGTGCTATTTTTTTTTTTCAGAAATTCAAATCTGCTGTCGAGTTAGACCGGAAAAATTTGAGTGAAGCCTTATTTGACTCTTATTATTCAGAAAAATAAGCAGTCAAAAATTCGTGAAACTTAATTTCATCAAAACAGTTTTTCAGCCGGAAAATTGTTGGGAAAGATTTCAATTTGAAATGAATGTTTCTTGAAGATTGATAAAATGCTAAAAAGGTTTCATTTATTACAATTTATCCCACTTTTATGAAAAAGTTATTCAAAATAAATTAGTTTTTGAAAAGATATATTCAATAAATCAGACAAACGATATGAAACATTGGGCGTAGTTGAGTCCATTTTTAAGCTTTAATTTGATATTCATTAGGTAAAAATCGAACGACTTCCAAGTGAGTCCTAAAGCAATCATTTTTTTTAAATCATATCCTTATTGGGTTAAAAGGGGGCAAAACAGATCGCGTCCTTTTATTCTTTCACATGTAAATAGGTTCTTTAAAATATAGTTTTAAATAACTTTCAATTCATTCAAAATTTTATGTTGGTAGAAAATTGAAAGAAAAAAGCTCAATACTGGGCGAACAAGGTAAACGGTAAAAAAAAGATGTTTTGAACAAAAAAAAAAAGGAATTATTTCACTGTTTTGGCGTCTGGCTGGCCGGAAATTTCATCAAAACCTCCCAAAAATGTATGCAAAGCATGGTAAGTGAATCTTCAAGACCAATAAAGGTCATTTTGACTAATTTTTTTTTTCGTTTTTATCATTTCTAAAAAATAAACCATGAAGTGGATATTTCTTATGCCATTCTCGTTAAGTATAGGCAATTCAGTAAACTGTTTACTTATGAGCGAAGAAAATAGCTAAAAAATAAAATTTTTATTCTCAAAGAATCTTAAGATATTGCTAAACTCAAACGTAAACTTTTTAAAATATCTCCCGAGCAGACTTTGATGCCTGAATCGATAGCAAACAGTAACCAAAATGAGCTATCAATGCCAAAATGATAGCATAATTCAGTATCACATTTTTCCCGATGGCAGAATTAGGTTTCATTAAAGCATCAATATTTCGAAATATGATGCCTAACCGATACCTGAATAAGGCATTGAGTCCAAAATGAAAGCACCATTTGGTTTGGTAATTTCTAAGATAACAAAACGAGGCATCATTAAGGTTTCATTTAGTGAGAGCAAAATGAAAGCATGATTTGGTATTCATTTTTTTGTGACTTTTTAGTGTTGATTTCTCAAGCATAGCAAATTTAGGCATCTTTAAGGTATCATAGCACAGGATACAATTTTGTATGATGTATGTTTTAAAAATCAGTTTTGGAAGAAATTGGCGTATAACATCGATAGCTAAACTAGGTATCAATAATTTATTTTTAATTTTCATAGGAAAAGATTTGAGATTTCGCTTATTTGTATTTTTGACCAAATTCACAAAAATCTATGAGATATTTTTCAATATGCAAACCCCCTAGTTTTTGTTTAATTATAAATATTTGGTCAAATAATATAATCGCAGCACACTAAATCGGACTGGGCATTTCATAACACTGCAGTGCGACTTTAGAGCGAAACGTCAAATCTTGCCTAAATCTGTTTGCTACGCGATACCGCTTTTTGAAATAATTCTGTTCGAAAAATATGTTGTGTTGACAACCCTTGGCAGTCTAGCTGTCAGCAACTGGCCATAAAGAGGAAAGGAAGAAGAAGAAGAAGAAAGATATGTTGTGATTAAAAAACACTCTTTACTGATTTCTTGTATAGCGCTAAATAGTGTTTTTTTTTCAGTCATATGAATAAGGTAGATCATTTACTTTGATTGTATTCAATTTGTAATTTTGATTACATTTTCTTTAAAAATGAAGGCCAAGAAGAAGGAAAAAAGCTGGAAACTATTAGAATTCGAGACAATTTACGCGACCGGTCAGCTTCAAGGGAAAGGCAGGCAAAAACAAAAACCCAGAGCAGAAAAAAATCGCTCAAATGTCAAATTGGTCTGATTAAATCATCGATCCTTGAGAAGGTAACACATTTTGTTTATTGAAATTAACAATTTTTAAATTTTTTTTAAGTATTAAAGAGTACTTTTAATTGAACATGTTTGCAAACATTTCTCCGAAACAAAAGCATTAAATAATCAAAGGAATTTTATTTGTCCTAAAATCAAAGGAAATTTTCCTTTGTTTTTGCCTAACTTTCCTTAGAAATAAAAAATCTTTTCGTTGCGTGTAGGATCGATGAATTGAAAAAAAGGCTATTATAATTAAATTATATATTAAACTAAATTTGAAAACCAATACTAATGGCAATAGATTCTCACATAATTGAAAAACACAAAGCTTAGTTCAGATTTCTAGAATGCTAGCTTTCCAAATTTGCAAAACTTATCATATGTAAAACCTCCTTGTTTTCATTATTGTTTCTTAAATTTTGTTATTTTTCGTTTTCAAACATACGTTGTGTAATAAACGTAAAAGAACATTATAGTAATGCTTCTTATCTTAAATTTCAACAGATAATTTTTTTTAAAAATAACACCAACGAACTACTAGACATATTATTGATGGCACTGATCCAATCTAGGAGGGGAAACAAAACAAAAAAAAAAGTAAACAGTGCCGTAATTTTCAACAAATTCAATTACCGGAGTTATTCCAAAATCCAGCAGTTTTCGCATCATTAGATATATTTATCAGTCGTTGTCTCAAGGTAAGTAAGATAAGAATTAAATTTTTAATAACCCGTATATCTATTTTTCAGTTTTTGGATCTCGCCGTTGACGAAAAAGAAATTTAGCTATGATGAACCAAAGTACCGGACGGAAATATCCTTGAGCGACTCAATCACAATCGAATCCAATTGGTTCATAATACCTTTGGTCCAACGATGACTAGAGTGAGGAAGACGGGCGAAAGAAAGGCCACAAAAATGAAAGCTAATGGGCGGTTGTCTAAACACCGGGTAAGTTCGACTTCTTTTTAAATTATTATACATATATGATTTAACATACTCCTGCAAATCATTGAGCTTGCTTTAAATTTGAAAACAAAAATTATAGTACACCGGTAGTATGGTAAATGAAAACAGCATACATAATTGAAACTTTAAAAATCATACAAGAATCAGGTGACTATCATGTATGAGAAAAAGTATTCAATGTGTTGCTAGTCACATAATGTATTACGTTAATTGTTATGGACTGCTGGTGTCTGTTATCGCCGAGACCGGTTTGGAAAGAGGACAATTTTTCGTTATATAGTTTTCTACATTTACCAACAAATTGTTATGGCACAATATTCTCGTATCTTTGGATAACGTGCCGCTATCAAGCCAACTCTTTTCTGAAATTGCATGGAACTGAAATCCTTAATATATTGCAAAAAAACGTTTGAGTTAATATATTCATGTAAATGAGCCTTTTAAATATTGAAATTAGCAATATAAATACACCTGTACTTTGGTTTACTCGTTCAAACAGCACGATATGTAATCACCTTCTACAGAAAATGGATTTAAAAAAAATCACACAAATAGATAAGATTAAGGTGTTACCATGAGGTGTATTTCATTGTACTATGAATACCTCTTTCGCTTATAAACTGTTGCATAAACGTAGGCGATATTATAAGCGTTGCAGTGTGATATGAATATCGCCTTCAGTAAAACGTGCTTAGTAAAGGTAATATTTTCTAGCCTTTAAATGATTATCTGACCAGTGAACATATCAAATCGATCCAATAACATGTTTTCATGACGTCGCATGTTTTTTTTTAAATTATTAGACAATACTCAACAATTTTTTATTTAATATATTGATGTTTTTGATTATATGACTAGATAGGATGGTAATCGATTATTGCCTTTAACTTAACCATTTATTTTTTGACAATATTTGAGGAAATCATATGACCTTCTAAGAATTTATATTTAACCAACCGTTCCAAAGCTCTTAAAAAATATCTTAAATGACGTTTTAAAGGCATGTATCCTGAAGTACACACTATTAATTTTTTGGTGTAAATTTATGTCAAATTGGATGCACAAAACTGAAGCATCACTTTTGACATAAAATTACACTCGACAAAGACAGAAACGCTTGAAGCCATAAATTATCGAGACATAAAAGAGAATCATTAATGATGTAATTTTATGTCAAACTTGATGCACATAAATGAAACATCGCATTTCACGTAAAATTACATTACCTTTGACGTAAAAATATAGAACCATAAATTCTCAAACCATACATTCAGGGAAGTTTTTCAGGCAATGAAAATAACCTGTTTTTAGCCTAATAAATTTGATTTATTGAGATCGTCTTTAGTTAGATAACCCTACAGAATTTGACTTAGAACTAAGGACAACGTAGAAAGGAATCGGCTCTTTACATGTGATGAAGCTCGTCATTTCATGTAATCCTACTGGAAAAGTACATGCAATACTACATATCATGCAATAATAGCATATTCTTCTATATCTATTATATAAAATTCTCTTGTAACGGTGTTTGTAGTACTACTCCTCCGGAATGGCCGAAACGATTCGAATGAAATTATTTTTAGAATATTCTGTAGCCATGCGAATCGGTTTATATCGAATAAAAACAACACAAAGTCGCATCAATTGTCCGTAATAATTAAATTTGTAGTTTTTTGAATGAAATAAAAGTCATGGCTTCCATTTTTTCGAGATTTTTTTTTCCTTTGGGCGCCGGCTGGGCGGTTTGTTTTTCGTCTCTATGGTCGAGGCGTTGCGAGCAAACGTCGAAAGAGTGTAGTAACAATGGCATAGCATACTGATCAGTGAGAATATTTTGGCGCGTATTTCTCAACCAAGCATATTTTCAATGCAAGTGGTGGCGATATGAAGCCTTGATGTGATTTTTTTTCCTTCTTGATTCCTAGCTCATTTCTACAGCACATGGTTATGAATGACGCCTAGATGTGACTCAGATTGACATTTTGCCGATCGATTACAACAAATAAATTTTGTTTTGCCAAAATCTAAAATTGAAAAGTCAGGCATCCATTTTTTGAAATTTTCTTTTCTTTGAGGGGTTTGTTTTTCGTCTCCATGAGCGAGGCGTCGCTATCAAATGTCGTTGCAAGATAATAGTGACCAAAGCATACTGTTCATTGATCGTTGGAGAAATTTAAAAATTAGGCGCCTGTTTCTCAACCAAGTACCTATATTTCTTACGCACGTGGGGGCGATATGCAACCTAGATGTGTTTTTTTCCTTGCTTATTTGTACACAGCACAAGGTTATAAATGACGCCTAGAGATGTAACACGGATTGATATTTTATCGATCGAATCAAAACCATGTAAACGATTTCATATATTAAAACCATTTTTAATTCGTGTTAATTTAAGAAGTAAATTGTTGTCCAAAAAATATGAATTTGGTAATGGTAAATATAAAATAATGACACTTTGCGGACGTTTGAAAATAAGAAATTGGGAAGCTTTACATTCAATTTCGTATAATCCAATACGTCTAGAACGCTAGACACATTAACTTAACAAGAGTCTGTTCTTTGAAATAGATTAGATAGGATTGAAGTTTTTAAAGGCAGAATGAACTTTTTGATTTTTTGCAAACGTAAGTTGAAGTTATCAATAAAATAATCTACTTCTCAATAACAAAAACTTCAATAACAATAACTTAATGTGAACTCGAACAAGCCATAATAAATCTACTAAATGGAATACAGCAAATGAAAGATAAATATTATCAACATACAGTTATTTATGGAACGAGTTACAAAAATTGGATTTTAAAAGACCCGATGAGTTAAAATTCTTAGGTTTAATTTTGATAGAATCAAGCGGGACGATTCGAGTAAAGGAAAAGAAGAGAAATGTAAAGAAAACAAGGAAAAATGGAAAATGGACGCCAAGTTGAACATGGTAAGACGAAGTTTACCGGGTCTGCTAGTATCTAATAAGAAAATTTACATGTTGAGTTCTGTTTACATGAAATATACAATACTAGACTCTTTCTCTATTTACATCGGCAGTTTCATTAGTTCGAAAGTCATACAAGTACCTGTTGCAGCAGAGCCACAATTTTACCCTAAGTTTCTTTTTCTATAATGCCTGATTTCTAATCTTGCCCGTAGGACTTCGTTAGATAATAAGCATTACTTTTATCTTTCGAAACTAAAGTAGCAATTATTCGATGTCGCCCGAAAAAACTCCAAATTAGGTTGGTTTAAAGTGAGACCGAAATCATTTGATGCGTTACTAATAAAAAAATACTAATAAATACACAACTCAAGAAAATTTATTTTCACGATATTGAAATATTTTGTTAATAAATAATATTTGTATCATTATAATTCCATTTTTTTAAATAACCTTTAAAGTATTACTTCCCAAGCTAAATAGGTGTATCACAATATTTAAACTAATTTAAATTTTAAAATGTAACTTATTCGAAGAAATATAACCCTAGGCTCTAAAACAGTGTTCGTATTATTCGTTATTGAACAATTCAACTGATTATTTAATCCTCGTTGTAGTCTCTGAAATCCATTATTTCGTCTTTTTATGAAGCGTCTCACATCAAACAAGTCCCGATCAGATGTATAACAATTACATGAAAATCCTATTAGTGAAATTCTATCGTTATCCATGTCATAACTGCACCATTTAATCTATTTTTTCATCAAAAAGTGAGTGAAAAATTTTCAAAAGAAAATTTTATTGATTAGGATTTATTAGAGAACAAAAAAATTATTAATTTTTAGCACTTTTGATGTTATCTGTTGAACTTCGTTAAACGAACAATATAAGCTGTGAGCCCTTACAATTTTTTGTCCTAAATTAGATAGATTGTATCTTTTGAATAGAGTATTCATGCTGAAATTGTGTTGTAATTTTCGTAATTTTTTTTCACCGTACTTACGAATAGATAATTTTTTGGGTGAACTTAAGGTCTAAGCGGAGAAGATCACTGGTTCTTTTTTCGCATTATGTTTCAAAAAAACGATAATCGTATTATATTATCGGGAATAAACCTGAAAATTGAAAAACAGAAGAGAGAAAATATAAATGAGTGGTTAAAATATCAAATTAATATTAAATTAATATGTTTGATTATAATCAAACATTATTTAACCAATTTACCAATTTAACTCATATCCATAGTAGGAAGAAAATTACAAAAGTTGAAGCACTTAGACAAACACGATTTATGAAAATTACTTAGATAGACAATTAAGCTTAATACGAAAAAATTCAAAGTATTTACGAAAATCTTGATTGCACTTGGCAGAAAATAATACATATGAAAACGAAAACACTCGCAGAAAAATGCATTCACAGTTTAGATCAATTACCCAAAATCGAGAAATTTAACCCCCCATCAACCAGGGAATGGAAAGTTAAATGCGGAAGGTATTTTTGACTTGGTCTTAACCTTGAATCCCACTCGATAGCAAACAGCATTGTGAAACGTGTATGTGTTTAGTTATTATGATTTAACAAAAAATGAAATTCTGTTTATTAAAATTATTGCATATATTGCATGAATTTTGCTTTGAATTGGATTATATCCGAATCATTATAGATTATGAATTTAACACTCATGTTATATAGCAATTCAATTACAGCCAAATATCTTTTAAAAAGGACCCATATTTTTTCGAATGACTTAAGCTGAAAAAGGGTTGAATTGTGAGAAATTCAATGATAATTATGAACTTAATTTTTACAAACGTCATTGGTGAAATGACATTAGAACACACTTTTACGAGAATCTTATACCTATTTTTTACGTTGGAGGTCTGGACTACCGGTATTCATTAAGGGAAATGATTTACTAGGTTGTCGGAGTTGTGTGTTCCGCTGTCAGTTCATCAACGATATTCCAATGCTCAATAATTAGGCTGTTGCAAATATCAATTTCTTCTTTTGACACCCCCCCCCCCCCTTCGAAATTTCCAAAAAACCCGAAGGGGCAAATAATTAAAGTTTGAAGTATTTTATGTAAATTTTGAAAAAATCTTTTGAAAGTATCCGAAAGATTACAAGACCAAAAAACAAAATTTTTAAAGATAGAATTTATTTCACCATGTATAGTCTAGATTTTAATGAATTTTCCGATAAAAATTACTTGATTTGTAAGTATTGTGCAATGATATAGTATTTTTGTTGCATACAAGCTTTCGTGCAATTTATTCCAATTTATTTGTTTTTCGCATTATTTTTTATTGTCCCCCTCCCCCTGCGATGTTCCAACTCCGAGTGACAAAAGAAGGATTTGAAATTCGATCCGGCCTTATTATGAATTTAAAAAAAAATATTCTTATTACTTACGACCTTTTGAATATTATGAGCAGGAGTAAAAACACAAAATTAAGTTACTGCGGTTTGAGCGTGTCGATATTTGACTATTTAAGGCGCAAAGAAATGAACAGCACACCAGGTTTGCCTTTTCATCGCTTTTGTTTGTGTTAGTAAGAAGACTAGATTAAAAAAAAATTGAAATTCCATTCTGATTTTTTTACTTTCATCAAAATATAGTTTTTAAGAATCGAATTTTTAAAATCAAAATAATCAAAAAAAGTATTCATGTAGTTCAATAAACTCTTGTACAATTACTAAGTACTTAAATGAGCAAACCATGACGTTGCATGAAGTATACCATAGTTTATGCAGTGGTACCTGCATATGGCTATGTTCTCATACGTTGGTATTTTCTCTTCAATTAAATCAACTGACTCCAGTCATTATTTACTATAATTAACATTGATTGGAATATGTTTCGAATCAATTCAAAAAACAAAATTTTGAGAATACTGTCATACCAATTAAAAATTTATCGAATTAAGGTAAGAGATTTTGAATATAGATAATTAAAATATTCGCGAAATGTTTTTTTCACAATTTCAGTGGGCCTACCAAAACAAATATCTTCAGGTTTTAATAGGAATTTGTAAGAAATCCATAACAATTATGATAAATCCAGCAGCAGTAGTTTGCAGTAGTGAAGAACATGAAATAACGATAGCAAGGATTTCTTTTATGGTATGCTTATATTAAGCTATAACTGACAGGTAACAAACAATTTTTTTTACTAAGCTAATACCTATTGATTAGTTAATAAAAAGCAGTGTTAAGAATCATCAAAAACTGCAAAGCAAAGACCAGTTCGGCAAATTTAGATGCGCCTTTTCACCAAAATGAAAAAAAAAATAGGAGGTGAATTTCAATTTTAGTTTATATTTGCAGTATCTTGCTTCGATTGAGTATTTGGATCATGCAGAGATTGTGCTGGATCAAGATAGTTGAAATTTAAAGAAAATACGTAAATGAGAAAACGGAACAGTTCTACCAGTTACTGGTTGAAGGTTTAATGAGCGACTTGACATCGTTACTTATGTGTCGTGTTCCTGTTTTCTCATTTCTCAAGGAGAACATTGAAATTTATCATGCTAGAGTTATACTCATTAAATAATCATAACAATGAATTACATTCATTACTTTTTTAAAAAACGAAATTGTTCTTAAGGTAGAAATGCGACATCTGATGTCAAGTCGTGCATTGGACCTTCAACCGGTTATTGGTTTAATGCCCCGTTTCCTCGTTCAGGTATGTTTTTTGTTCGGGTTTCGATAATTTAGAACCAGCAATTTCTCTGTTGGGGCCACAAGGGTCGAAGCGAGACATGGCAAATGTAAATTAAAAATTTTTTGCATTATTTTTTCCCTGCCCTTAGCAAAACTAAAGTAAGTAATTCACAGAAGTCAAAGCCCTGCTTTAATTTCAAAGCACTTGATAACTTGACATCAAAGTTTGGTTTTTGTCACCTTCAAAATTCACCCAAATTTTTGGTCGAAAATTGAATTTTTGGTGCAATTATAATATTTCATACTGTAGTTGCATGACTAGATAGATAGATTAGATATTGTAGTTGCATAACTGCAGGCGATAATTTAAGTGAATAATATTTTCATTAGAAGGGTTTCAGTGCTGCTTTTGCGGAAACGTGCTACAAAATTTGTGTTACGCGATATTTTGTATGTTTCTGTTGTATGACTTCTATGTGTTGATGAAATCAAATTAGAGAATCAATTAACGACTTTCTCAAAAGTATTTTATTTGTACATACATACACACCTCTAACTTTAAGGGTGTAATCATTATCAACAATCAATTGTTTCTACAGTTAGATGTTTTTTGTTCTGTGCATTAACTAGCCTTTATTTGTCATTAACTGTGAACGTTAACCTTTTTAAAGCTACGAATTTTTAAATTCTTACTCCCAGGGATGAAAATCCTGAATGAAAAATTCTTACTGCCGTAATGAGGAATTTCAGTATTTAAAATCTTTCTTTAGTCTAATATTTAAAGCTCAATTTTTTTTAGTTCTTCGTTTAGGTCTTCGATATTGCCCAGAAAAAGCAGATCAGATTTCAGATTCTTGTTCTGAATCAGAAATTATGATATGCAGGATTAGGCTCAGAATACACACTGTATACAAATTCAGAATACAGGATTGAAAATGTAGACATGGAATTCAGAGCCACATTTATGTTTAAAATAAAGCTTTTAATTCATATTCAGCCCTATTTGAAATTTCGGATTTGGTGTATGGAATTCGAAATATATATATTTAAAACTGTATGATGTATGGGTATGGTGATACATTTTTATTGTATTATTAAAATCGCCTTAACGTATGCAACTTAACGTGCTGGATAGTTTCATATTACGATACGATGTTTAAAAACATCGCGTTATTTTAATAACATCGCCTCCTCGTCTTTATTAGTTTTGAATCTTTTTCCACTCTTGAAATTTCCAGTTTTTCATAAGTGTTAATTGATTTCTACAAATTTTGCGAAAAATTATTCAAAGTTCAGTGGGTTACTTTCGATTGATTGAGATTAATATTTTATTGGAAATCTGTCTTCAAACCTGTCGAAAAACAATTAATATTAGCAGTAACAAATCCTTTCCAGTCTAAATCACAACTTACGGGACCAATATTCTAGCAATTCTGAAATAATCAAATTTTGAATTTACAATACTTTAAAATACTTTTTAAAATGTCAATATTTTATTCTGCAATCAGGTTCATCAGTTCAAATAAACATTTTGAATGCATTCATAAAGATGATTTGGACAAACAGAACAAATAACTACTTTGTATCTATTACAATGACATTTTTTAAATACATTCAATTTTAGGCGTTTAGCTTCGCAGATACATGTAAAGAATTTTTCGTAAAAAAACATTCTATACTACAATTTCTGATATTTTAAAATTGTCAACTTAAAACCTAAGGAGATTTGTGGATTTTTTTTTTTGTAAAATTCTAGTAAAATCAAAACCATACATTAGGTCAAAATTTCCGACACTATGTTCTCATAAAGTGCTATACACGCTGCATAACTGAAGGCGACTTTGGTAAGGTAGGAATATTTATTTCATTTGTTATAGTGTAATGTCGGATAATTGCATAAATACTGACGATTTTTTAGAACGATTTGCATGCCCTATTGTTTATCTCAATACAGACGATTTTACACATTCCTTACAATTTATCTGGCAAGGTACTTTACAATCCGGAGCAAACTTAAATGTCTGAATTATATTTATTTATGCTATCATGCCTTGTTAGCAATATTTGGTATCATTACGCCCTAATGAAGGTGGTACAATACCAAAATTTGTGTATCGTTTTTTATTAAAAGATAGCTCAGTGATGCCAAATTTTGGTTTCTAATGAAAGTTTAATGATGCCTCGTTTGGCAGCGTTTTCAAAAAAGATTTGATGTCACAACGATGCCAAATTTTGGCTGTGAATAATACCTAAAAGTGGTATCATTATGCCTCCAAAACTCGCCTCGAAACGTTGGCTAAATGAGGTATCATTAAGGTTTCAGTGAAACCTACACTTGACATTATTGAGGTATCCATATATGAAAAGTGAGACCCAAATTTTGGCATTGTACCACCTTTATTCGGGCAAAATGATACCTCAATTTACTTTCAAGGCATGATAGCAAAATTAGGTATAATTTTGCCATAAAAGTCTGCTCGGGCTATATATCCAGACTTTTATCAATCTGTATGCCTTGTTTCAAATCCTTTTCACGCATTTTATTCTTTTCAGTTCTTATTTCGAAAACAGAAAAGTTGATGGTCTTGTGATATAGCTCAGTTGGCAAGTCCGTTGCCTCCTGAGCCGATTCCTGCGAGTTCGAGCCCAAGAGTAAACATCGAACACAGTAGTAACGGATAAGTTTTTCAATAACTGTCTGCCAACTGCTTATATGAAGTCGCGAATGCCATAAAGATGGTAAAACAACTATAATTGAATCAAAAAATTTACGTTACTTATGTAATTGTCCTTATAAATTCTATTTTTTTTTTTTATTAAAATTTTCTCGATACAAATATATCGCCTACATGTATGTTAAAATATTTGTTGGCGCTCTTGATCTCTCAGAATCCCGTCGATTTACCTTCAAAGCAAATTTTCACTCTTTCTCCAAATTCCCGCTGTATGTAGGCATAACTGTACCTACTTTCGTTTCGGCCAAAGTTTACAACCGTCATGTTTTCCGAGGGCTTTATTTTTCTCTCTCGAAAACGTTCCATAAGAGATGCCTGCTGGCCGGCTTTTTGCATTTATGCATTCAAAAAGTGAAAAGATGTCAGTTTAATTGTTCTTTTGAAAGAAAAATTAGCACGAGACGTGCACGTGCAAAGCAGGAACTTCTAGCGAGTAGCTATAGGTGCACCTCGAGTGCACGCCTTCAAGGGGGAAAAACTTACAACTTTTCCCCAAACCGAAAGACGGCCGAGACGTTAGTTTGTCGCCAGCCAGGAAATGGTTTGTAAAATTGAAAATTCCTGCACTTTTCCGGTTTTAAATGGAAGTTGGCCCTCGGTAACATATTCACTGTTGCTACATCAAGGGGAGAGCCTGAGGTGAAAAACAATTTGGGACAACCATGGAAAAACGGTAGCCAGCCAGGAAAAGGGTGCACGGAAAAATCTTCAATCAACAACGACGGAAGAAATGAAGCGTGTTACATTATTTATGAGCGGTAAATTTTGGCGTGAGTCTGCAGGTTGAAGAATTGAGAAAAGTTCTTCAAATGAGTTACAATTGAAATTGGTAGGTACAAAACAATGCCGGAAAGAGCGCCATTCTGAGTCGAATAAACTTGTTAAGTTGCCAAGCAAATGCCGTTGACAAAATTTGCTGAGCTGGTTTCGACAATTTTCTTCATTTTTGCTGATTGTAAGAAAGATCGGGGTATCATTTTGTTCAATGATGAAATTCAACAAGACGTGCTATATTTCTGAGGTTTTTCTGTCTTCCAAATTTTCCGAAAAGAAACAGAAATTGTCTGTGCTTTAAAATTTTGCGCTCTAAACTCAAATTTATTAAGTATATTTTCTTTGGTTTAGGTGATACGTTGATTGGAAAACGGTGAAAAACACATTGTGTATTTTATAGAACGACACAAAAAATTAATTTCTCTGAAAAGTTTTCATATCAGAGATAAGACTTTGCTTTATTCAACGCAGAAATAACATAAAAAAATGTAACGATATTATATCTTATGAATCTTGAGGAAATATCTAAAATCACTGTCATGAAGATCTTTTCTATCTGTTTATTCCTGTAAGAATGCAGTTTTTAACTTAGTGAGGAGAGCTTCACCCTACTTGTTGTTTAATATGATATCTTTCCAATATGTTTTCAAAACAATTAATGATTTGAAAAATATATTTTAAATTGTTGAGAAAATTTAAAACTTGGTATTAGTTCATTTCGGGAAATGTAGATGAGGGTGGCAATGGATGTATGGGAACAATTCCATGATCGAATTTTACAAAATGACTATATAAATTTTGTTGCTTGACTCAAATAACTGACCTGTGCCAAATTTCAGCTTAATCGATGATTCAGGGCTGCCTCTAAGTTTCGGTTTTTTTACCCTCAAAAATCATAAAAAAAGGAGAGACATGCAGGGTGCACAATGATGCAAAGATGAAATTTATCTGGAAACAAATATTAACGCTTTCCTCTTAAGTTGCACACATTTTACGTCTTAGACGAACTTTTGCAATAACTAAAGGCAGTCATGTTGACAGAATTTTTTTAGGGTTATTCTACAATATTGTAGAAGGTATTAATTCATAAAGATTTGTCAACAACACTTAACATATGTTTCTTAAACTGAAAGTTTTAAAACAACTTTTCACGCCTACGCTCGGACGTTGGTGCGATCACATGTTTCTAAATTGAACTCTCGGTCAGTGCATTTTTTTTTTCAATTCGTTAAACTGAAATAGATTCCGGCCTACCGATATGGAAAGAATGCGAAAGAATACGATTAAAATTGCGTTTGGTGCGTGCGCGAGGCCTCCGGCATATGTTAACGTTTTTGTTTTTGTTCAGAACACATTGGAAATACAAGCGTCCATTGTGCATTCTTTGTACAAGGACGAAAATGAACGATGTTTTTACCTAAAGTTTATGGACGAAACAGTGTTTAATAGCTTTATCAATAAAATGGACGCCGAGTACCCCTTCATATATGAAGATGGAACCAGGATTATGGTAAAATTGGACGTTGCGAGTAGTGTTCATCGTTATGTGCGAATATTCAATTTGCCTCCCGAGGTCGATGACGAGGAAATTGCAGTTGTTTTGGGACAGTATGGGACAATTAAGCAGCACGTTAGAGAAAAATTTGCGACAAATTCTGGTTTCCCTGTGTTTAACGGTATTCGTGGCGTTCACTTGGAAATCGCCAAGGAACTTCCAGCGAATATTTTCATCTCAAACTTCAAGGTTAGGATATTTTATGATGGTGTTAAAAGTCGGTGCTTCTTCTGCAAAATTGAAGGCCACCTTAAAGTTAACTGTCCCAAGCTGGCAAGCATCAACGTGGTTGGTTTGAATAGCGTTCACCAAAAGTCATCGGAACCAAGTACATCGTTCAGCCAAGTACTTAAGAAAGCATTGGTTGGGGCCACACCGAGGATTGAAAAAATTGCAAATAACTCGACAACGTTGCCGAGCAAGCTTAAAACCCGATCAACACGACAATTGCTACCGAGCCTCAACGAAGCCTTACACACAACGGCTGCCACAAAACCGACAACGTCTGCAGAAAAAATGAGCAGCGGAGAAGAGATCGACGACGATGACGATGACGATGACGATGATGATGAAGATGACGACAACGGCGACGACGACGACGATGGCGATGAGAACGAAGAAGATGAAGATGACGATGACGAAGAAGACAATGATGACGACGCGCAAATAGAAGTGGATAAGGTTAATCTTAAACGAACTATTTCCAGTCCTAGTTCGACCTTGGAAAACGAATCCAGGAAAAAAATAAAGCCAAAAAGCAAAATTGCATCGGTCGAATCGATCCCGGAATTGAGCCAGACCGAGACCATAGGACGCCAGACCCGAGGAAGAGAAGCGACAGTGACGACGAAAAAAAGCAAATGAATTTTATAATTTCAAGAAATTTTGTAGCAACTGATTTAGGAAACGTAAAACGCAAATCATGATAATGTACATTTATATTATATTATTCGTGAAAAGATTATTAGTTGTAAGTTTTTTGTTGTAATTAGTTTTAATATTTTTTTTTTGTGACTCGAATGAACACTAAGTGTTTAAAAAGTCAGAAATAAAATTTAAAAAAAAAAAAAAAAAAAACTTTTCACGAGGTTTTGGTGGTGTTCTAAAATAATGTTTTTCGTGATATTTTTTCATGGTGGTATTTTATCAAAATGTTTCAATCAGCAACATTTTAAATAATTATATTTCACATCTTTAATTGAAAAAGGATAACCAAATTTTATTTTTGTTTTGAAGTTATGAGGCAATATGTGTTGAAAATCACTCTTTTAGAGCTTTAATAACTAAAAGGAGCAAGTTAAAACATTCTTCGATGGTTGCATTTTAAAGTTCATGTTATAATTTATACAATTTTAAAATACTGGAGATATGTTTTTTGATTAAAGTTGATGAAATTTACTGAAAATCATCAAATTTTTAATAAACATGTATGTACAAACATTATGTACAAGAACTCAGAAACTTCTGGACCAATTGATGTGAAATTTGATATATATTGGTTTTTTGAGTAAAAAATGGTATTTGTGGCTTTTCTGGTCCATCGCATTTTAAGGAGGGGGGCGTCAATGTAAAATAATCTTATCATACAATAAAAAATTATAAACTTCAGTCAATTGACAAAATATTCTCATGAAATGTTGTTGAAATGCTTATATTTACTTGTTCAGATAATTCTAGTTCAATTTTCAGTTCACTGTTCGTCATTCTGTAAAATACGAGAATTTTAATTATTTTTTTTTGTTTCGATTTAAGTCGTTTTATCATCTTTTTGACATATGTATTGCAATTTGATTATTTTGATACCTGGAAAAATATAAATATGATTTAATGTCTGACTTTGTTCACTGTCAATCATGAAACGAAACATTATGATTTCTTCATTTTATCAGATTAAATTCAATATTCAACTATATTTCAAATAATCGAGAATTCTCAGTTCATAACGTGATTTATTTTTTCTTTTTATTCAAGATTCAACTGAAAATTGAAAAGAAATGTAAATAAGGTTGACTATCTATTTGCAATGATTATAAACTTGTTTAAAAATATTAACCATGGATGATTTCTGATCTGACCAGAAATTTGTAGAAGAATTCCGAATTAATCTCTTTTTACACGTGCTGTTAAATTTTATGTAAGTGCATATTCTATTTTTGAGCACTAATTCTTTTATCCCAAGCCTTAAATTCTGGTTCAATTTGAAGTTACAATTCTTATTGGTTTCTGATGTTTCGAAAATATGGATTTCAAATTTGTAAACTAGACTGCTAAAAATTTACTTTCAAGCAAATTTCTAATTCATATCTCATATTCATATTTTGAATAATTTTTTAATGCCTTTTCGGAAAAAAAGCATTGAAACTTTAATTGTGATTTATTTTGAATGAGTACAGTAGAATTTATAATTTTTTCAAGTTTTTGTTATGGTCATAAGGAAAAAAAATGGATTCAAACTGAATTTCCTTTTTTATTGTGGACCGATTAAATTTAAAGTTTCATAAAATAATTATTTGAAGGAATTCGAATAGCTTTTTAAAAGATACTAGAACTTTGGAAAATAACTTTTCATGACTCTTCGATACATTTTTAAATGAATAGTACGTGTAACAAGAAAGCTTTTTCTCAATTAATTAACTATCGTTAATTTAAGGCAGGGCCAAGATTTTACTTGGATGATTTTATATCAGAAATAAAGCGAATGAAAACCGACACTAAGCAAGGATTGTTACTGATTTGACAATTTTGCTGAAGACCGTAGCACGTTTTGTGTTATCCTTCAATTGGTTCAAAATCCCTTCGGAAAATCGAATTTGAATCTGTCAGGAAATAAAACAAAATAAATTTTCTTATTTTTTTTAAAGAAGTGGAAATTCTTTTTCAAAATAAAAATCCTGACACAATTTCTCAATATTTTCGATAATTAAAATAACATTTGAAGATGGATAGAATATTGTTAATATTTGAAAGGGTTGGAAATATATTATTTTGGAATTTTTTAATTATTCTACTTTTACAGCCAATAGAAGAAATTGAAGCCAAAAAAAGTGCTGGTGCTGGTCGAAAAATAGTTATAGGTATATGCAACAAGTGCAAAAATGTGATTTTTTCAGCACGTACATTTATCTAACGATTTTTGCCGAGTTGGATAGTTACGACGAGTGTTGTGAAAACCGAGTTTTGCCACGGACTACGAATTGCTTGCAATATTTTTGCAATACCACAAATCACCCTCCAGAATCAAGATTTTCTACCTGAAGAAACCTATTGTTATTTTTACTTAAAACATCATTGGAGCCAAAAGAGTATTAGTGCAAAAAAGCCAATTTCGAGAAATCACGCTTTTGAAATGTTGTTTTTGGCCATTTTCTAGACTAAGGTTGCCTTAATTTTTTCAGCACGTATCCGGGACGGAAAACCGGGCAATTTTTATATAAAAACTTGGCAAAATCCGGGCATTCGGTTTCAAATTGACGATCATAAATCTGGGCAATACTCAGGCAAATTTTATCAAAACTCAGAAATTCCTCAACAAAAATCAAGACAAAAAATGGAAAAAAATTTTTGTTTTTTCATGAAAACTCATTGATTGATTTTGAACCGTATTTTAGGCTTCCAAAAAACCTTTCTGATAATTGTTTTAAAACTTGCTCAAAAATTTTATTTTGGAGGTGTTTGTTGTTGTTTTTTTTTGTTTAATTTGCCAAATAAAGTGAATAAATCCAGGCATTTTTCAATGAAATCCAAGCAACTGGGCTGGGCCGGACTGTTCTTAAAATAAGTATTAAACATCCGGGCAAACCCGGATAAAACCGAGCACTGGCAACCTCATTCTAGACATTTATAGAATATTGCCATTTTTACGAACGTAAAATTATGTTGATATAACCCAAAATATATAAAAAAAAATCATCAAAAATTATTTGAAATCTGAAGAATCGTTTGGCATAAATAACAGCAAATCGATCATTTTTGCACTTATACCCCTTTAGCCATGGGGGCTTTAAATAAAATCTTTATTGAAAAGTACCATTTTTCGACATGAGTTTTTCGGCATTTAAAGCAGACCTTTTTAAAACTAAACTTCGTAACGAAACACAATAATCTTAGTGCAGAGTTTCAAAACAGAATTTGCAGACATCAAATGAAAGAGTTGGCAAAAAAGATCAAAAACAGTCGCAAATGGAAGAAAAACGGAGTGGATTCAAGTCACAACATCTTCTTTTGAAAAATTCAATAGGGAAATATGCGCCGAATGATGTTATGATTTCTAAGATGGTCTGATGGTTTGATTGTGATCAAACGTTATAAAGTTCACTGTGAAAATAATTCGATTTTTAATATAAATTAGCTGACCCGGTGTGCTTTGGTTGGCATTATTTTAAATAGAACTTCAACATTATTCGATAGCTACAACTTTTAAATGCAGCTAGAGTTTTGAATTGTAATGTAAAGATTATTTCAAATTATTTACAGAAACTTGATCTCTAAATTCGTTTTTAAATATCTGAAGTTTTTACTTTGCTTTTAAAGCCTCATAGATTCTTTAACAATGCAAAATGCATGTTTTTTTCTGGTAGGAATTTTCCATTCAATTTCCTCAAAGCTATCGATCTCCGTTCATGTTTTTTTTTATACCATTGGTTGATAAGTTCTTTTACAACAATGTAGTAATTAAATAGAAAAAATTTCAGGTTGTGAAAAAAAAATGTATAGGAGCCCCTCTTTTCCTTTCCTATAACCCTGATGGAAGGATGGAGTTAAATAATAATCAAACGAAAAAATTCTCGTACCACATGCTCACCTTTTTAGTTGCATTTATATGATTGGTTCTCAATCAATGACAAAATAAAAATGAAAGGAAGCCTTCTCCCTTTTCCTGTAGCCCTACTGGAAGAAGGAAGTTGTACTTATTATCATAAGAAATCTTATTTTTGAACTAAAAAAATCTTCCATCCTAAATTTGATTTCGTTTGCTTGAATAGTTTCCTAGTTTTGCAATATTAAAAATTTAAGCGAGCCCCATTTCATTCTTTCTATCTTCCTTGCTTTCAATATCCCACCCACCCTGACAAGTTTCACGCAAATCGGTTCAGTAGTTTCCGAGTCTAAAGGTAAAGACAAACAGACGGTAATTCATTTGAATTTCGATTCGAAATTATGGTTTTTTTTAAATCGCAATTACTCGAAATCATAACCAATTTGGTGTGAACCCAGGTCACCAAAGTTATCAAAGTAAGCGATCAGAACACAAAAACGTTAATCTTGTTAAGTAGGTACACCAAATTTGTTTTGAAGGGAATTCCATTTGCCACCGTTTGCACTCATTTTATTATTCTTATGAAATAAAAAGCACAAACGTACGAAGAAATTTATTAACAGTGGAATGTATCTCCTTGATTTAAAAAAAAAACTGGAGCTGTTAGAGGATAAAGAATTGCATATATGGATTCAGTGCCCCCTATTCAGTTCAAAATCAGCTTCAAAACTCTTGACATCAAGAAAAACCGAGAATGTTGTAGACCTGCGTTAGATATTCTTTTTGCAAAATAAAAGATAGGTTACTGAATCAAGACGATAGGAATCATTTGATGTTTGTTTAAAAACCTTCCAATCATCAAGAGATCGAAATGAAAAGAGTTATTAAGGCTATAATCCAATCCTGGAATCGGTCCGTTCCTTTTGTTCCATATTGGTTATCAATCTTGAACAATGCCGAAATGGTAAATAGATTGACAAATGGCACTAAATTGTCGGCTCAGTTTGTGGTTCCATCAAATCCCGAGCATCTCCGGTACCATCAGGATGCCGATGTCTAGATTGATTCCGGAATGCCGTTTCACCCCAGATTTCTGTTCGAAACCCTCTGTGGACCCAAAGTTTAGCCAGCAAGCAACAGTTAAAATTGGTCCAATGGCCTCTGCTGTCTCTTGCGTCTAGCGTCAACGCCGAGGCAGAACGATGATGATGGAATGATAAATTATGGATGCTTTTGCACGCAGAAACGTGTTTTCTGTTATGGTTTCCCCATCCAACATTGGAATGTGTCCCTTTGCCGGCCGGCCGAGATCCTTTTGTGTGGTCGCAGTTGAACCTGTCCGTCTGTTGGCCTGTTGGTCTTTGGGACGGAAGCATTAACCCTCCGGATCCTGGTCCGGCATCCTTTAGAAGAGCTATTGGCTACTGTTATAGCCATTAGCACGAGGTACCTTCTACTGCATTTGTACTGTGTCGTAGCTCTCCCGGTTGACACAACAGCTTAGCAAATGCTGCCCATTTCCATATCGCCGTCGTCGTCGTCGTCGTCCCTGTGCTAATCCCACACTCACTCGAGAAGATGGTCATCCACTTGAGAACAGTGGGTTTTGCAAGACTGTGGAGTTCAAGACTGAGTTCAGTTCGTGTTTTAATCAATATTAGGAAATAGAAAAAAAAACTTTGGAACAACTTTGGAACTCCTCACCTTACATACCTCCATTATTGATGATGCACAAAATGTCAAATTAAGCTGTTAAACAAATGTACAACCACTTAAAAAAAGATTATAACAAATAAGAATTAAATTCAATATTATATTTTCATTTAAGGGTTATTTCATGGTAGTTAAACTATTTTGATGAGTTTGTAAATAGTTAAGTCTTTAAATTATGTCAAAAGGTAGGAGGTTGAAACTTGACATGATCATAACGTGCAGTATAACTTAACTCAGGAACTAGAAAATTGCGCCTGAAAGCATGCAATTCCAATTAATAACCTATTGGATCAACTTCTCTTTGTCTGATACTTACAAACTGTGAAATGAGGTTAGTCAACGGACATTTTGTGTTTTGCTACATTTTTGCCTAGGGTCAGGGCACTTTGAATTAAGGGTCAAGTCTCCTTTGGTAAAGCAACAAGTATCTTTGAACTTTAAAGATAAACCGGTTGGATAAAAATCATGACAATCAGTTGAACACCCTTTAACTACCAGCTAGATCTTTTTAAAGTTGATTTTTTCTTCGTTTTTACACGTTTTTGCATTCATTAATTAAATAAGAAAACATAATGCAATATTCAAAGGACCAAAAAACTTTATAACATAATGAAATAGATGCCATACAACACAATAAAAATGGAATTAGTTTTCGTTTTCGTTCTAATACCGTATACTGGGGGAACTTTGATCAGCGGGGTAACTTCGATTAACATGAGATTTTTGCATATAATCATCATTAACTAAGTGTAAAGTAAAAATATTTGAAAACAGTTTACTACGTTTGTGAGCCAATGAACTGAGTTACAAATAAGCTAAATTTGGTTTTTATTATGTGGTATTTATTATGAGATTTTTCAAATTACTTAAAGTGTAATTTTAAAATCTTCAAATATCTGGTTTTTGGAAGGCTCACCAACGAACATCTCTCCTGATCCTGATCAAATCTAAGCATTTAGAATCAAATGGGTTGTTTAATGTGAAAGTTCAACTTCTATCTTGGTTTAGGTTTAGTTTAAGTGTTATTTTTAGGGTCGTTTAATGATCATTTTTGGATATTAAAAAAAAGGTCATTTTCTTTGAAAAAGCCCGTATTGAAAAATGGCTAAAAACCCTATCTAATGGTTAAGTTTGAAGAAAAAAAATAACATGGGAACAGTGCGAGGAATCGCATGAAAGTAAAATTTCATTTGTTTTTGAAGCCAAAAAATATTGTGAAATGTTTATAATTACGAAAAAGCAACCCCAAAAATGAATGAAAAAAGTGATCAAAGTTCCCCCAGTATACGGTACGTGTTTTTCTTTCTGCCATTTTCTTATAAATTTTCGATACAATCGTTTTTGTGACGTCACAAAAAAATCCAATATGTCTCTCGGCATTATCTTATTTAAATACTCCTGGTGTTTATAGTGTGAAATTAAAAAAAAATCAATTCTAAAGTAATGGATATGCCTAATATTAATAAGTTTCATTCATTTAGAGTATTCACGTAACCGAGATTATTAATTTATTTTTTTCATAATCAAACCTTTCTCAATTGTTATTTCAAGATTATTCTTTAAAGCCAATTTCAATGTTTTATTGAATGAATCAATGTCTTTCGTATGAGGAAATTAGCAATCATTTGTGTTAGAAAGTTGCTTGCAATCAGCAAGGTTGTTTGTTGAAATCATTTCCAAATTCATCAGTCTTGTTGTCGTTAAGTTCATCATAGTCTTTTCCTACATTTTAACATTTTATTGTACATTTTTTCGTTTTCAATCTCATCCAAGAAATTTCGAAAGTCATTGCCACATAACTCAAGCCATGTCGTTAAAATAATTTCGACTTTATCAATGAAGTTATTAGAGTGTTCATTTCCCGGCCATTTTTAAGTTCCCGGGAATCCGGAAATTTGATCATCCAATTCCTGGTAATTCCCAGGATCCCGGGAAAAATCGAAAAAAGAGATCTAATCGCGGAACATGTCCCCGCTTTTTTTAGAAAATGTCTCGCCGTCCCGCCGTCTCGCTCTTTCCTGAGAAAACTTTTGTTGTAGACTCAACCTTTTCCGATTCTAATACTTCGAAATAGTTGGTCCGTGATTAAGGGGGGGGGGGGGAGGGGGGGGGGTAGGGTCTAACACTTTCAAAAAATCGATTTTTTTTATATTTTTATTTTCTTATTGTAAAACATTTCAAGAATGTTGTGTCAAATTTTCAGGTCAAATGAAGCAAAACTGTAGAAATTATAGGCCTTTATCTCCTCCTATCTAATACTGCAAGAAAGCAAGAGCAGAAACTTCAAACGCGTTTTTCTCGAAAGCACATTTTTAAAGTCCGTGGACATCGTCATTTGAAAACTACTTACCCGATTCTTTTCAAATTTGGAACATGTTTTCTACATATAAAATACCAGACCCCAACGTTTTTCTTTTTTTGTTTTTTTTACTTTGGAGAGATTTTAAAGATCAAAAATGGCGAATTTTTTCGTGAAAAATTGTAGTTTTTACTTCAAGCAGCCACACAAATTTCATAAAAAAAAATTTAAGTTAAATAAAAACGTTGGGGTCCAGAAAAACATCTACTAAAAATATTTTGCTCTGATTTTTTGACTTCAGAAGATTCTGTGCTGAGATACAGTGTCCACCGCAAATCCTGTTTTCTAAAAGGCATCCTCGAAAGTGCTTCGTCACCGGCTCATTTTTCAATATTTTTCTACGAAAAAAATACTAAATGTTCTTTTAACAATGCTTTGTATAATGCAAAAAATTTGAATACATTTGTTTGAACGATAGTTCTCGAAAAAAATCGTGAAAATGGTGTTTTTTTTTTATACCCGTTAGACCCTACCCCCCCTTAAAGAAAATGCTTCTTATTAAATCTCTCCTCGTTCATTTTCAAATCCTTTCTGTTTTCTAATCCTCTTTCATCCATTTATAACTTTCAAAACTAGAAATGTTCTTACTTAAAAACCATGACATTAACCGATAAGGCTTTAAAAATTGAATATGTGACACATTTATGAAGTTACACTGACTTACAAAAAACCTACATTTTGCCTCTATTTGAATTCATCAGTGCAACACAGAATCAGATAATCATTCATACAATTTTTTTCTCAAAATTTGCAGAATTTTTCAAAGTTTATCTTAAACAAGATTTAATGACTCGTTTAGTTCTTAGCATTTAAGGTTGCCAGAATATTTTCCAGACATATCCGGGCCGGGATAACCCGAGCAATTTTACTTTTAAACATGGTAAAATATAAGCATCTGATTTCAAATTTTTTAAACCAAAAATCCGGGCAAAATTCCGGCAAATTTCACCAGAATCACGGATTTTATTTTAAAAATGCAAAAGAAATCACTTGAAAACATATATTAAAATCAAAACACGTCAGCATATTTTTAATCGTATCTTAGGCTTCCAATAAACTGTTAATGATCATTTAGAATTAATGATGGTTTTTCTCCGGAATCCAAGTAAAATCCTTGAATATAAAGACTAAGGAAATAGTCAAATTCCGGGAAAAATTAAAATAGGACTACCGAGCGACAATTTTTTTTTCAATCAAACAATAAATGAATGGACGTGTTAAATTAAACAAACTTGATAGATGATCAAAACCGGCAAAAACTTTCTTCAGATTTCGTAATTTGTACTGCTGTGAGCTACAACATTTTTGGTTGAAGTGTTCGCAGTTTGCAATGATGGATATTTTCTTGAAAATTAAATTTTTTAAACAAATATTGTTTATCCTTAGGTTTTTTATTACTTTCCATGAACTATTTTAGCAGAAGGAACACATACATATGTATAAGAATGGTCATAAAAAAATATAGTTTCTCAAACTATAAATAGATAAATGTTAGATCTGCAATTATCAGCAACAAATTCCTTTTTCTTGATTATGGCTAAATTCTTTTCGATTGTATCATCAAAATAAAACATACAACTTACTGTGTAACAAATTGTCAATAAATAAATAATTTGATAACTCAATTAATAAAAAAAATTTCCTTCTTTTTAATGCGATTTCCCGCTTTTTTCGAAACATGTCCCGCTTTTTTCTGAAAGTATCTGGTAAGCCAATTATTTAGCCTAACTCTGCGCTGTGTGTTGCCATAATCGAACACTGTAGCACCTTAACGAACAAATTTGATTGCATTTTGCCGTAAATATTGGATAAAATTGAGAAAGACTCTTCACTATCGATAGAAGTTGATTTGCTAGGCTTGAGGTTATTCATCAAATCAAATAGTAAATTTTCAGGTAGCTGAAAAGCTGCACTTTTGATTCAAAAAGTGTCATTTCTCTACCAATGATTTTGCTACTGTCCACAGTTTGCAAAACGAAATTTCTAAATGATGAATATTGTCAAATAGAGCATTCCACCTTTCTTTTCTTGAGGAGTTTCTTAAGATTTTCTTCAAAACCGTTTTTCAATTCAATTTTGTTTTGTTAATGTCCATGTCCACATAAAAAATCAGCCTTAACCGTATACCAAGGAAGAACAATAATTTCCCTTACTAATTATAACGTATTTTTCCAGTTTAGGCAGTGTAATTTTCCGAATATATAACTCGATTTAATTTGACAAAAGTCCGGTGCGGCCCGATAGACCGGATTTCATTGAATAAAGCCCGTATTTTTCCCGATGTATTCACTTTATTTTCCAAAAAAAAAAAAAAAAAAACAGAAAAAAATACAAATTGTGTTGTAAAAGTTTTATTTAGGCGTCTAAAATGAAATTTTTTGCAAAAGTTTCATAAAAATTGCAAGGAAGGTTTTCTGAAAGCCTAAAATACGATTTTTTAATCCGCTGATAAGTTAATAAGAAAAAAAATAATTGTATTCAAGTTCTTTTTTCCTCGATTTGTGTTAAGTAATTACTAAGTTTTTACCAAATTTCCTTGTATATTACCCGGATTTTTTTTTCGACACGGATTTTTCCAGGTTGAAAGATTAAATAGCCTGGATTTTTTCGGCCCAAACACTTTCTGAAAAAATTCTGGCTACTTGACTCTTGAAATTGTCCCCTTTGCACAGTGTGATGATCCCATAGAGCCTATGGATTACGTCGTTACAAGTTAAAATTCGATAAAATATTTTTTTCAATCTTCAATTGTTGAAAGTACGCCACAAAAAATTGTTTTGAAGTTGTTGGTTCCATTTTTGAACCCTGAAAACCCACGTCTCTTAACCCTCCAAAGCCGTTCGGGTCAATACAACGCACATTTCAAACATCTTTATCATCATTCCAATATACTGATGAACTGGTAGTTTTGACAGACCAAGTATGTTCTGTGAAAATAATAATCAAATCAACGCCTAAAAACTAAAATTTGAATTTTTTAAATCGGTTCATTGAGAAATGAAATACAGCTAAGCAAAGCAAAAACTGGATGTCGTTTTTTAAAAGTAAGATTTTTTTCTACCGGAAGATCTGTCATAGCGGTAAAAACTTTCATTGGACCCCAACATATTTATACATTGTCGGATAGATGGATTCTTGACAATTTCAAACATCAATGAAATAATTAAATACAGAAAAGCTGTCAGAAGTTATGAGTATTTTAAAAATAAAATTGATTTTTCGGACTTTTAACTTTCTGAACCAGTTTCTGAAATCCTGATAATACATATCGACTTTATTTTGAAATGTTGAGTAATAAGAATAAATTACCTACACAATGAATATAATATCATCAAAATCGGTTAACATTTACAGCCAGGAGAACGAAATCAAATTACAACGCATATTTCCCCGAAACGGATATTTAGCGAACGGCTTTGGAAGGTTAAATTCGCTATTTCGAAGACTTTCAATCTTTATTATGAAAAATCCGTTGTATTTGTTAAATATATGTCTGCATGAACGAATATGTTTCCTACTGATTATGTAACACATAGAAAATAACTGAACACAACAGTTACCTTTTCAAGGGTTCATAGAATTCATCGGAATTTGGCCCATGTATGCTAAATCTAAGCTCAAAATATTCAAAAATTCAAGTCTCAAAACTTTATGTAGCTTTTTAATGAGATTTCAGATTCATATGAATTTTTTTTAATGTAATACTGGTTTGCTAAAGAAGAAAAATTTTCTTGATTTCGGTTTTTTACCACCTTTTTCGATTTTTTTTCATTCGTGTGGTGTAAAAATTCCCTCCGTATATTGCTATTATCATTGATAGCGCGAAAAACGCAACTCAGCATGCATACTGGGTGCTCAGGATAAAATTCCTTAGCATATGAATATAAAATGGTAGTGATGTTTTGTGACGCAAATTCGTTCTGACTAGCTGGAGTTGAGCAATTTTTGTTTATGAAACTTACAAGAATAATGGTAAAAACAGAGGTAGCTGTAAGGAACGAAAACGAATTTTTCTCGTTAAAAACTACTGCACGATACCCATTGTGTTTAAATTTTCAGCTTGTAGAATGAATAATTTGAATTTGCTACCTTACTCGTCAACGGTAAACTTTTGAATTTTCTTTAGGAAAAAACGAAAAAGTTAATATAGTTTAAAATGAGAAAACTACTCAAAACTGAGTATTGTTGGAATATACAAGATTGTCGTAGCCTTCGGCCGAACCCACTATCCAAGCTGCCTCTAGGAAAGTCATCAGTTTGAAATATTGACATTATTGTCGTCACCCGGTAACAGTTGTCCAGCATCAAGCATACGCGCGCCAGCCGAAGTCCCTGGCCTGGCCACATGGCCGGGAGCACAGTTAGCCATTATTGTCGTTTGGCCACCACTGCTAGATGGGATGGGAGACAAAGACAGCCGCTAGTGGAACCCATTAGGACCAGATTTGAATATGGGGTACCCTTGCAATCCCACTCGTTCTGTTGAGGACGCCTTCTTGCTTCCTCCGATGACAAACCCACTCGGCAAGGGCAGGGCAGGACTAGATCCCGGAATTGATCCCGGGTGACAACACGGCAGCTAACCGGTCCCTGTATCTCCGGCGTGCCCTGTAAATTGTGATGTTTATTATAATGCTTCAATGTTCGGTTTTTTTCTTTCTCTTCTCTGGGTCTCTTGCTGTTGTTGTTCGCTTATGGGGTACCCATCTTGGCCACGGACTTAAACCGTCTGCTAGGAAATTCTAGGTCAGTTGGCCAACTCTTGATGCTTGATACTGAATCGAAACGCCGAAACCAGGAGGGTTGGGAGCTGTCAGAGATTGTCTGATGGTAATGGCCTAGTGTAGTTAGCTAGTTGTCCACTGTTTGGTTTCGTTTGCTTTGCTTTGGCGTTGCTCTGGATGGCGACGAAAGATAGGATGATATGTTCTGGTTCAGCCAGCCAGTCAGTGTCGTTCCGGAAAAGGATGAAATGCTGGGACGAGTGAGTGTATGCGATCCGTTAGGAAGATTTGTGGCTGACTGACGATATGGTGTATAATAATAGTTTTGTCACACCGGCACACATTCACTTGAGAGTTATTCGGGGAAACATTTGGAAACAAGGGCGCCTAATGGTTCCGACAAATCTGGGATTGCTTAGGATTCCATATGTTAACGGAATATTGTATTCGATAAGATTCAAGCTTTGAACTTTATTTTGGTAACATGATAGATAAAAAAAAATAGTTAAGTAAAGGTTAAATGTGGTTAAAACATGTTGGCATGAGCAAGATATTTGATATATTATTTCATTTTTTTCTTTCCCTGGATGAATTTTCATTTCTTGTGTAAATATTGCGCTTATTAACACTCAATATGTACACTCAAACACTTTTAAAACTAATAAATTCAATAAATAATTTAAAGTATTTTGGATTCATTTTGTAAACGAGCTTATTTAAGACGATTGTATTTAAAGCGATTTCATTAATCGTTTTTCTCGAAATAATTCGGTTTTGAACATGTCAACATGTTGATTATTTCCAAACTACTTTTGGGTTATCAATTGAATGGAGCGTAGCTTCTCTTCACAAAAATGGATCAAAATGGCCACTTAGTAACACGGCGGAAGTTCCTAAACAAGTCACCTAAGAATGGTCTTTCAGGTTGAAAATGATCGATTTACAGTCCAAGTAGGCCACTTTACTCGAAACACGTGATGATTTTGTATTTTGATATATTTTCATCTTGCTCTCAGTGTAAATGCCCTCGTGATGTTTCAAATTTTTAAAATAGTTTAAAATTGCTGCTATGATCGTTGAAATCCATTTTTTGTTATTTTTCTGGAAGCACTGATACACTTTTTAAGCAATTGTCAAAAAAGAAAAACAGCAAATCTTTCTTGGCCTGACATTTAAGCAACAATATTATTTACATAGTTTTCCATCTCACGACAAAACTTCACTGCAAAAAATTCTGAATTCTTAAAAACACTGAAATAAATGGCCAGATTAAGCCATCGGGGGGACAATTTTTCACAGGAAGCCACTATGCAAGGTCGTGCGAACGGGAGAGGGGGGTTAAGGGGTTTAACCCCGTCCCCCCATGGAGATTTTATCCAAGTAAAATTTTCCCCAAAGTAACGGGAAATTACTTGATCTTGAAAGGTGTTCGAAAATAAGTGTTAGCAAGCAAGTCAGAAATTATGCTTGCTTCCGGCGGAATTTGAGCTTAAATCACCGTAGGTTCTAAATATTCAATTTAACAACACTATAAGACGTTCACGAACTGAAACAAATATACGATTGTACATTTCAAACGCAATTCAATAAATTTTTTGTATTGGAACTCAAAACTTGGGGTACAAAAACCCTACCTCGTCTTTATAATGGGTTTTTATTTAGAAGTGTAACTAAACAAGAACAGAGTTTTAAACCTTAGATCTAAAATCCTTCTAAGATCCTTAAAATTTTGATTAGAAAAGTTTATGTTATTACAAACGTTATGCTGGTATGAAATATTTTTCAAAAAACCAATGGATTTTATTCCACCTTTCTTGTTATTCTAAATGCTCAACATCATATATAAAAAGCTGTTGATCAATTACACAAAGCGAAAAAAATTTCATTTTTCGGTGGTGAAATTAATTTGGAGGGTACATAATTACAAAATTGAGTGCTCTGAATCTAAATATGCAATATTTCTATCAGCTTTTGCTTTTCAAATAACTTTCGAAAAAAGGTAAAAAAAAACATTCAAGATAGCTCTGCACTTTTTTGACAAAATTTTAAAACAAAAACACTACATTTTAAATAAAAATTTAAAATCATCTTTTCTCAAATATTTAAGTAATTTTGAGATCTGCCAAAAATGTTCTAGAAGTTTTATATTTGTTTACCTTTCGTCATTTGAAATTTTAAAGAAGTTTTAAACCAAATTGAATTCAAATACTTTTGAAGCATTCAATTTTCAGGTTTCAACAAATTTGTTAAATAAAACTAAGTTTTTTTTAACATTCTGCAAAAATGTCAAGAATATGTGCAATGATGTCTTTTCAATTTTTTTTTAAACTTTAGAATTTTATTTTTGTTTTAAACATGCTTATACCTACAATGAACAGAATCAGAATCAGATTTTGTAAGAAAAATATAGCTTCTTCCTTCTATTCTTTTAAGAACCCAATATTTTGATTTGAAGCAAAAAAATCTTCAGAGCTTGGAATTTCAATCTTTAAAACCTGCGATTGAAAATGTTAAAATTTTAATTTATTTTATTATTTAAAATCATGTTAATTGAATCGGTCATGATTTTTAGATAAATCCTTAAAAATTTGAAAAATGAATCGAAGAAGCATCTTTAAAACTTAATTGTAATGCGCAATGTTTATTTAATTTGTATTTGCTTATTGTTTCCAATATTTAGAAAAAAAAAAACTTGGAATTCTTTATTTTTAAATTTTGTTCAGTTTGTTATCAATAATTCACAAAATCACCCATTTTCCACCATTTCCTAGAATTCCATTCCATTGAATTTGAAGTTATTTTTTTGAGCTTCTATAATTAACTTTAAAAACCTTTTATTTTGAAAACTGAAAGAATTTGATTTAATTCAAAATGGTTGTATCTCTGACTTCGAGCACTGGCACTCTCGAAATAATATTTATTATTTTCCTATCTTTGAAAATTTTAATTTATTTATTCAGTCTAATTCATCATTTTTTGATGATCTCATCTCATGAAATCTCATCGTATTTCTAATGTGAATTCATGAATCGACTTTTTTCGACATGTTTTGATCCAGACGATTTTTTAAAGAAGTTTCAACTCAAATGGAGTTTTTGATGTTTTTTAAAGCGAAAATTAAATCACTAATTAATTTTACTTTATTTAACCTATATTTTTTAGGCTGCAATTTAACAAATAAGTTAAACTCAATAAAACAATTTTCTTACTTTCTTCAGAAATGTCAGAATTTGACTCAAAAAACTTGTAACAATAAATTAAAAATTTTAAATACTAAATGATTTTTCCATTCTAGATTATACATCATCATCACAATTACCATATTTTTCCATTTATAAATGAAGTGTAAAAAGCAAATTCTGGATAGGTATTTTTTTGTTTCATGTAGATTTGTTCGTTCATATTTTTATCATTGATTGATTTCACTTAACACTGATTAATTTTTAATCTTTATAAACTCTATCACCAAAACAAGAAGCGATGGACAAAATCTTTGTAATGATTCGGGTTCAGAACGCCAAAATCTACAAACAATTAATTTCTATAAATAAGTTTGGTAAGAAGTTTTAATTGAAAAAATTCTGTAAAAAGGGGTAAAATATTGACATAGTCATCTGAGCTAAATAGCATAATTTCCGTATTTTTATTAGCAAATATTAAACAAATTTTTAACGACCTCGTCTCGTGGTTTATATTTCTTCTTTTTTACCGTACATAGGTTCTTATTTTTTTGTTAAAAAAAAATCCAAAATTATGGTAAGTTTTTGAACTTACTAGCAATATCTGTTTCAGATTGAAAATTACAACCAAAATGATAACTTTTCGAAAATTATCTGAAAACTTGATTTCTATATGTTTTTTAATTATTCATAAATGTAGCTTCTGTCAACTGCTTGTCAAACAGTGGTCATAAATATGAATTGTTAGATTAAAATATTTTGAAACAATCTTCGTTCTATACACCATTTGATATGGTAAATTAAAGTAATGATTGGCTTCGGTTTTAAGTAAACCTCGTTTAAAGGCAATTTTGGTTTTAAGAGAATTAATAAAATTCAATTTTTGATTTTTATTTTTAAAGAAATAAATTGAAAACAAAAAAAAATTACAATTATTTCTCCCGTAATCAATATTATAGCCTGTTAACCATCAAATAAATAGAAAAAATTGAAAAATTTTAACTAAGAGACTCAATTAGTTTTTTTTGTGATAACCTTTAAATAAATATCAACTCAAATATTACACTTTTCATTGCAAGTCCAGATTTTTACAGAACTCAAAAAGATGATGTTGAAAACTAAGTAACAACGCAGGTTTCAGTGGTGGAATAGAGTTATCTTTATTCATGTTTCGTCTGTGAGGTCAGTAGAATACAACTATATTAATTAGCAATAGCTAATTGTCACTTTCCACTTCTTATATTCCCTAACCGGGAAAGTACTCATTTCTCAATGAGTACTTTGATATTCTTACCCAGAATATTTGGCAACACTGTTGTGTTACCACAAACCTAAGTTGAATTGTTTGGCTTCACAGTGTGATGATGTAAACATTTGTACCGTGTTTACCATCATCAGCTGTCATCATCAATCATCACCGCTATTGTTTCAATTGCGAATTGACTCAAAGCATGCGGAACCAAAACAAACTATGTTTTGGTTCTGCTCGTAGCAGGAATGTGATTCTGTGCCGCGCGGTTAAATAAGAATGGATCGGCCCGATCCGGAAAAGCGGTTCTTCTGCAGGCATCCGAAACCGTAAGTATCAACACCTCCCCTCAATTCAAAAATTAAAAATGCTGAACAGCTTCGCGTGCCTCGCTCTTGGTAACGCCTTCGTGAACGCATCAGCTGGCTGATCATCAGTAGAGATGTGTCGCGAAGAAAGCTGACCGCTTCTTATGATGTCTCTGATGAAAGCATACTTTACATCCAGATGCTTCATCCGCTGATGAGTCCGCGCCTCTTCCAGATACTGGATGCAAGGGATGTTGTCCTCCATTAACGTGAAAGGAGTGCTAACTACACCCAATTCACCAAGGAAGTTTGTTAACCACAAACCTTCCTTGACCGCATGGCAGAGGGCTCCTATCTCAGCTTCGGTCGACGACAGACTGACCGTCTGCTGACGTTTCGTTGGCCACGAAACTAGATTCCCGAAGACGTTTCGTTGGCCACGAAACTAGATTCCCGAAGATCATGTAAGCGTAACCTGATACAGATCTTCAATCATCGGAGTCGTTGACAAAATCTGCATCAGCATATCCGATGAGTAATTCCAATTTCGCGTTTCTGCGGTATACCAACGCCATATCAGTCATGCGTCGATGGTATCGCAGAATACGCTGCAGGCCTCGCCAGTGGCTATCCGCCGGGCTGGCCTGGTATTTGCTCAGTGCGCTAACCGCTGTCGCCAGATACTGCAAACAACCGATAAATTCTTTGAACGGCTGTTCGGTGATAACCTCACAATCATTCATCTTCGTCCAGTGAACGTTCATGCCACGAAACTTGTGACCTAGAGTTCACTGGACCTAGAGCCAACCACCTCCCATGCCGCGTATTTCTCCAGGTTTTTTTTTTCGATAGCTGTCTTACAGAAGATCCATGTGTACGAAACATAGAATGGGTTTCCTGTAACTTGGGTTAAGCTAACCGCTTCCCATATCTCGCGAGAAAGATCTTCGCGACTCCAACTCTTTGATCGCTACAAAAAGCGGGAAGGCAAAGTTCTGCAACAAACGTCCAATCTGACTCTGTGTTGCTAAAGTTTCTGGCAACTAACCGTCGCCGAAAATACCTCCTCCTAAGCCACAGAAAAATCAAACTGTAGGCTTGGATAAGCTCATTCATGCTGACTACAGCGTAGCTCCACATCACGAGAGTAACCCTCTCGAACAGCTTCTTCCAATCTCCAATCCTTGCTAATACTCCATCTGGAGCATTAGGATCTGACCAATCCTGGTTACAGATCCCGAGAGTCCTCCTCCCGGCCATTGGAAATAAAACCATGCTGCTAACCGCAGCGTGGCTCGTGTCGGCATCGAGAGTAACCCTCTCGGAACCCGACTTCTCAGCCTCGAACTCCAGTGGCACGTTCTGGCCGACCCGGAAAATCTCATTGCCTCTGCACTGCCGATCCTCTAGGCTGGTGGTCGTCTGTGATTGGATCAGCTCCTGTATGCTGACCACAACGCACAGCCAAAGCACGAGAGTAACCCTCTCGACTATCAGGTCCACCCAAGTTTTTCGGGGGGCAGCGTGGCTCGTGACGGCATCGAGAGTAACTGGCTGACCTTCTGGCTGACCTGGGACATTTCGCTGGCTGGTATCTGCACTGGCGATCTTCTGGCTGCTGGCTGGCTCTCTCCGGTGATTCTCTGGTTCGTGGCTGGCCCCTCGACCTGGCTGGTCCTTCTAAACTAACTAGACAATTTTAATAAAGAATACGAATTCAAATTTGAGAGACATGCAAGAGTTTTAAAGATGTTCACAAAATAAAAGCTACAGCCTCTTGCTAACATTTTTCATCCCTCAACTGAACTTTAAATATTTTAAACGCGTATAAAAAATCGTTCAACATGGGCACAAAAATGCGCTTGCCTTAAATTATCAATGAAATTAATGAAAGATTTTTTTTAAATGGAAGGACGTTATTATTGAACAAAATTTCTTCTTAAATGTTAAAAAACTTACATTTTTCATTTTCGAATCATTGAGTATATCAAGTTTTTTAAATATACTGGATTTTTGGAAGACTTGAGGTATGCTAATTTTTTTCAAAGGTTACAACGTTGAATAAGCAGTCAAAAAGCACCAAAGAAAGCGATAAAAATACTTAATTTTTAATTAATGTTGAAAAGCTTAAAGAAAATTTGGAAACATAATTGTAATAAACGGATGAATCTCTATTGTTTTCAAAATTGAATTACTGGTTTTTTAAATTCAAATTATTGTTTTGGAGATAGCAATCCCTTCAATTTTGGAAAGAGCCAAAAAATACTTTTTGGGATGATTTCAATCATGTTTAAACATAGCATCGAAATAGAATTTCGAATCAGCTCTCACACAGAACAGTGACACTGGCGGCGCTTTTTCTAATCTCGAATCCTATTCCGGAACGAAAATCATACATGCCTTAGTCAAATAATCCTGGGGCAGCTTTCCCAGCAGATCCTGGAACCAAAATAAACCAACTCAGATAAAACAACAACAGCAAATAGCGCTCATCCCCTCGAGGGGGGAAATCGGATGCTGGATAGTGGATGGAGCCCGACTCTGAATGAATGTATATTTGCAATCCAAATATTTGCAAGTGTCATTGTTTTGTCTGAGACTGGGCAGAGGATCATTCAGGCGCCATGCCACCACACTGCTGCTGCCGCCATCGTTTTGGGTTTTGAAGAAAGCTTTGAAACTTACTGGTGTTCTGGACCGCTTTCCTACTTAGAGCAAGAGGCGGAAACCGAGCGACACTATCTCGGATGAAAATTCTAAGAAAATTTATCCTACTTCATTAGGGTGTGTCAGGTTTAAATTCATTAATTTAAAAATATATACTGGTTCAAACAATTTTTTTCATAAACATATTTTTTTGCTCAAACCGAGGAAGATTGTTTTCAAAAATTCATAATTAGTCCAAAAAAAAAAAAATATGGATATTTAAAACTCTTTCGGTGACACATCCTATTTCCAAATCACAGGCTCATACCCGATGTCGGAGAATAGTTTCACGCTCCGGAAAATTTTGAAACTCACAGAGCCAATGGGATTCCTTGTGTGCTTCCACCTCCAATCATCATAATCTTCTTCGGCATTTCTTTGCAGTTTTCCCAAATGTGGCCTATGGCCACTGAATGGAAGTCGGTCGGAAGAGCTGTGAAGAACATTTTCGCCTTCCTATCATTCAAGCTTCGTTTGTTTTCTTTGGATCGTTTTGTTCATACGTAAGTTTTTCCTGCTGTTTGCGGAACGGAAGTCAAAAATAAACCCAACCAAAATAGTTGACACTACTGGGGCAAATCGAATGGGGGACACTGGAATTAACTTCTCGAAGTTGAAGGCTAAGACGTTAAG
Organism: Uranotaenia lowii; assembly: GCF_029784155.1. Lineage (NCBI taxonomy): Eukaryota > Metazoa > Arthropoda > Insecta > Diptera > Culicidae > Uranotaenia > Uranotaenia lowii. The sequence continues at coordinate 96,757,718 of NC_073692.1, read as the reverse complement.
TTTTCGAGTGCTGTATGCTGTCGGATTGTCACCGGTCGTCGTCGAAGACGGTTGCTTCCGCCGGAAATCACCGGAACGAGGAACATTCAGGTGATCTCTGCAAATATCGTATGCTAATGTTATGCATTAGGATGCTGCGACGAAAATAGGAATTTGATTTTTTCTTCAAACACTTTCTATGCATTGATATTACCGAAATTTTTTTGAAACCAGCAACTACTGATTGAGGTTAAAGATTTTCAAATGCAGAATTCTGGAAACGCAGATTTCAAGAGATGAAAACACATCTGAATAAATTCTATTCTTAAAATTACTTTAAAACAAATCACGGGATATTTTTTGACTTACCTACTATGAAAGCTTAAAACACACAGTATTAAAATCCAAATGACCTTAGTTGTTAAAATGTCGTTGAATGAAATAAACAAATAAATACAGTATTATAAGGAGAGCAAGGGTTTAATATTTGGTGTTTGATGTCCATCTTCAAAATCATTAAAAAAATGCAGACTCAAATAAGGGTTTTTTCCCTCCTCAATTTTAGTTACTTAGAAGTCTTTAAGATCTTCACAGAACTATCATATTATTGAGTTTATGTATAACAGTATAAAAATTTTTATAATTGGGTTTTTGGCAACGCTGCTTGGAAAAGGTGCTCTTAACTCTAGCTGGGAAGAAATTGTATTTTTTTCACTGCAAAAACCTCTTTAAAAGTGAAAAGTTGTAGTATTGTGAAATATAATGATAATTTCGCCGCGAAAGTGATGAAAAGTTCGGGTTCTAGCTTGTTCGATGTGATAAAAATTGTGATTGGAAGCCTACGGCAGCAAATTTTCACAGTTTCACTTTCGATATGTTCCTTTGACATGCACAAAAAGTGTTCCCAAATCCGTAAAATATCTATCATGTTTCTTTGAGCATTGAGTAATTTCATCAAAAATAAATACCCCTCGGTGTGGCGTTACGCGAAAAGAGAAAACGAAACGTAACGCCTTGAGATTCGAACGTCAATCGCGACCCATCCCGAAGAATATGTAGCAAAACAAACGGAAAAAAATTTGCTACTCCAGAGGACCTACCGGCGAGCGGAGAAAGACTATTTCTAAATCTTTAAGGAGTATCAAAGCTAAGTATTTGTATAGAAAATCTTCTCATGAGAACAAAACAAAAGATTGATACTAAAATCTTAAATATCAGTGTTATAATTTCCATGCTTAAGCTACATATAGGATTTCCAACTAGAACATCTAGTGGTTGAAGAAAAGATGTCTGCTGTGTATGAAAAAGCTATGTGTTGTAATGAATCATTATTAGTTTTCAATGGTGCAATTATTTATGTTCAAAAACTAGTGAAGGATGCATCAATTTAATTTTGCTTTGTGCAGCTCTGATATGTTTTAGTAGCAAATTTGAAAACGCGATAGCCCTTGGCTTTGTGTGTGTGTGTGTGTGTGTGTGTGTGTGTGTGTGTGTGTGTGTGTGTGTGTGTGTGTGTGTGTGTGTGTGTGTGTGTGTGTGTGTGTGCGTGTGTTTGCGTGCGTGCGTGCGTTTGCGTGTGTGTTTGTTTGTATGTTGGAGGAGGGGTGTTTATTATTATTAAGTTTTACTAGTGAAGGTGTGTTGTTGATTCGATTCAGTGTGAAAAGTTCAGTAAGCTTACCTTTTTTTCTGCATACTCAGAGATACAATCAAAATTGATGAGTTAGGTAATTATAATCGTTCCGTGGCCGGCTATGACGGTTTATAATTTTTTTTTTTTTTAATTTGTTCTTGAATCGTGTTGTGTGCTTAAAGTTAATCTAGCAGTTCATAATATGAGTTTTTATCAATGGAAGTTTTAGTTTTTGTTGTTACGTTCAGAGCAGAGACAGAAAAATATTACGGTGACTCAAAAATAAGGGAAAGCTTCTGCTACACTACGATAATTTCCTAAAAGAGATTCTTACGGTCACAACTACAAAAAAACCTTTTCATTCTTTCAAATACTAATTCTAATAATCGTTATAAATAAATATTTATAGTTGGTAGTCTGATGTTGGGCTTTGTGATCTTCGATTCCCAATAGATGTCTCGGCATCAAAACTAGGGTCCAGTTCTCAATATTTCTGCAGTTAGGAAACTAATTTATTAAATACCTTATTATCGCTAGATTGTGTTTATCGTTAATATATCGTTCAAAGTGTCATTATTTTTTTTCCTTAAAAGACTTGGTTGCCATGTTTCTATCTAGCCCGGTTAAAAGACTCAAGAAGAAAAATAAACAAGAATAAATGTATTGTTTGTATTTAGAGTGGTCAGATATTTGATTGCTACCCACATGAGCGAAATTATCATAGGATAAAATGAATTCAAGAATTTTTTTCACTACTGTTCCAAAGAATATTAGTCATTGGACATTCAAAGCATCACATTTTTCATTGTGAATCCTTGAAATTCAACATGATAGTTATTGATACGACATGCATACGCGTTCAGGTTTTTTTTTTCTTAAATACACTTTTATTATACTTAAATTGTAACGTTTAGTTAATTATTTTTTCTTTAGGAAAATAGGAGAACAGGATGCTTAAAATCAGATCACACTGGTCAAAAGTGTCTCCAGATCACATCCTTTTACCCACTCCCCACAGTAAAATTATTTGCTAGGATGCAGAGGTGACCTCGGTCCTAAAGCACGAATTATTTCTTTCATCCCTTTCTCTCTTTTCCAATCTATCTATTGACTACTAGGACGTGGCCGGCGCCGTTATTGATGATTAAAGAGAGAGCATCAGTTTTGGGCATTGTGAATGTGCTGTCAGTCCCAGACACCATTCATTTGACCTTTGAACAAAATTGGTGGCCTCGGTCAATCACGGAGTAGCAACCATTGGCGATGTGGAATTCGTTCTACTGAGCCACGCCTGCGATCATGGGATTCGAAATGCATTTTGTTCAATTTCATTGTTATACCAATAAAGAGTTTCTATAAAGTATACTGAAAAAGTTCAACGGCATTGGTCAATATTATATTAATACTCAAAAATTAAATAAAGCATTTCGGGTTCAATGTTTAAAGGTGGATGTGAGTAGTCAATCAAGCTAAGCTAAGCTAAGCTAACAGTATAAAAATTTTTATAATTCTGAAAATTAAATTAAATAAAATAAAAAATTAAAAAAAAATCATAAGTAGTCGACTACTTTTAATCCTTTTAAAACTATGCTCAATTGAAAGATTCATTTCAGGTAATTTTCGAATTTCTCAAAACGTTAGAGTCCTCAAAGCTTCGTTTTGGTTAAAAACTTAGCCATGATTTTTTGCAGAATTTTTAAATACCTAACTTTTACATGAGTAAATTTTAACATTGAGGTTTGTATGGGAAAATTAAATATTTTGTACTTAAACATCTACATCATTTTTGTTTCTTCTGTGGAGCCGAGCCTGAGTTTTTGTGACAGTTTATAAATTCTCTTTAGGAAATTTTTCACTAAACAACTTTATCAAACGCCGCACAGTGGGCCAGGAACCACACTTTTGCGGTCAAAATTGACTGCAGGCCAGAGGCTTCGTTGTAGCTCATCGGTGTCTTCGACAAAGTTACCCGACTATATTTGCGCTATCTATTGATGGATTTGAATTATTTCTACTTTTCTCCGCAAGGTGGTGCCAAAATCTAACTTTTTACAGAAGCAAGATACAGGCATGGTTCCTTCTACAAAATTGATCATTATACTTTTTACATCAACTTTGTAGAACATTATTTAACTCTATGTTGTGTACTCACCTTGCAAAAATTATAATTCAAGGAAACCTTGCAAAAAATTGTTTTTTCACATATTTTTGTTTTTAGCTATACAATACCTCAAATTTCCACAATATTCGATTGGAATGGACTCAAATGAGATATTCTAGTGGAAAACTTATTCGTTTCGCAGATTTTTTCTGTCAAAATTGCATAAAATAGGTTAAAATTATACATTTTTCAAATTGCAATAACTTGCTTTCAAGCAGTTTGACGCACCTCATTTTTCGAGAAGTGACAGTTGTGATTATGATCTAAATGCATGTAGAAAATGTCGGTGGGTTCTCGTGGGTTCCTTGATGATTTAATAAAGTTGGTTAATTGTCAATACAAATTCACATATTTTAAGATCTTTTTCAAAGAAAACATCCACATTTCTCGTAGAAAAATCGAACTTAAATTATGAGTTTTGCAAGGTAAGATCACAACATAGAGCTTAACAATGTTCTACAAAGTTGATGTGAAAAGTATAATGAACAATTTTGTAGAAGAAACCATGCCTGTATCTTGCTTATGTAAAAAGTTAGATTTTGGCGCCACCTTGCGGAGAAAAATAGAACAAATTCAAATCCATCAATAGATAGCGCAAATATAGTCGAGTAACTTTGTCGAAGACACCGATGAGCTACAACGAAGCCTCTGGCCTGCAGTCAATTTTGACCGCAAAAGTGTGGTTCCTGGCCCACTGTGCGCCGTTAACTGCGGTGAATCCGTGCATCCATGGTTGATAATCATACAAAAAAAATCAATATTCAAACCTAAAAGTTTAAATTTACTCATGTTAACTTGCTTAAAAATTCTGCAAAAAAAACCATGGATGCAATTTGAATAAAAACTTAGCTTTTTAGACCCCAGGGTTTCAGAAATTCAAAAATGACCCCAAATCGACTCAGTATAATGCTCAAGGAGATGTTTCTTTCCGTGAAATAGGATCGAAAAGCATCCATCTTAAGTTTAATCGTGGGTTAAAGAAGTTCATTAAAAATCAATTGAAATATATTAGAAAGGAATTTTTTTTCTAATTTGAAATTCGTATCAAGTCTTTTCAATTTGATAGTAAAAAGGTATTGTAGATTGTATTTTGACCATTTTATCAATACACTAGCTATCCGGATGTACACCTTTAAAAATTGAAGGAAAATTAAGGATATTATTGAAATTTTGTTTTTTGGCATCATTTTAAATCAAATATCGACAATATTTAGAAACCGCTTCTAAATGAGTCCTGCAACTGGATTATCGAATTACACTTGAAAGATGATTCAATTTTCTGAAATTTGATCTTCAAATAAGTTTTAAAAATATGAATTTTTGCTCTGTTTTTTAAGCTGATTCTTTGATCTTTAATCACTGATTTTTAATTATGCCAAAATGTATGTTTTACTGGTAGATATAGATTCCTCATATTTACTTTTCCTCTTTCAATGAAGGGCTCCCGATACTACAATACAAGGCCGTGCGAACGGAAGGGGGGTCGGCTTAGGGGTTAAACCCTCCCCCATTGAGTTTTTTTTTAATTGCAATTTTCAGATGAAGAAATGAATTTACGGTAGTACAAAATAAATGTTAACAAACGTGTCAGAAAATTTGTTCGCCTCTGGTATATTTTAATACATAATTACTTTTGGCTTCACTTATTTTTATTAAAGTTGTGATTTTCAATTCAATAAAACTTCTGTATTGAAGCTCAAATCTAGACAACCAAAAACACTACCTTGTCTTTAGAATGTCTTTTTATCAAGAAGTTTTTATCAACAACTTAGTATGTGTCATTTTAAATAAGCACAAAACCTAGTATCCATTACTCTATTACTAATCACTTTGATTTCAAAAAAATCTTTTATGTCATTACAAATTTTATATCAAATATTCTTCAAGAAATCAATCTCAACCTCAATTTCATTTTTTTTTCAGTTTCCTGTGCTTCTATTTAATTGCTCAGCTGCACATTCCAAGGGGTTTTAATAAATAACACAAAGCCACATTTTTCCGAGGTGCAAATAGTTTAAGAGCTTCTTTTGATTACTCTGCTGTGTATCAAAATATGCAATGATTTTTTTTTCTCTATATTTTGTTTTTGAAATAACTTGTAAAAGAAGTAAAAATCATTAACCATTTTTTTTATAAAATTTTAAATCATGACAACAAATTTTGAAATATACGTTTTAAATCAGTTATCAAGTGATAGAAGTTCTCTTTTTGTCTGATTTCCCCATTCTGTATCAAACGAGAGTGCGAGGGAATGTTTATAAATATTTCAGACCAGATGGAATTTTGGATGTAGTATGTATTCTGGGACCCGAATGCCAAAAAAGGTCCGAAATAAATGCAAAAAAAAAAAGCAAAAATCAAACCGTTTTGAAGGCTTCAACAAATTTGATCAAAAAATCAAACCTTTTTTTGATTTTTTTTCAGTAAGATCTGGGGTACTTGTAATGATATCTTTTCCAATAATCATTTTTTCTCAAAACTGATTCATTTAAACATTGAAACTCCATATCAACAAAACTGGAGTTGATAGATAAAATCTGACGAAATATTTGAGTTTCAGGCGCCAAAATCTATCAAATCAATCATTAAAAAATAAGCACTAAAATACTGACCCCTTGAGTTATAAACTAACTTCTTTTGAAATGTTTTTAAATGGTTCGACATCTTTATTGAAAAAAATGTCTTCTTAAATGCTTCAAAGTTTGTCTTTTTCATCTCAATATTTTGTTTTGATTCTTAATTTATCGAAATGTATAGTTCAATTTTTTGATTTTTTGTAAAATTTTTGATAAGTTTGTCTTTTTTTCAAATCTAATTTTTTGTGTTCCGAAAACATAATCTTCTTTGAGGGTATAAATCAGAATTTTAAAAAGATAATCATAGTGTCTCAATTTTGTCCTTTTGTCCTTATTCAATGCTTAAAATTTTAAACTATAAAACCTGCGCTTGATAAATTAATTTTTTTATTTTTTTTAATATACACAACACAAATCAATTTTGAGTTTTGATAAAATTCCGTTAAGTTCGAAGTGGAAGTTTCTAATCGAGAGTTCTTAGACATTTCTAATCATGCTTCAGTTTTTTTTTTAAATTCAAGATATTTCAGCGAAATTTTTAAATCTAACATTCATTTGTAAATTTAGGAAAAAAATGTAAAGTAAGATGATAAGAAATTTTAAAATTAATGAGTTTTGAATAAAATTGATCAAAATATCTGGTAAACTATATAATCTACATGATAACATAAAGTTGACTTTAAATCAATTCGTTATCCTTCATTGAATTGAGCATCCACATTTTGCGGGATGTTCTTATTCCAGGGAAAAAAATTATAAATTCTTATTTTTTTTTAAATATGAGTAAATAAGAATAGATCTATTTATGACATGATCCAAAAAAGTTTTTGAGTATTTAATAAGTAAAATTTTAACTCGTTTAAAAACTTTGTTGAAGACTGTGAAACAAGTTGACTCATGTTGGTTTGGGGAAAATTTACAAAAATACATAAAACTCATAATTACTCGTGGTCTTCGGGAAAGTTTATCATTTGTTTTGTAATACTTTTTAAGTTCTCCAGTTTTGCCAGAAAAGTGTACAAATTATTTCATGAATTTTACTTATTTTCAAAAGAAATCTTGAAAACAAAAGATTATGCTTATAAGCTCAGTACTCCAAAATTAATCTGAAAAGGCTTTTAACTCTCATCCACCCCCTAAATTTATACCTGTGACACTCCCTGGAGTGTCCATTAGACACGACTTTAACCGCAATATCTCTCTTGTTTTTCAATCGATTTTACCAAAACTATTGTTCTGAAAACCTAGCCATGTAATTCAAATATGATTCCTTAAAATTTTTTACCTTTAACACTTCAGTTTCCGTTATTTGAAATCTTAGAAAAAAAAATGCTTTAGAAAAATCACTGAAGATCAGCTGTGAAATGGTCAAAACATTTTCTTTATGTGTTCAAGAAAGTTGAAAATAAAGTCTTTGGATTGCACATAAGCATACATTTTTTAAAAAATTTTATAGATCATGACCACAAAAATGTAAAAAAAAGTGGTGTAAAAATCGTACTTTTCAATAAAGGAACCATCACAACTGTTTGAGTGACGCCAGAGAAATTTTGAAAAAAAGGATTGAAAAGTTGACGAATTTCTCACATTTTTGCATTTTTAGATTGTTAAAATACGAAGCACAGAAATTTTGTCGAATTTTCAAAGGTTGCTGTTTTTATCACTTTTCGTCGATATGTATTTTTTCTGATTTTCTTGTACTTAAATTCATCTTTTTCTCGTAGCAAGTTAGGTTATTAATAAAAGAAAACTAAAGTATTGTTGGTGAATAATTTTCATGTTGGTGAATAAAATCCATTTTTGTCAATAAAGATCAATTTATTGCAAACAAATAAATAGACAATAATCACGTTTAAAAAAAAATAAACGAAAACTGGGGAACGATGAAAATCAAAAACTTTTCTATAGAATGGAAAAAAATAAAGAGCTTCAAGAATTCAACTTATGTAAAAAAAATTAGCGACTAAATTATTTTCAATCCTTTCTCTATGAGTGTTTATAAATGTTTTAAGATAGTCATCATAAATAAGCAATATTTTTCAAGGCGAAATTGGAATTCTCCTTGTAACAGAAAGATTTTAATTCTGGTTTCGAAATAAGATTAACTCTTATTCGTTTCCCCTCTGAGAGAAAATTTGTTTTTGAATCATTATAGGAACATTTATCGTATTAATTCTTTTGAAAGGCAAGATCTTGAGTTTTTTTTTTCAATTTTAATGGAAGTCCTCAACCTTTTTCCAACTCTCTACTGGACGGAAAAACGGGTCTCGAAGAATCACTCCATAATTTCTCATTTAGAATATTTACTTCTATGCCAATTTTTGATTCACTTGCTTGATTAGTTTTTGAGCTTTACCACAAAATTTTTATGATAATATCTTGATCTAAACACCATTATTTTCTATGGAGCCCTCCTTTCTCTTTCGTTTCTCCCCATTGCATTGGGAGAAGGAAAAAAAATTATCGATAAATGTCTAAAGGTCCCCTCCATCTTTCTATCTCCACACTTAAAGGAAAAAGAGGATTTCAGTAATCATACTAACTTTCCCTCTTTGACCCAAATATACTCCCATGCCTTACTTGGTGGTACCAATTGCATTATCAGTTATCGACTAAGCACAGTTATTTCTGTTTGGGAGACCTTTATGGGAACACCTTCACAGGAAAAACATATGATAAAATGTCTGCTTTAAAATATCAATTTTGTAGTTGATGATATTCAAAGTCTTGGTAAGAAACAACCCGTTCTCGAATATCTATAATTTTGTTGTTGTTGATTTCTAAATTTTGAAATTACATGGTTTCTCGAACCAGTTCTTAAACTTATATTAATACGTAAATCTTTTCTATTAAACCCATGCTGATTTATTTTCCCAAGAATTATAATGAAATCCAAACCATCAGCGAAACATGTTTCCCTCTGATTTACTTCTCCGGCGGGCGGAAAACGTCGGCCATATTTCTTTCCCGGAAACAAGAAGTGAATCAACCCATCTCGTAATGAATGAACTCGCACCCGGACCAGATCTTCTAATATCTCTTCATTAACCTAATGAGAGTGTAATTGTATGGTAATTAAATCTTCACCCACAAAACACACCGTCGTCGTCGTCGTCTTTGTGGTGGACAGCTCAGAAAAGCGTTAAAGAAAAACATCCCCCCATTCTCAAGAGTGGGGAGCGTTCCTTTTTTTTCCTTCAGCTTCTTTTGTCCCAACTCTTATTCCGGTGTGGTGCGAAAACTGAAATTACCTTCCTTTTTCTGCCTCCTTCATAAATGGTAAACCCCAACTAGATAAGAAAAAAAAAATAACAACAACCACAAATGAGAAGCTAGCCGAAAGTGGGTAGGTACCAGTTGGACAAAATGGGTTCCAGTGAATGATAAATCTGGTGCGGACATGTTTCCTGTGTTTTCCGGTTCCGGATGATCCTTTTGACAGTTCCGCTGGGTTTGGGACTTGCCAAGAGCAAGATGTCTGTTTGACGCGCCCGGAGGATAATTAATGATATTAACCGGAGCGCGGAGGATCCCGAGCCGCTAAAGTGACAAACTGACTCCGGGAGAAAGAATTTTTTTTTCGTTGTCTTTTTGCCTTCCCATTACAGTGTTTTTCAACAGCCGCCTTGCTAATCTTGAAATGTTAGGACTTTTTTTTTGTTATAAGCCTTTTTCAGAAAGAACTGAAACAATAAGAATCATTTTCGGGATGAATCATCCAAACGGATGAAAATCCTTGCAAAAAAAAAAAGAAAAAAAATAATAATCATTTCAAGTTACGAAATGAGTAGAAGTCACAAAGCTTGATCCGAATTTAAAATAAAAAATTTAATTTCATATTATAATTTTTGCATTTTCCATTTTTGTAATTTTTGTCATATTTGTCATATTTGTCATTTTTGTAATTTTTGTCATTTTTGTCATTTTTGTCATTTTTGTCATTTTTGTCATTTTTGTCATTTTTGTCATTTTTGTCATTTTTGTCATTTTTGTCATTTTTGTCATTTTTGTCATTTTTGTCATTTTTGTCATTTTTGTCATTTTTGTCATTTTTGTCATTTTTGTCATTTTTGTCATTTTTGTCATTTTTGTCATTTTTGTCATTTTTGTCATTTTTGTCATTTTTGTCATTTTTGTCATTTTTGTCATTTTTGTCATTTTTGTCATTTTTGTCATTTTTGTCATTTTTGTCATTTTTGTCATTTTTGTCATTTTTGTCATTTTTGTCATTTTTGTCATTTTTGTCATTTTTGTCATTTTTGTCATTTTTGTCATTTTTGTCATTTTTGTCATTTTTGTCATTTTTGTCATTTTTGTCATTTTTGTCATTTTTGTCATTTTTGTCATTTTTGTCATTTTTGTCATTTTTGAGATTTCACAGTTAAAGGTTCAAAGGAAGATTTCAAATTCTTCCGGGATGTTCTTCATTCCCGGCTATATTATTGATTTATTTAATTTATTTATTTATTTATTTATTTATTTATTTATTTATTAATACTTGCAAAGTAAGAAATTTTTTTTTTAATTTAGATTTTGTTTTTTTATTGTTTTCTTGGCTTTGTGCTTTTGCCCTAAGCGTTGAATATTGCATGAAAATGTCGAAAAAATGGACCATTGAGCGTGAAACTAGACATAATTCTCTCACCCTTCCAACCATTGAGGTACCTACCATTTGTTGTTTTTTTTATTTATTTTGGTTGCCTTTTATCCAACTAAAAGATTGTTGCGTTGCAAGCCCCCCATCAATGATGAATAGCGGAATATGACCGCCGATTTATCCCCGAAAATTCTATCGGAAATCACCACCACAAAAGAACGGAAAAGCCCCAAAGCAATTCTACTGATTGATAAGGGTTCGTGGGATTGATTAATCGATTTTTTCCTTTATGGCAACAGTCAAAAATTGACTATTGAAAGTTTTGTAAATGTTTGACGAAGAATGAGATGAAAAAAATTTTCATTGGCACACATACGAAAGTGCTGAAATTTATTTAAGAATTAATTTCACTGCTTTGAATTTAAAATCTCAGCAAGTTTCCTCCCTTAGAGGATACAAAAAACTTAACGAAGGCGATAGGTTCCTTTCCACTTGAAGAGGTTTCAATTACGTATATACTTATTATTGTTTATCGTTTCAATTTTCCATTTCGCGTCATTCATTATAATCTCCCCTTCTTGCTTTTCTTTTTTGTTAGGCACCGTCTCGCTTTTCTATTTTGGAGTCAGAAGAATTTTTGTCTTGTGGTAACAAAAAACCAGCCACGCTTTTCGTTGTCGCCGCCATCTTAAGGGCTTGGCTCCTTGTCAAAACATAATCCATGGCTTGGATCGATTTTTTTGGTTGGCTTGAAAATTAAAGAGCGCGAGATGTGTTTTTTCGTCTTCAAAAAATTCATTTTTTTAATTCCAAATTGTATTTAATGACTTATATGCTTTTATACTTGTTCCATTTCATTTCGCTTTCAAGAACAGATTCCTTTTTGTTTGTTCGTTGCTTTGTAAAGTATTTTCAATCAAATTTTCAAATTAGAGGATATGATAGTATTTTTTTTATTGACTCTTTATAAAAAAAATTATCTTAATTAAACGTTTTGACTAAAAACATAAAAAAATGTACAGTTAATATTAAAATATCAATTTAAATTAAATCATCAGTTAATAAAATGTTTGAAAAAAATCAAGTACTGGAAATATTTGGAATATTTTTTGAAAAGTTTCAATTTCCATATATCTTATCAAAAAGTATGAATAAAACATCCTTAAAAGTTGTACATTATATAAAGATTAACATAGAAAAAATCGTTTGCCATAATCAATTGAACATTTAACCCTTTGTTTGTAAAGACCTGAACGAAAAATTCAACTTTTTTTCAATAAATTCATACTAAATTTTATATTACTTCAAGACCAAATCACTACTGCTATTGAAGTTAATGATTTATTTTGAATTATTGTTGGAGACCAAAATAAGTTCAAATTCTCACCTCTTAAAAAATTTAAAATTTGTATCAAGTTCATAAAAGCTTTCAAAATTTCCGACTTTATACATCGGATCGAGAAGAAAGTTTATAAATGTGGGTTTTGAGGAACGGGAAATTGATTTCTAGCATTAAATTTTGGGTCGAATAAAGAGGTACTTTCCACTATTTTTGCAATTTTTTTTGTTTCGATTAAAGTCGTTTTACCATCTTTGTGGCATTCGCGACTTTATATCAACGTTGCAGTTGTTGGACAGTTATGGAAAAACTTATCCGGTACAACTGTGTTCGATATTTACACTAGGGCTCGAACTCACGGACATCGGCTCAGATAGCAACTGACTTGCCAACTGAGCTATATCACAAGCCCATTATTTTAGCAATATTAACATTGTTATGCATAAGATATCGATTAAAATTTACCCACAAACAAATTCAGGCACCAAATGTTGTGAAAAGGTTACAGTTCAATATTTTTGCAATTGTCTTCGGGATTTTATAAGATGGAAAATTATATCAGCGAAAAAAAATTTACACGGGCTCTGATTTGGAATAACCATCATGCAGCGGAAATTGGCTGTTCTTCTCTACCGTTTCCGATAAATTTTTGCTTAAATAAAAAGATTTAACGTGCGAATTGAAAAACGGGTTTTGGAATAAAACAGCTACGGCGTTTATGGGATGTATTACAACTTTTTGATAAGAATGATTTTGATACAACAGTATTTTTATTCAGTGTATGGAATATCGAATTTTCTTTTTTTAAAAAAACCTCATCTTTCCCTATCACATTTTAACATGTAGTTGCTAGCAAAACGAAGGTCAACTAGTGTGAAATAAAACGTAATCATGACTGAAGAACATTCATTTTAAAAGAAAATCTGTGTAAAACTTCAACTTTTTGTCTGAGTTTATCTTATGATTTTTTTTGTTTTTGTTCGGGAGATTTTTAAATTTAATTTCCTGCAGAATTTTTATATCTGTATCATCATAATAACTGCTTCCCATCACCTTTATTTTCATCTAGATTCTCGCCAAAATTATATTCGAATACCCAGGAAACTAAAAGATTCATAGAACGGTCGCTTCAAAACTTACTCAGATTTATGCACTTTTCTTTGCACCTCGAAATTTAAGGTCTTATTAACTTTCAGCTGAAACTGTTTATTAGGCTATTCAGTTTTTGAAAAAGACCTCAAAAGAATATCCAGAAAAATTAAGCATTTATTGTTTATCTTAACTCATGCTTCTATTTCAAATTCAAATTTAACTAGTCATAGCTGAACATTCACCGCTGTACCATTAGCATTTTACTTAGTGGCGGAGATTAACTAACTTAAATAAGTTGAATTTTTAAGTCAGTCAAGAAACAAAAGTTAGACTTATTCCTATCTTGAGGGCTTATAAATGTACATACTTGAAAGTATGGCGTATGAAAAAATGCAAATAGATATGTGTTTATTATGTTTTTGATATGTCGTAAACACTCAACCAAACTCATGAAAAGTGGACTTATCTTATGTTAAATTGAAAAACATAAAAAAGCTTGGCAAAAAACTAATCCAAATAAATTGAATAAATGTAAGTATTTTGAAAACATTCGAAAGTAAAAATGAGCTTTCATGACGTTTTTGCAATTTACTTCAGCTTAAAGAAGCCTTTAGGCAGCAATCCCATTTTAGTAAATGTGAAACGATCGATCTAGCTGGGATCGATCCCATGGATTCCTGGAGCCATTTCCCATAAGATTAAATTAAAAGTTTGGTCCTTAAACTCATTTCAAGTCAGTTATTAAATAAATAAATTATAAATTTAAAAATCATTCAGCCTTTTAAATCATAGTTATCGCTTTTGATTATCCTTCATCCGTTCCAAAAATGTTTAACCCTTTAAGGTTCCTGGAGTGTCAATTTGACACTCCCGACTTAAACAGCTATAGACGGATTTCACCCCAACTCGACACAGTTTTTGGCATGACCCTCTCTGAACTTAAAGAAAATGTGTGTGTATAGTTCTCGCGCAGTTAAGGCACTTGGCATACTTAGTTTTCCCAAAAAAGATCTAGGCTAACATTTGAAAAGAGCTTAACTTTTAAGTTCAATTTTTATGAAAATTTATAGCTCTAAAATTACAACTCCATCACAAGTGTAGTCTACGGATGAGTTTTAGAAAAATGATTGAATATTTAGAAAAAAATATTAGAAAAAAATATTTAAAATTCTACACTAGGAAAAAATACAAAAACGACAAAAATGACAAAAACGACAAAAACGACAAAAACGACAAAAACGACAAAAACGACAAAAACGACAAAAACGACAAAAACGACAAAAACGACAAAAACGACAGAAACGACAAAAACGACAAAACGACAAAAACGACAAAAACGACAAAAACGACAAAATGACAAAAATGACAAAAATGACAAAAATGACAAAAATGACAAAAATGACAAAAATGACAAAAATGACAAAAATGACAAAAATGACAAAAATGACAAAAATGACAAAAATGACAAAAATGACAAAAATGACAAAAATGACAAAAATGACAAAAATGACAAAAATGACAAAAATGACAAAAATGACAAAAATGACAAAAATGACAAAAATGACAAAAATGACAAAAATGACAAAAATGACAAAAATGACAAAAATGACAAAAATGACAAAAATGACAAAAATGACAAAAATGACAAAAATGACAAAAATGACAAAAATGACAAAAATGACTGTACGGACGCAGGATTCCGTTCTTAGTGTCCCACGAATTGGGTCCCAAACGGCTGACGAAATCGGGTGAGCAGGAAGCAACAATGGGTCATCAATAGACCAGCGATGGCGGAGCGAACAAAAGGCCGAGAACTAACGAACTTTCGGGTGGTAAAAAACACGTCCGTTGCGCGCGAATAGGTTTGAAAAGTGATCTTTATTGAAGTATAAATAAATACATGTCACTTAAATTCTAGCGCGTTTGAGTTCACGTATCACTTTCTCGTCAGATGTTTCTCAGTGTTGGAAATTCATTTAATGTGTTTTGTGTTGTGTTCTGTCGTGTGAAATTATGTTGGGTGAAATTTATGATTTGTGTATGCTATTTACAGATCATTTCTTCCCTTATGATTATTTCACTTTACATTCGTAATGTTGTGACTGCGTCGGAACATGCCGCCCCCCTTGAAATGTCCATTTCAACAGCACCTCGATGGGAAGGAACGGCCGTCGATTTCGATTCCCACGATGCGTACTGCGATGTAGACCAGGACGAGTAAGAGTCGTTGTCGTCGTCGGAACCAATCTCGCAGTTTGGAGCCAAAGTTGAGCAGCGGCCGGAAGTGTGGATGTAGCCTGAAGATCAATTGTGGGAGATGGTTGGGGAGTGCAGCTCGGAGCGGAAGGCTGACGCTCGGATTCCGTGACTGTGGAGGATTCGGAGGCTTCGCAATGTGGGAGCGGGCACATTTTGCGGATTGAGCAACGGCGGATTTGGTTTCCGTCACACAGCACGTCTGCAACTCTGCCACATGCATCGTCGCCAACAATCGTCTCCAGGACTCGAGCGATGGACCGTTTTATTGGAGGCAAGGTGTCGTCTTCTACCAGAACCATGTCACCGACGGATAGATTCGGGTATTGAGCGGGCCATTTTTGAGAACGCTGTCGAGTGGGCAGGAAAACATACCAGCGATCCCAAAGCGCTTGGAGGACACGCTGTTGGATTTGCCAGCGGAGCAGGTGATTGGAGGATAGTGTGATAGGGTTTGGTTCGGGAAAGGATTTTTTCGGACCACCGATGAGGAAATAGCCTGGAGTTAGGGCCTCGGGGTCTGTAGGATCATTTGAGTGGGAAGAAAGCGGCCAGGATTTGAAGCACGCTTTTATTTGTGTAACTGTAAGGGTAATTTTGTCTTGTGTCTGAAGGACAACAAGAGCCACTTGTAGGTGATGTTTGACGATGTGTATGTGGACTGTATTTCGAGTTTTGTTGGGACCATCTATCAAACAGTATCGACGAACTGCAGCCAACAGATGCGAATATCCAGCGCAAAGCAATTCTTCGTGAGCGTCGAGGTTGATGGGATTCACCACGAAGTTCTGAATGAGGCACGGATTCTTTCGGTCGTATGGTCTCGTAGCGATGATGAACAGTTTGCGGAAGAGAATTCGAAGAACAGAAGAATTATCGAGGTTGCCAAATGTTTCTCGTATCCAGGATTCCGGGTGAATGCAGACTGCTGAATCAAAAACGGATTTCCTCTTCTCGGTGTATACTTCTGGAGATGGCAGGGATTTCGAGGTACACCCAGATGCTAGCCAAGGATGAGGAATTCGAAGCAACCATTTCGGACCATTCCACAACAGTCCATTGCCAACGATCGATTCTGTAGTCAAACCACGCGAAATGTGGTCAGCCGGATCATTTTCTGTAGGTACATGCAGCCACGTAACGAATTCATTAAGCTGCCGAATTTGCGAATCCTGATTGGTGGCGAAAGAATTTGCCAAACGAAAACTGGCACTCAACAGGCGGGTCTTGACTGCACCCAATAACGAAATCGAGCGAAGATGAATGCATGCATCGAAGGCACGTAGCGACGAATCAGCAAATCCATTTTCCCCGAAAACGAGACGAGCAATCGAAGGCTGGAACAGTTGACCGATGAATTCCAGTTTATTGGGCAGACTGGAATAATTTCTGCTTGTTCGTGACTCGAAATAATCGTAACAGAGGCGCTCCTCTCCTGATAATGTAGAATAAGTCTGGACCTTTTTGTTAACACTCGTACTGGGATCGTGAAATGTTGAAAGGTTGCAATGAACTCGAACTTCACTCTCATTGGAACCGCAGTCGTGAATACCGGATACGAGCCAACCAAACACGGAATTCTGGAGCATCGGTTTTCCTTCACCAAGTTTGGAATGACCGCTTCGCAAGAGCTCGAGGAAAACACGTGCACCGATCACCATATCGATGGGACCCCGCGTAGCAAACGATGGATCAGCAAGACGAACGTTCTCCGGAATGACCCAATCGCTTGTATCAGCGGTTCTTGTTGGAAGATCGCTGGTAACCTTATCCAAAACAATAAACTCCAGCGGAACTCGGAAGTTGTTCAATCGTGAGGCAACCGTAGCGACAGTCGAAAATAGTGAAACTGCAGAAATTTTTCCTCCTATGCCAGCAATCTCCGTGTTATCAGGAGTCTTCCGCGAATTAAGAAGACGACGAAATCTTTCGGTCATTAGATTCGGCTGTGAAGCGCTATCAAGCAGAACCCGAGCGAGGAACGAAGTACCCTTTGGACCGAAAACTTTGACGACAGCAGTGGCGAGAAATACCTGATTCGAAGGGGAGAGGTCGAGACGTTTGGTCCCCGAGTGCGTATGGGCGGAGAGGCTGAGAGGAGCAGAAACAGGAAGCGTACGATCGTCACCAGCGGAATTCGAAACTAATGACTGGTTCTCCAATTGGTTTATGCTGGATTCACGAGCTGTATCCAAATCCGGGACGTGCAATAGTGAGTGGTGCTTGGTTCCGCATATTCGGCAGGCTCCGTACTTGCAAGTAACGAACGAATGTTTTCCAAACAGGCAGTTGACGCACAATCCAGCTTCGTTCACGATCGCAGCACGTTGAGTAACTGGCATTTGTTTGAACTGGTCGCAGAAATACAGACGATGTCCCATCCCGCACGCCGCACAGTTGTCTTTGGGTTTGACGGTGGTCCCGGCATTCACGATCAGGGGAACAGGTAAGGAGTCACACGCTGGTCGATCGGACTGCAATGTTTCCAACTCCATCACGTACTCGCGGATGAAAGTGATCAGCTCATCGTAGGTTGGCATTCGTTTCTTATCCGCAGCTCGCTGCCACTCGCGAAGCGTGTTGTGATCCAGTCGCGCTGACACCATGAACACCAGTAGTGAACTCCAGCCTTTAGTGTTCTCGCCCAGCTTCTCCAGAATTCCCAAGTTGTTTTCGAAGTCACCGACCAAACTTGTCAATTCACGAGGACACTCCTTCCGCACTTTTTCCACCTTGAACAATGCATCAATGTGACTGCGTACCAGGATGTTCAAGTTCTGGTACCGATCAGTCAAAATTTTTAGCGCCACCGAATAGTTGCTCCCCGTGACTGACATTTTCTCCACTAGTTTCAATGCCTCTCCTCGAAGAGTCGACTTGAGGTAATGAAACTTTTGCACATCTGAAATATCCGAATTACTGTGTACAAGAGAGTCGAAAGTATCGTAGTACGAAAACCATCCAAGAATATCGCCACTAAAATCAGGCAGTTTGATATCCGGCAATTTTAAGGAACGAAACGAATGACTTGTCGAAGCTGACGACGGTGCTGGCGTGCGGGGTACTTCCAACGATGCATAAAATGCCTTGAGCGTGAAGTAATCCTCCTCAAAAGCCGCCATATCCATCGCGTAATCTGTCTCGGTATTTTCCTCCTCCTCAAGGCTCTCAAGATTCAATGAGGCCTGACAAAATCGCTTATAATTACTCTCAAGAGCATTTTTTCGAGCTAAAGCTTGCTCAACTTGCGTATCCGGGTCGAAATTTTGCATGAAATTCATGGCTCGTTCCATTGAATCTCGAGCCTGGCGATAAATCACCAAGTTTTTCTTTAACTCCACTTCTTTTTTCATCGCTTAGCGGAAAAAATTCAAAAAAAAAACGCAAAATACCGAAAAAATATTTTTTTTTGTTTTCAAATATTTTCCAGTGGTACTGAGAGGGTTAAATTACTCGAAAAATCGATAATCGCAATCGATTCGCAAAAATTCAAAAATAAAAAAACTTTCAAAAATATTTTTGAATTAGGCACTTTTTGTGCTACTGGGACTTGAAGGGTTAATAGTGAGCTCCAAATTGATCTTCTATGGCCTACAGCAATGGCCGACGAACAATGTTCGATGATAAAAAAATATCCGAAATATGCACCAATTGTGCAAACTTTTTACATGGAACCGTTTCCGGCGAAAGAATAGTGGGCATATGACTTACCGGACCGGTCCAACCTACGGTTTGTTTATATTGACAAATCGGAAAAAAAATCACCCGAATATATTTCCAGCGAAGTTCGAAAAGTTCCGTCGGACGTCCAATTCTACGAAGAAGCCTCAATCACGCACTCGGGACCGATGACCAACCCCCCTGGAAGTCGAAAAACAGGTAAGTAATCGTGTATACGAACTATCACAATGTACTAGAACGATGATTCCTTTCAGGATTGGTGGCTGTTCCGCGGTGATTGATTGCTGCTGCTGGTGGTGATGATGATGAAATGAACTGCTGCTGCTGCTACAAAATTGATGGCACTTTCTGCTGGTGATGAACGCCGAAAATTATTCCCCAGGCCTGACAGGTACGTGCGATTCAATCCGGCTCGAAGGACCATGTACGGACGCAGGATTCCGTTCTTAGTGTCCCACGAATTGGGTCCCAAACGGCTGACGAAATCGGGTGAGCAGGAAGCAACAATGGGTCATCAATAGACCAGCGATGGCGGAGCGAACAAAAGGCCGAGAACTAACGAACTTTCGGGTGGTAAAAAACACGTCCGTTGCGCGCGAATAGGTTTGAAAAGTGATCTTTATTGAAGTATAAATAAATACATGTCACTTAAATTCTAGCGCGTTTGAGTTCACGTATCACTTTCTCGTCAGATGTTTCTCAGTGTTGGAAATTCATTTAATGTGTTGTGTGTTGTGTTCTGTCGTGTGAAATTATGTTGGGTGAAATTTATGATTTGTGTATGCTATTTACAGATCATTTCTTCCCTTATGATTCTTTCACTTTACATTCGTAATTAAATATTTTTTCATTCGATTTGTATTTGATGTTTCTTCGTTTTCGATCGTGTTTCGTTACTCGTTGTGACTGCGTCGGAACAATGACAAAAATGACAAAAATCACAAAAATGACAAAAATGACAAAAATGACAAAAATGACAAAAATGACAAAAATGACAAAAATGACAAAAATGACAAAAATGACAAAAATGACAAAAATGACAAAAATGACAAAAATGACAAAAATGACAAAAATGACAAAAATGACAAAAATGACAAAAATGACAAAAATGACAAAAATGACAAAAATGACAAAAATGACAAAAATGACAAAAATGACAAAAATGACAAAAATGACAAAAATGACAAAAATGACAAAAATGACAAAAATGACAAAAATGACAAAAATGACAAAAATGACAAAAATGACAAAAATGACAAAAATGACAAAAATGACAAAAATGACAAAAATGACAAAAATGACAAAAATGACAAAAATGACAAAAATGACAAAAATGACAAAAATGACAAAAATGACAAAAATGACAAAAATGACAAAAATGACAAAAATGACAAAAATGACAAAAATGACAAAAATGACAAAAGTGACAAAAATGACAAAAATGACAAAAATGACAAAAATGACAAAAATGACAAAAATGACAAAAATGACAAAAATGACAAAAATGACAAAAATGACAAAAATGACAAAAATGACAAAAATGACAAAAATGACAAAAATGACAAAAATGACAAAAATGACAAAAATGACAAAAATGACAAAAATGACAAAAATGACAAAAATGACCAAAATGACAAAAATGACAAAAATGACCAAAATGACAAAAATGACAAAAATGACAAAATTGACAAAAATGACAAAAATAACAAAAATAACAAAAATGATACAAATGACAAAAATGACAAAAATTACAAAAATTACAAAATTACAAAAAATGACAAAAATGACAAAAATCACAAAAATTACATAAATTATTACTTTATGCTTACAAAATTGATTTGAATTCTGAAAGAATCATGCCAACTTCACGTCGATTTTGCGGGAAATTCGTCTTTATATCTTTTGTTTATCAACCGAGTTGGACAAAATGTATTGTTTAGGAAACCTCGTAATGTAACTGAAACATGTTTCTTAAACAATATTCAGCTACATCATTTTTGGCAATTAAAAAAAACTCAAGATCAGCTTCAAAATATGTACAAAAAAGCTGAAGTTATAAGCTGTATGTTGCGCACAAGGATTATTTTTCAGATCATGACTACTTAAAATATAAAAAGGTGAAAAACCTCAAGGAATACCTGAATAAAGTAGTTCCAAGAGCCATACTGGTTTTTTTTGTTGACGTCACGAAAACGATTGTATCGAAAATTTAAATGAGAATGATATAAATTTTAAAGAAAAACATAACATTGATAATGTTTTAAGACCTCTTTCCACTATATTATGAAGTCTTTTGGTCTTTTTAATATTGAGATTAAGATAAATGATTGTTTACTCAGTTTACTAAAATGTCAATTAAAGATTGTTGTAATGAGGATCTTAAACTGTACTTACATGAAGACTTTGAAATAATTTCAAAGTTTTGCAAATTTCAGTGGGGAAAATCCACCATTTTTTCTTACTTCGATGGTCTATTTTATAAAAAAAAAGTATTCGGGAATGCAACTTTTTTGTAGCGATCTTGAAGAGCATGAATCCTTTTACTATAAATAACATGAAATGAAAAATTTCCAGCAGAATCTTCAAATTATCAACGAAAAAGATAAGCTTCCTAATAAATTCACAGATTTTTTGTCATTGTGACATCTCAGCCTGTACCAACAGGGCTGCCTTGACACTATTTTCTTTAAATATCCTTTGCAAAAACCTGTATTTTCCTATCAATGATTCGTCAAAATTGTTTTTTGTGTTCATGATCTTTTTTTTTAGATTCTGATTAACGGAAAATAATAATTGAGTTACATTTCGAGATTTCCAAAACTATAAATTTTGTACACATCGCTTGATAAACAAGAGAGATATAGCGGTTTAAATCGAGGAAGTGTCAAATTGACCCTCTAGGTCTTATCAGGGAGTTTCTTTGTCTGAGCTGACGCACCATGAGAAATGTAATGAAGCAAAATTAAAGATTTCTTCAGTTGGATGACGGTGTTTGAAAAAAATTCTTTATTTGGACGCAAATGAAAAAAAGATAGAAGCCGCCACAGTGTCATATTGACACTCAAGAACGGCTTAGGGTTAAACATAGGCTGTATTTAAGGCATTTCTTGACGTTCTAGATAAATTTTTGAACATTTTCTGAGAAAAATATTTTTTTTTTAACTGCATAGCAAAAAAATCAGAATCCTTAACAACACTGAAATTGAAAACCTTTAACATCTCATGACGTGGAACACGATTTATTAATGTAAATTTACAAAATAAATGAAATTGAATTCTTAATAGCATTCAATTCTATTGACACAAATTTTACTTGAAACGGACCGCGATTATTTGATGTAAATTTACATCACATATGATGTAAATTAAATGAAACGTGTAGGTTCCTACACGTCCTAAATATTTCACATGATTTTCAAATTTGACACGTCTGTTGAAGATTGAAGACGTGTTATAATAAACTTGCACTGAAAATTCCATCATATGTGATGCTGCTTTTTTGTTACATCATATGTGATGTAATTTTACCAATTTTTTTGGTCAAACAAAATTCTCAACAACACTGAATTAGGAAATTCTTCAAATTACACGTTATGGAATGTTGTTAATCCATGGAATTTGAATTTAATGTTTATAACAATACACTGAACGTAATAATTAAAGAAATAGAAAATATTTGTGAGATAAATTTTTTTTTTAAATTTATTTTGATGGGATTTAATTTTTATTAAGAAATGAGAAAATTTCATAATTGAATCATATTGACAGTCAATTTAACAAAACAAATTCCTATGGGAAAGGTTTTCTTCCAATACTTAGCGATTTTATAATTCATTTTTATTCTACACGTTGTAAAATTTAATATCATTTTTCATTTGACACTTTGCAAAATTTTACTGGCGTGTTATTTCCTACTCGCATTATTTTTGTGTGAGTTTCTAACATTTTTTTCCATCATTTAGATTTGCCCTCGAAGCCCTAATATTTTTCCTGTACTTGGAATGTGTTTTTTTTATTTGCAAGTTGCCGGTAAATGTTAAAAACATAAAAAAAAATGGAAAATCGAAAATTTATGTGATTCGCTTGTGAAAAATTTGAATGTTGAACCATTATTTATATTGTCCTGACAGTATTTCAAATGGATTTGAATGAATATTGCAAATATGCTAAAGGTTTCCACTTGCGATTGCCATTTGCAGTTTAAGCTTCGGCCTATCTAAATCAATATCAAACCCAGCTTCCAACCACTCGGCGGTGGCGGCCACCCAAGTGTCATACAATTTGAACCCAAACAACCAAATGACAGGTGACACATAGACAGGATCAGACCAACAAAACACAAATGCCGGCCAATTCCAATTGCCATCAACGACCGTGTAGTTTTACGCTCATAAATAAATCAACTTCCCATTACTGAATCAGTGCTTTGTTTCGTTTTATTTACAGATGTACCTCCTACCTTCCTAGCGTCGATTGAGTGAATGAATGAGTGAGCGACAACGGCGAAGTGAACGAGGAACGGCAGAGTTTCCCGGAATCCCGGATGTCAAGCGGCCAGATCAGGCCAGGACAGGACCTTTACAAAACAGGTGACACTGAATCCGATTATGTCACAGTCAGTCTCGTTCCAGTATGTGTCTCTATATCAACATATTTGTATGTGTTACTGGCTGGGACCATTTGACAAAACGGATGCTTATTGCGTGATGTAAATGGAGGCCACAAAATAAGACTCTGCTTCCGTCTTCCTGGAAGCATTTTGATGTTTTCATTTACCGCTACTGGCCAATTTGGTTTATTGATTCCATCAAAGGTATCAATGGGGCTCAATTGAACTGTTGAATAGATGTGATTTAAAGGTTATGGTGTGAAATTTTCGTTAAAATTGAACGAGTTGTTGAAACCTTTCCAAAACCACTGTTTGACGAGGAGTTTCACTTCTTCCTATCATTCATAGTTCTGTATAAAAAAAGTCTGAATAATAAATGTCTCTAATGTAGCAGTCAGCGTACACAAATTGCAACGATTGCAGTTTTTGAGAAGGCAAACTGCTTGCACTCAATACGAAAGCTCATCTCGGGGCGACTGATAAGTTCAAATTCTCAAAAGGATTTGAAGGAAACTGAGAGTGGGTGTGGATGTTGAGTGAGAAGAACCGGA
This sequence comes from Uranotaenia lowii, assembly GCF_029784155.1. Classification (NCBI taxonomy): domain Eukaryota; kingdom Metazoa; phylum Arthropoda; class Insecta; order Diptera; family Culicidae; genus Uranotaenia; species Uranotaenia lowii. Next base: position 96,733,244 of record NC_073692.1, on the reverse strand, counting down.
AACATTAAAAGCATTACGGAATGATAGATTACCGTTGCTTCCTTAAGGTACTCTCGAAGAGGAGGAACACTCCTTGAATCAGTCCCACCTTCTTGAAGAACCAGCTAAGAATGTAGGTACCGTAAAACGGGGTAACATTGATCACCGGGGTAACATTGACCAATAGTAAATTTTTCCACAATATAATCAATAACTCAGCCTATAGTTTAAATTTTTGAAAACTGTTTTCTACGTTTGAAAGCCTATAAATTGAAGATAAAAAAGACAAAATTTGGTTGTATTTGAAATTTTTTTCTGTTAGTAAAAATGTAATTTCGAAATCTTAAAATATCTATTTTTTCGAGACTCGCAAACAAACAGCTTTCCTGATGATACCAAAAAGCATTTAGAAGCAAACGGGTTGTTGATTGAGAAATAAAAACTTTTTATCTTTGTATATGTATGGATAAAGTGCACCTTTTTTAGTCATTTGATGATAAATTTTTTATATTAAAAAAATAAGGACATTTTCCAAGAAAAGCCCGCTTTGGAAAAATGGATAGGAACCCTATCAAATGGGTAACTATGAAGAAAAATGAAAATGGGAATAGTGGAAGGGCCTAAGAGACTTTGTGAAGGTAAAATTTCATTTGTATTTTGAAGCTAAAACTATTTAGCAATTGTTATAGTTTTTGCCCCTAAATGTATGCAGCATCATTGTCCTTTTTTCGATTTTAAATGATTTTAAAAGAAAGCGTTAAAAAACAAAGTTACATTGGAAAACAAGCATTTGTGAATATTATGAAGGTGTTTTGTATTTTTCATGATCAAGAAAACTTGATAAAACCGTCAAAATAGGGACTGATCAATGTTACCCCAAAGCATCAAATTCTAAACAGAGACTAAATTGATTTTTAAATCAAATTTAAAGTAGTCTAATAAATTTCTGCAACCATGTTTAACGTTTATAGGAGTCCAGTACTGGTTTTAAAAATATAAAACATGCCACATCCCTCTTAACAGAAAAAATAATCGAAAAAAATTGAAAAAAGTGATCAATCTTACCCCGGATTACGGTACTAGTACTTGTGTGTGAGATAACCTCTCCAAGGGATATCAACCAGAAAAGCGCTTCTTCATTTGCCTTTCTACAAGATGACGACAAATGACGATGACAGTTTGATGACAAACGAAAAAAAACATTATGTCACGGTGCTGAGTGTGACCTTTTCTTGAGTGGAAAAGGGAATGTTTATTGAAATTGTTAATATTTTTGAATAGCAATCAGAAATAAATAAAAAGTTCCTAAATAAATTGATATCATTGACATAAGTTTAAAAATATCACTCTTGTTAAGGAACGTTTTCAAATATAAAACTCTGATTAAAAAAAATCAACGATTGTCATTTTTTTTTTTCAATTTAAAATATTTTAAATTAATAATGAATAATTTAGGTTTTTTTGTCTATTTTATGGCTTCCTTTTTGCAAAAATCAGAGGAAGAATTTTTCATAGAAAAAGAGTTACACATCTCAAAATCAAAAATCAGAATCCATTGTAAAGTATTTAACACTAAACATACCGGCACTTTGTATATACCTATTCATACCGAGAGCGGTCAAATGACGGTTTACACTGTTTTCGCTAAAGCTTTCTTGTTTCTCGACCGATTTATAGTTTTGAAAAGCCTATAATTTGACTCAAATATGTTTCTCAGACAGTTTTCAGCTACAATCATAAATTTCTAAGTTATTTTAAGTCCAAAAAATTTTTTATGAAAAAACATGCTTCAGGAAAATTGCTATAAATCAGTTATTTAGTGCTCGAAGAAAATTTCACTTAGTGCCTAAGAAAGCTGAAGTTAGAAGCTATATGCTGCAGATACGGAAATTTTTATCAATTTTTTTTTTAGATCATGGCCACAAAAAATGTAAAAAAGTTGTGTAATACCCGTACTTTTCAATCAATCAACCGCCAAAGCTGTTCCTGTTACAGTAGAAAAATCGAACACATGAGCCCGGTCGGACACAATCTCATGTGTTCGACCCGTCCGTGTTTCAATGTGGGTAGGAATGCGATGGGTTTCTTCATCGCTTCCTATCAACATTGAAACGGCGCGCGGCAAAGAATCACGCAAGTAGTTCAAAAGCTGTTCACAAAACAAAAGCCCTGCTCACATTTTCACCAACTATTCAATTTCTTCTACCCAAAGCGCTCTAGCTTTGATCTTTCCACCTATAATACTTTCATGTTCTTTCTAAATATTCTACCTTGAATTTTCACAACTCGCCGAAATGCCAAAAATTAAATAAGGATAGAATTATTCCATAGCGCCCTGTTCGAAGAACAAAAATTTTACTTAAAACTGTCACCACACGTTCGTGTTCATGATCACCAAATAAACATCTTTTTTGCCAGTATTTATTCTTAATTTGAACGTTCCCAAAAAATAATGAAGATTCATTCGAATTTTTACAACACAAATTTGCATTGGCGGCGTGTGATATAGCTCATTTGGCAAGTCTGTTGTCTCCTGAGCCGATGTCCTCGAGTTCGAGCCCAAGAGCAAACTTCGAACACAGTTGTACCGGATAAGTTTTTCAATAACGAATTGCCAACTGTAACGTTGATAATGTCGCGAATGCCATAATGATGGTAAAACGACTATAATCGAAACGAAAAAAAAACAAATTTGCATCGTCGGACTTTGAGTGACGCCATTTTTCTAACTTTCGAAAAAAATTTATACAAAAAACAGTGTCAAGAAAACATTTAAAATTATCTCCTTGCAAATTTTCATGGAAAATATTCTACAGTGTTTTAACCGTGATACAATTTGAATCGAGACAGGCCTTAAGAATAAATAAGAGCAATTATAGTAAAAGTTTTTTCATGAATAATCAATGTCAGAAGACTAGCGAAAGTCGCAAGAGCTAAATTTCGTTAACATCATATAAAGTCCAGTTTATATATCTTGTTTAAATGCCAGAGCACCAAGTAAGCTAATTTATTCGATTTGTTTTCAACGACAAGCTAATAAAGTTATCACTGCAGGAGAAGTATACTCATAGCTCCCAAAGTTCAACACTCGCTGTTTAAGATAACGATGAAAAAGTATGATTAGAAGAAGTATTAAGCAGAATTGAAGCATGTAATCTCGCCTATAAAATTCTTCTCGTCTTGGAAACGGAAATATTGTTGTTTAAAAAAAAAAATGAAAACGATTTTCGATCACCGCTTATTTTTATTATCGATTTTGGTTGATATTTTTCGGTGAAAATTAAGTTAAATCCAAACAACTTCTTAACGTTTCGGCTTACTTTTTTGTTTCGGCAATCTTCGGAAAAAAATTTTATGCCGTTAATAATAAGCTAAAACGTAAATAAATTGTTTGGATTTGACATAATTTTCACCAAAAAATATCAACCAAACACGATAATATAAAAGAAATGGAAAATTACATCACATAAGTATTATGATGTAAATAAAATGAAGCATGATAGATGTATTAGAAAATCTTGTTGTGCATCTTGTAAAATTAGTGTGATTCGATTTCAATTTCAATCGAATTCAATACAATTATTATTGTATTTGTTTTTTGTAAATTTACTTTTAGAAATGGCGTACCATGTCATGTTGTATTACACAGCAAAAAAAAAGTGTTGTTAAATTACATAAAAAACGTGCACATAGCCTGATTCGCTAAATGTATTTATATTACATTATTTTGAACGTACTGGTTACTGCGCTTTTTTGCTGTACAAAAATTACACCACAAGTATGAAGTAGATATACTCGAACATGAAAATAAAATACAGCTCCCAATAAAACTCCTTGCCGTTATCATTTTCAAAGTTTTTTTGAAATTCTAATCAATACGTTTGATTGTTTTAGAATTTTCCGACAAAAGAATACATATTTAATCCTAAGAATTCAATTTCAGATTTGTAGTTTTGTGTCTGTAAAGAGATCAGATAATTTAGTCAGAATTAAACTGAAATGCAAACTTAAGGGATGATTTTATTTGATAAAAAGGAATTATGACATATGAAAAAACCATTTTCAAAAACATCACAATATCACAACATTTTTTGTTTTTGTAGTCCGATGCCTGAAAATGTCTTCAAAAAACTATTCTTTGATAAACTTTTTTTTAAAAATTTCTTTTTCTAAACTGTTCAAATACGGGGTGTCCTATTTTGCCCAAGCCTTTCAAAAGAAAAAAGTCGTGAGAACAGAACTAATCAAGCATGAATCCTGTCCTATCCGAATCCTGTCTTAATCTTTGTTCAAACTTTAAAGATATCTGGGAATCCCACTTTCAGCCAGCCTTAAACACGATAAACGAAACACTGATTTTCTAGGTTCCGTATGTATTGGATCTGTCCCTTGGATGGCCATTGGTCATGAAACATCGCATCTTCAAACGGTGAATATCAAGTTCTGTAAACATTGCATATAATAATTGACTATTAGGATTAAAATGTTTCACACAAAATACTCTTCTTCAAAACTGGCTGTATTCAATTTTCGGAACTTTTTTTTCTATCGCTGATAAATAAGGGCCAAAATGTCTGAAAATGTAAAAAATATAGAAAAACTATAACTAATGGTTTTGCTTAGATTTATTCTAAATATTGGTATGACTTACCAGCAAAACAAATCCTCTTGAGCCTAACAATCCATTTCTAATTTTCAGATACGAAAACAATTCTGAATGTCAAACATTGACTACTTGATGTGATACCACATAGCAAGTTGTAATATTACATAACATGACGCGTTCAGATCGTGTACATCGTTTCGATCTAATATTTTTACCGAAATCAATAATAAAACATACACAGTAAACGAAAATTACCGAGTTCGGTAATTTTTTTTACCGAAATCCTAACATGTGTAAATCGTTAAACTGTTTGGTAATTTTTTCGGTAAAAAATAAACGAACATCGGTAAATCGATTCTTCATTAACCGATGTTCGATTATTTTTTACCGAACAGTTTAACGATTTACACATGTTAGGATTTCGGTAAAAAAAAACTACCGAACTAACATCCTTTAAAATTACATCACCCACATTTTTTTGCTGTGTAGGTGTTTTAATTTTCAGTACTTTTAAGCAGTCATATTGGTTTTTGTTATGTATTATCTCTGAATCTTCAAACCGAAGTTTTCGTCAGTATCAGCGCCGGCGACATTTACAGACTATATTGAATGTTTACCAGATATATCTTTCAAGCATCTTCCAAGTATCGGAATCATACAACAGAAAGGGTGGCCGATTGCCTATTGCGAGTTTTTGCTGACTTTATATGACGTTTTTCATCATCGCTGTAAGGTTGCTGACCATCTGCGCGAAAACTTCAGATTTAAAGTGCATTGTCAATATATCACGGCGGATCGTTTTAAGGTAGTTCGGCTTTATAATTTTATCTAATCAAGTTTTAGCTCACATTACAGAAAGTTACTGAAGTATACAATTCACAAAGGTCAGGTAAGATTGCTTAATTTTTAAATGAGATGGATATGCTTCCACGTTATCTTTTTTCCACAACATAAAACAAGAAATATGTTTATCCTTAAAAAACTAAAGCTTTTAACAAGGATTCAAAGGAAAGTGCACTCATTTCGTTTTGCTTATTTGCTCAGAAACCACTTAGATTTTTAATGAAAAACTTCAAATTTGCGGTGTATTGCAATATCAAAACTTCATATTAGGCCTTGTGATATAGCTCAGTTGGCAAGTCAGTTGCCTCCTGAGTCGATGTCCGTGAGTTCGAGCCCAAGAGTAAACATCGATCAAAGTTGTATCGGATAAGTTTTTCAATGACTGTCCGCCAACTGCATTGTTGATAGATATAAGTCGCGAATGACATGAAGATGTTAAAATGACTTTAATCGAAGAAAAAAAAAGTAAAAAAAACTTAATATTTTTTGGCTCGAGTAAAACTAAGTATGATAGCTCTACAGCCTCCGAGTGTATGAGATTTGCAATTTCTATAAGTTAAATAAAATTGATGGACATCTAAGAGAGTCAATGTCGATGGAAGATTATTTTTTTAGAATTTTAAAATTTTTTCATAGGTATATTTTTTAAATATTTAAAACAATTTTGGGCATCTTGCAAAACTATCTTGACAAATTTTCGTTCAACTCACGCATCTTCAATTTCGTGTTGAATGTTCAAAATTGACTTCTTTACAAGAGGACCGGGAACATATTTAAAACTTAACTGTGTAGATTTTATGAAAAATTATTAGTTCCTTATGTTTAACTTTAATTCGTCAGTCAGCTTGTTTAGTTTAATCTTGAATGTTTGGTTAAGTTTATTTTATAAAATTTTATTTAAGCCATTTCTAGAGTGTTAGGAGACACGAAATAATCAAAAGTAAATCAGATTTAAAGAAATGTTGTATAAAAGGACCTCTCAAACGAAGTTTTATTAAATAACTAGCTGATCCCGTACGAACTTCGTTTCGCATTTAACTTTAAAGCTGATGATTTTGTATTTGGTTGGTAATTGGGACGAAATTTCACCAAAAAAAAAAATGCTTAAAATAATCAACAGAATTTTCAAGTGACCTATTTGCTTATCTACCAAACGGAAATTTAAAATAAGAAATTGACTGACCGTTGAAAAGAACACCCGTGTACGATTTTTTGTCTTTTTTATGCAGAACAACGAAATTATGTCTTAAATATTTTAAAGGTAATATTAACAGTAAATGTGGACGACCTCTTTTTCTGTCGTCTTATAGAAAGTTTGTTATCAGGAATTGATTCCTCGTCCTGCAAAATTCTCGTGTTTAAATTTTTGCTTCAATATGATGCCTAACAACGTAATGATTGCAAAAAAAAACGAAAATACTAAGACGAACCCTTTTACTGACTCCTTGTCAAAATTTGACACGTGAAATCAATAACATATGCTGTAAAACTCCCTTGTGCAAATTTACATTATAATCCGATGTATGATCAAGACAATGGGGCTTATTCTGAGAGTCACGTGATGTGATGTGCAACATTTCACATCGTTGTACCGACTCCAGAAACCACTCTAGGCTAGAACTTTCAGCTCAAATGTCCTGTGATTGATTTTTGAAGCTCATTCATATTAACGTTTCTTCTCTGAAACATTTCCTGGAGTCAGAATAAAGAAGTGAAATTTTGTGAGTCACGTCACTCGAGTCGCAAAATAACCTTCAGAACAGAACAGATAATATGGACGACCATTTTTGCCGACACCTGATTCGAGATTTGAAATCTGTAACAATTGAGCGTCCTTCAAAACTTCTATGTGGAAATTTTCATCTCTATCCAATGCATAACAACATCAATACCCAAAAAACATTAATCAGTTTATATGGACGACCCCTTTCGCAGAGTTCTGAATTAAAATTAGACTCCTGAAATCAACTACTCGTTCCTTGAAACTCCCTCGTATCAAGTTTCCATCTTAATCCAATGTATTTTAGCATTAATATCGCAAAAACAGTGTTAATATGGACGACCCCTTTGGCCGACCTTTGACCCTGAATTTGAAACCTGGAATCGATTAATCGTTCCTCAAAATACTCTTATGCAAATTTTCATCAAAAACAAATCTATAATAATGCCAATATCGCAAAAACATTGAACAGTTGATATGGATGACTCCTTTTGCCGACTCCTTCTACAAAATTTGATAACTGGAATCGATTGTCCGTTCCTTCAAATCCCCGTCTGCAAATTTTCATCTCATTTCAATGCGAAATAACGCCAATATAGTAAAAACATTAAAAATTTGATATGGACGACCCCTTTGGCCGACTCAATCCAATGCATAATAACGTCAGAATAGTAAAAACGCTAAACAGTTCATATGGACGACCTCTTTTGCTGACCCCTGACACAAAATTGAATACCTGAAATCAATTCCTCATCTCCCAAAACCCTTATGTGCAAATTTTTGTCACAATCCGACAAAAAGTAACGTCAATATCACGAAAACATTATTTGTCTTGTATGGACGACCCCCTTTAGAAGGGGTCATCAAAAAATCTGAAAACATTTTTCATCATTCCTGGTCCTAATGAGTATCCATGCCAAATTTCAGCTCTCTAGCTCTTAAGATGGCTTATATAGAGGACAAACAAACAAACAAACCCACAGAAATTGTTTTATATATATATAGATAAAACAAACACACATGCATAAGAGACTCTTATAGTCAAATGGTTTTACAACTTTAGCGTCTTTAGCGTCATGGCCCATGACTGAGATTAGATCTGAATATCATTGGAGTATACGACTTGAACTCTATCCACTAGGTCACGGCGGCCGAATACTTTTGGGTGTCCTCTCTTCCTATGTAACCAATCCAGAACTAACTTTATCTATTGCTAGTACCAACAGGCCCTTAACATACTCGTTTAGTAAAGTACCTTTATTGTTTATTGTTTATTTCTTAATCCATCGGACCAGGAGGTCTAAATGGATGTAATGTTTATGATGTTAGGTCTCAACAGTGTTAGGTTTGTATTCCAGTTTTGCAATACGAGTTTCAACCCTGTTCGCCGCCAAATCGTGGGAATTTGTAAACCCCTATTCAAATTACTAATTTTCCTGGGAGGGCCGAAAACCAATCTTTCAATATGTTTGGGGCCGTTCACTAATTACGTAAGCACGATTTTGGAAATTTTCAACCCTCCCTCCCCCCCTGGTAAGACAAAGTAAGATTTCTCAAAACCCCCCCTCCCCCCCTAGTAAGATCTTACTTTTTTTATTCTTTGAGAAATTGACACGTTTTTTTCAAAAATAGCTTGAAAATATTTAAAATTTGACATACATGCTTCAAAGCAAAGCACTTTTTAAGTAAAATTAAAAAAACTGTTTTTAAAAACCACATTTTATACAAAACAACAGATGAAATGTTATAAACGATAGAATTGTAGCTACCACCACACAATGTTTCTACCACTGCAAGGTAGAAAGCCCGTGAGAAACAAAACGATGAAATGTGATGAAAAGTTTTTCAAATTAAAATTATCCTTCTGCTCATTTTCAACATCTTTCACCTTATTCTAATCTTCTATCCTTCTATAATCTTTCAATTCTTGAAATATTCTTTCTCAAGGAATATAAAATTTCACCGATAAAGCCGATAAAATAATTTCATTAAATAAATTTACGGTGATTAACTCTTAATTTTAAAAATTATAAAAATCTTAAAAAAAATATCATTCTATACTACTACAATTGGGGCAAAAATGTTTAACGACAATCACGTTGTCAACTAACCTAAAAGCTCAGACTCATTCAGCGGTAAGCGATAAAGTTTTAGGATTTTTTCGGTAAATCGTTTGTAAAATTCAGAGTGCCTATCACTAAAAAATCTGTCTAGAAATTCATTATTTAAAGCGCCTTATATTGATTTTCGAAGATTTTTTCTGTATGAAGTCATTTTCGAAACATGATGGATTCAAATCGTAGTGTAACAACGAGCCAGTTTCCTTTTTGTTTCTATAAATTTCTCAATTAAAAAGATTGTTATGATGGAAAGTGAAAAGCGACTATCTTTTTAAATAATGTGATTTAGTGTTTTGATGGCATGTAGGTTTGAATTGATTCTCTATTAATTTTATAGAACCTGCAATTTTTTTTATCAATTCAAAGACATTAAAAGATAAATAACATTACATAAAAAATAACCAACAAATAAGTAGAGAGTAAAAAAACTTGAGTAATATGGTTTCGTATGGCTGTGGCTGTGATTAAATTTTTATGTAACATTTCTTACGTAAGATTTTTGGAAACCCCCCCTACCCCCCTAGTAACAGATCGTAAGCAAATGTGAAACCCCCCCTCTCCCCCTATGTGCTTACGTAATTAGTGAACAGTCCCTTTATTCAAATCACCGAAGGGATTCTGTGATAAAGTGACGGACTTTCACTTTTCTCCGTGTTTTTTATGCCCACCACCATGCATCGGTGGCCTTTGTCTCTGTCAGGAGGAGTTCGATCAGTTCTGGCCCACGTACCTAAATAGTAGTCATTGTTCATTTTTTTTTTCTTTCTTTAAGATAACCCCCGGAGGTGCGTCTCCAAAGCCAGCTTTGGAGGTATTTGAAATCCATCGGTCAATGCATGGGTGCAAGATTATGGAGCTCACGCGCGCCAGCCAGCAAGTTGTAAAAAGTTAAAAACTTTCGGCTCCAAGCTAATAAAACCCCATACGCAACGCCCATAAAGCTTGCTGAGGGGCCTCCCAAAAGACATGGGGTGTTTATCACTTCCTAGCTCTGGGGTCTCTGGGCATTCTCATAACTCATTGAGATGACCGCCGCAGCATCAAAAGGTGAAACAGTCAATTTTCATCAGTGAAAGTGAAATGTTTGGTCGTGTGGTCAAGATTAAATATTTGATGATGGGTTTTTTTTCTTGTTTTATTTTTGTTTGGTCTCAGCTTTTGGAACTGCGTGCGATTAGGTGATCTGGGAAGCTGACCAGATGTAACACGTTTGACGATGATACCTACCCGAGAAATAAAAGAGGCAGCAGGAAAAAGCTTGCGAAAATGTAGGAGGGTGACATTTCGTCACTTTCGGTGATGAAAAAGCCTCTCGTAACGAATTGGCTTTTTGACGGGGACCAGATGGCCATCGACACGTTCCGGTGCTGATGAGATGTTGCCAGAGCCAGGCAGTGTAGTGAGATGACAGATGGAAAAAGTTCACTCGACGACAAAGCGACGACAAATTACGAAATAAGGCCTTGCTCCAATTATACCGTTTCGTCATCGAGGAGCGCCAAAGCCTCTTATTGTCCCTTGGATCAAAACGACAGCTTCCCTAGGTCTTACGAAGAAAAGTGTCCACTTTGACAAGTCACAAGGACAATTGGGACGACACCCTCAAACATCCTCCAACTTCGAACCAAAGATACTCAAAACAACAGGATGTGATACTACAAAAAGCTCATTACGGGAGCCATTTTTTGCTTCCGTTTGTTATTTGTTTTCTCATTTATCATTCACGAGATCTATACCTACTGTCATTCCATGGGTGTGTTTCTTGCCTTGAGACTGCCCAAAAATGGCACAAGAACATGAGCCGCGATGCCCACGATAATGTGTGACAAATTGCCGACATAATCATTGCCATCTTCGGCTTCATTCGAGTCAGATTTGGGCCATTGAGCAATCGGGGTGATCTTTAACTTGAAGATGTGTTATCTAAATATTCTGAAAGTAGACAACAGAAAAATTAAAGGAAAAATGCGAAAACAAAAACTTTTTAACATGTTTAACACTAGGTCAGGCAAATAGAAGTTTAATTAAAAATTAATGATAGAAAAGGAGATGTTTTGAGAAGCAACCAAAACAGTCGCAAATGAGTGAATTCACGACACAAATGAAAACTTTTAAATTTTACGAAGAAACTTTTTTCATTTTCTAACAAAAAGACGCGCAGCAGTTAGACCAAATCGGAACTGCATACATTATAGCTGGTCGAAACACCTGTTTGTAGATTGGCATTCTATTTCTCTGGACTTCCTGTTGATGAGAGAATAAAAAGATTTTGTGTATTTATTATATTTAGATTTAATGATTTAGATGTGATTTTTAAAAGTAAGATTCCGATCAAGTGTGAGTCCCAAGTACTTCACGTGATCAGGCCATTCTATTGAAACCCCATTAAAAGTTATGGAATGATCTTCATTAGGTTTTAAAAAAATTTGCTCTTGGCTTATGGGGAAATAAAATAAGTTGAGTTTTGGAAGCGTTAAGAGTAATTTTCCACATTTTCAAGTAATTCAAAAAGGAATTTAAATTTTGTTGCAATGTACTGCGAATCACTCGTAAATTCCGACCTTTGGCTGAAAGCAAAGTATCATCAGCAAATAATCTTCTACCTTTTCCTTATGGAACATCAGGAAGATCAGAAGTAAAAATATTGTATGGGAGAGTGGGGAATCATGGGCCACTTTTTTTCGTTGTTCCATAACTTCTTTATTATAAAAGATAATTTGAAAATAAAAATAGCTATGGTTTTCTACATTTTCAAGGTATCATAAGGTATTTTTTTTAAATTTTCAATAAGTTATTTTCCCCAAATTTTGACTGTTTGAAAAAAAGCAATATTTTCTGGATTTTGAAAAATGGTGGGGAATTGTGAGCCACTAAATCCAAATTGACTAAATAACATGCAAAGTTGATGAGTTGACCCAAAACTGTGATTTCCTAATTCATTTTGTTATTTTAAAGCAATTTCAGATGATGAAATAAAAAAGAGAGCTGTGTATGATCGCATAGATTCTAAAACCTGGCTCGCGAACGTTTTGGCAAAATTTCTTATATAGGATGGACAAAATATTTTTCATAACTCTTCATTTGGCATAAGAAAACTTTGCAAATAAGAAAAATGTATTTTAAGTTCTGAATTTGTATAAAAACATAAAAATATAGGTGATTCAAGATGTGTGGCCCACGATTCCCCACAAGCTATGATTTGCAAATTGGTTGCGTTTGTGTGACTTTTTGATGTTTCATCCAAAATTCCTTTTCCACGTGAAAGAACATGACAAAACTAAGATCATAAGCGTATGAGCATATTTTTGTTATGCACTTTAGGTTTCCCATCGATGAAATAAGCGGGTGTTTTTTCTAATTATGTAAGTAAAATTTTCTAAATATTTTTAGCTTGATAAATAAAAGAAGCATATGATGCGTATTTCACTCAACAACATATAGGAATATATGCTCAGGCAAAGCGACGACGATGACAGTTGGTTTGAGATTTTTATCTCAACACACATCTGAGATATTAAAAGTGGCCCACGCTTCCCCATGGCCCACGATACCCCACTCTCCCCTATATAATTGGCCCAAGTATACTACCCTGAGGGACACCAGCTCTAATGGGTGTCCTTTCAGAGCATGAATTTTGATAGCTTACTTGTAAGGTTCGGCTAGTCAAATAATTTTGAACAATTTTAGTGAGATTTACAGGGAAATCAAATCGAGCTAATTTAGCTACTAAACCTTAGTGCCAAACACTGTCAAAAGCTTGTTCAATATCAAGAAGAGCAACACCAGTTGAATAACCTTCAGATTTGCTAGCGTTAATCATATTAGTTATACTCAAAAGTTGTGTAGTAGAATGTCCATGACGAAAACCAAATTGTTCATCAGGGAAAATAGAATTGTGATTAATGTGAATCATCATTCTATTCAAAATGACTCTCTCATATAGTTTACTTAAAGAAGGAAGCAAACTTATTAGTCGATAACTTGAAGCACTTTTTTCAGGTTTCAAAATTGGAGTAACTTTGGCATTTTTCCATTTATTTGGAAAATAAACCAAGTGAAAACATTTATTGAAGATTTGAACTAGAAAATTTAAAGTGATTTCAGGCAAATTTTTAATAAGAATATAGAAAATCCCATCTTTACCCGGAACTTTGATATTTTTGCAACTCGAAAGCAACGAAGACTGAAGAATAATATTATTCGATTATTATTCGAATAGAACCCACTTTCTCTAACCAGAATCGAAAAATTCATCAATTCACAATTCAAAACCTCATCAGTTACCTAGAAGTTTCCTTATGGTTTGTACAATATACAACTTATCACAGACAGCACAACGGATTTCGCACACACCAGGTCTATACAAGAAATCTACAGGATCTTTCGTAAATTTGAGGATGAAATTAAATTGAATAATCGTCAAGCTAGTGAACACTTATTCAATATCAAAATACTTTCTTAAAGTTTGGGAACTTTAAATTGCAAAAAAACTCGGAAAATACATGATGCAATAAAGCACTGAAGTTTTAATCATCATCCCTAGCAAACAAAAGTCCCATTAAACAGGTGTAAAAATGCTTACTCAGCCCCATAATTGATAAGAAGTACGTTCTATGCATTACTTACATTCTATACTTTTAATTTCCAAGATAAGCCCTAATGACCTTCTATTCTGCTTCCATCGGCCTTTTCATTCAACCTAACTTAACCTAGCAAAAATTCTCTCTCTATCTCAATTTCACCCTTGGCATCGGTTCATATAACTTTCTGTTGATTATTTATAATGTTCAGTACAGGACCGTAGGAAGAACCGACTCAGGGGGGAAGGGGTTTTGGTGACTGAGTTTTACCTTTGATTTTTTGCCCAACAATGCACGAACACAAAAAAAAATTAAACAAATTATTTTTGTTACTATATGATTATCAATTTTTAAGCACTTCGGTATAATTTTTTTCGTATTTATAAATCGTCATTATTATTTATTGTACATCAACAGATCACATATTGATCCTAATGAAAAAAAAATTAAAATTAAATTTAATGACACTACAAATACAATTTTCTACACAAAACTTAAAGCTTTAAGGATTTTTTTTCGGAATGTATCCCTCGACATGTCAAATTCAAAATGTTCGGAGTAGCGGTTGAATGTCTTGATTACACCAATAAGTGCTGTGTTAGTAGACTGAGTCGATTTGGGGTCATTTTTGAATTTCTCAAACCCTGGGGTCTCAAAAGCTTCGATTTGGTCCAAAACTCATCCATGATTTTTTGCAGAGTTTTTAAGAAATGTTTACATGAGTAAATTTGGACTTTTAGGTTTGTATGGGAAAATCGAATATTTTGTACTGAAAAATCAACATCATTTTTGTTTTTGTGCCAATTTATAAATTCTTCAAAGGAAATTTTCCGCTGAACAACTGTGTCGAAGACCGTAAATTCGTATCTGATTAGAAAAAAAAGTTATTAGCTGTTTAACAGGGGTATGTCTTTTGGCATTGATATACAATAAACTCAATTGACACCACTGTTGTAGTCATGCAATACCTCGCAAGGCACACAGCAGTGGTGTCTATTGAATTTCTTGTTTATCAATATCAAAAGACATACCCCTGTTGAACAGCTAATAACTTTTTTGTCTAATCAGATACGAATTTACGGTCTTCGACAAAATTGTAAAGCGGAAAATTTCCTTTGAAGAATTTATAAATTGGCACAAAAACCATTAGCAGGCTCGGTTGCACAGAAGGAAAAAACATGATGTTGATTTTTCGGTACAAAATATTCGATTTTCCCATACAAACTTAAAAGTCCAAATTTACTCATGTAAACGTTTCTTAAAAATTCTGCAAAAAATCATGGATGAGTTTTGAACCAAAACGAAGCTTTTGAGACCCCAGGGTTTTAGAAATTCAAAAATGACCCCATATCGACTCAGTCTACTGTGTTAGCCCCATAATAATTCAAACGAAGAGGGACGTAGAGCTGGAAATCATGATTTCTCAAACCACGTGGTCGTATGTTGAGTTGAAGACCTTCCAACAGTGCGGGACAATCAGTTCTGGATGAAAGCAAATCAGCTACGACAGAGGCTCGTGCGGCGGTCCTGCGGGCTTGCAGCGTGTTGATGTCGATTAAGCAACAGCGGCTCTCGTAGCTGGGAAGTCGGAACGGGTCTTGCCAGCTCAGGAAGCGAAGAGCGAATCTCATAAAACGCCGTTGGATAGCCTCAATACGCTCGGAGCCGTTTTGGTAATAAGAGCACCAGATAGCAGAGGCGTATTCAAGGATCGAACGAACCAAACTGCAATAAAGACTCTTCAAACAGTAAATATCTTTGAAGTCTTTCGCCATGCGGAACAGTAGACCTAGGCTTCTAGAAGCTTTATCGACGATTTAATTGGTGTGAATCTTGAAATCCATCCGTTTGTCAAGAATGACAGCAAGATCTTTCACGTGCTCAACTCGAGCAAAACCCTCGTCGGAGAAAATACACTGCATTTGATGGAAGCCACTTACGGGAAAAAGAAATTGCTGCGCATTTATTACGATTCAAGGGCAGCCAATTGACCAGGAGGCGAAGAGGTTGAACTGGTCCTGCAGGAACTTGGCATCGTCAGGGCCTGAGATGGGATAAAACAACTTCAGGTCGTCTGCGTAAGCTAATTTTAGTCCATCGAGGAGCAGCAGCACGTCATTGAAATAAATCAAGAATAGAATTGGTCCTAAACGGCTCCCTTGAGGCACTCCAGAGGTGGCGAAAGAAGGATTCTGCCTTTCGGACAATAAGTTTTCGACCTACCAGGTAGCTGCGAAACAATTCCAGTAGAGACCCACAAAAACCAATGCGATCGAGTTTGGCGATAGCAATTTCATGGTTCACTTTGTCGAAAGCGGCTGACAGGTCGGTGTAGATGGCGTCTGTTTGGAATCCTGAAGCAAAACTGTCTTGCACCTTAGACGTGAACGCCAGCAGGTTTGTGGTCGTAGAGCGCTTAGGCATAAAGCCATGTTGATCATTAGAAAAATAGGGTTTGCAGTACGAGAAGATAGGGTCTAAAACAACCAGCGCAAATAACTTGACAATAGCGCATAAGGCAGAAATACCGCGATAGTTGTTGACATTCCTCCTGTCGCCTTTCTTGTAGACCATGTAAACATGTAGGCTTCTTTCCATATAGAGGGGAACGTAGACGTGTTGAGCGATGCTTGGAAGATTCGTTTTATAGGTGTTAGATTTTTGGTTTTATCACCGCGATTGTTTATACTTCGAAGTTATCGACGTTTTTCGGTGAGTTTTAAAAAATCAAAACAAATTACCAGTTGTCCATACGTTTCGAGCTACTATGGCATTCGCTCCTCTTCAGTGGACACTAAAATTATATTTTTACGGTTAAAAATTACACATTAAATCTAAATTTTAATTTAAACTTACAATTGACTGGCCATCGTCTAAACTATTTTGGTTTTGGACAGTTTGTTTTGTTTTGCGTTTACATTTGGTTGTCAGTGTCTGTGTTAACTTGGATATTATTGGGTCATAAGCGGTCTTAAAATTTATGGAATCTCTCTGCCTATTAACGACATTGTCGTCTCCTCTCAACTTAATATAGAACGTTTCGGCAGTTATCCTAGCGTTGTATCCAGTAACTCTCTCTAAAATTTTTGTATTTTCAAAATCGAAAATGTGGCCTGTTTCTAGGCAGTGCTGAGTTAGACCTGTGCTTATTTGTTTTGTGGATACAGTTGTTTTATGTTGTTTTAATCGTTTTTCTAAAAATTGGCTTGTTTCTCCTATATACGATTTCTTACATCCTCCACACTTTATGTCATACACAACATTAACGTTTTTGTTCTTTGGTATTTTGTCCTTGGTTTTTGTGAAAATCATGTTTTTAACTTTATGTATACGCGACCCAAGGTGCTCGTAGATTTGAGACTGCAGAGCGTTTCGGCACAAGGCGATTGATAATGTAAGTGAACTTAACAGCAGCAGCGTTTGGATCAGAAGGGGCCAGTTCAGATTCCCAGTTTATGGTGTCCAGAGTTTGAAAAATCGCTGAAAAATCGGCACTTTAAAAGTCGTGGAAAAAGGCTGCCGGTTTTTCGATAACGGCGCCAATTCCGGAAATATCGAGGGAAAGCAGCAAAGCGGGGTGGTGAGGGACGGACTTGACCAGAGGCTCAGGAGCTTCTTCGATTGTTGGTGAAAGAGACCCGTCATTAACGAAACAGAGTTCGAGCTTACGGCCATTTTCGTTAACGATGTTGTTGATTTGCCGGAGAGTGGCCGTACTTAGAGCGTCGAGGGTGATGTTGGAGGGCAACGTGAACGAGGATCTTTCCGGATCAGCAAACAAGAAGCTGCTTTGGGAGGAGCACCACTTTAAACTAGGCAGATTGAAATCTCCGATGATAATGATGTCGTCTTCAGGATTAGTGATTGAGCAAACTTTGGAAAGACTACGAGAAAAGGATTCAGCATAAGTCGCATTTTTAGCACGATCGCGATCGATCGGGGGGAGGTACACAGCACCAATGTAAAGCTTTCGTTCGCCTAGGTCGATACGCGTCCAGACCATTTCCAAGTCAATCCATGCCTTATCATCGATGGGCACGGCTGATAGGCTGATAGGTATGAAATCATAACTTTAGAAAATTGGCCCTAAACCTTAAAGGTGAGTTAAAATCGCTTTCATCGATGATGGTTAAAATCTTTGAATTTATTTAATAGTAATAGGTAGATCAAACTAAGTTGATTTGGGCATAAATTGACCTTTTTTAAGTCCATTTCCGATTCTTCCATATCTTAAAAAAACTTATTTTATACTCAAATCAAACAAGTCTAACCTTTGAATGTATTTTTCAAACTCAAAGATTTCGGGTCGAATCTACTTGAAACAAATTAATGATTTGAATATGAAATTCGGCTTTAAAAATATCAACAAAAATAATACATTGCGGACCTTTCACGAGATATCTCGATTTTCTGCTAGCCGCTCTTAAAAAAGCATAATTCAAATGCTATGAATCTAATTATGAAGCTTCATTCAACAAAATGTAACACAACACTTCCCGTCGCTCAAATATCTAGCTTAAATAAGCAGAATTTCGTCTATTGGTTAAAAACATAAAATGCAAAATTTTGGTGTCCTCAATGTGTAAATAATGTTAAACAATATAATGGAAAAACTTAGAATTTTGTGCAGATTTTTTAGGTGTAAATTTTTTTTTAACAGTTAATATTATTCATAAAGAATCAATTCCATAATGAAAATCCTGTATAGATATATTTTTTTAATATAATTTGGATTTTCGCGGATAAAACAAAATACTAAAATTCTAACTTTTATTTGTGGTTTGCAGCTAAATGGTGTTTACAAACTAATTTTGTTTAAAAAATTGAAATCTGGAAATTGAATTGGCAAGCAATCTTAACACATTAAGGACCACAAAGAAATCTATGACGAGAAACACCGAAATTCGGCATTCTATATCTCAGAAACTCCTGGACTAAACTTCACAAATTAAGCATTTTAAAGTAACGGCAAATGGTATGTTCAGTTTTGTCGATTAAAGTTTAACAATTAAATTCAGT
The DNA here is from genome assembly GCF_029784155.1 of Uranotaenia lowii. Classification (NCBI taxonomy): domain Eukaryota; kingdom Metazoa; phylum Arthropoda; class Insecta; order Diptera; family Culicidae; genus Uranotaenia; species Uranotaenia lowii. Next base: position 96,714,377 of record NC_073692.1, on the reverse strand, counting down.
AAATACGAGTTATACTATACACTGTTGGCAAGCGAAAAAAAAACGAAATATCTCGTATTTGGTCTACAATGTTATGTTCATGATCTCTTGAATACCTCAACAATTTATGTATATTGTGAATTTTATTTACAAGCTAAACTTTTGTCTGAATTTTGAAACTGCGTTCTGAATCTCAATTATGAAGCTCAATTAAATAACTGGGTTCTGAATTTGTATCCGAATTTCTATATGATTTCCAAAATGTACAACAAATACGATTTCCGAATCTTATTTCAGATCAGAATTTTTTCACCTCAATGCACTTTTTGTGACTTAGAAAATTCCGTATTTAGCACTTTTGTGCCCTTTATGTGACTTAAGTCCCTTACAACGTACATATAAATAAGCCAGAGGTCATGAGATCGAGTCTCGGTCACGGCATACATAGTACTCTTTCTGTGGGTTGGTGGTGTTAGCATTAGGAAGATGCTACCCATTATATCCTTGAAAGATGTACACTTTAGTCTTTAGTGGAATTTAGATCTCTTCAAAGAAACATGAAGTTTCACTGAGATCCTATATGTTTGTGTTCGTTTTGAAAAAAAAAAACTTTCAGCACACAATTGGGTAGTCGATTCTCTTTGTCAGACAATATGTAACTTTCAGAGCCTTCATCCAAATAAAGTAAATATGTGACTTTTGGTTGCTTGGGATGACATAGTGTTTTGAAACTCAAGACGTAATTTAAATGTATGTGATGCAAATTTTTGATTCACTTCCAAATTATAGTAAAAGCCGAAAAGGTTGATTCAGCAGGCCTACGACTTTTTTGCCCTGTAGTTACTGGTAATTTATGTGTAATTGGCTACCAATATAAGTATTTAATGGGAAAGCCTCGTTTTCAATTCCAAATGAAAAGACAGCCTCGACACATCGATCCATCATTTTGTAGTATTCAAATAAGAAACATTTCCCCAACTACCCGGCAGAACAAAAATGGCCATGTGTGAAGGGAAAAAATTCCACCCATAGAAGGCACGATAATTAGTTATCAGCATGACACTTCCTGCGTCAAAACAACCTAGAAACGAAGCAACAGCGTGAAACAACCGGCGGGCGACCGGGACCGGTAGCAGCAAAACCGGAGAACAACCGTTAGGATTTTTCAGAGCACCAGGCGGACGCAGACGTCATTCATCGGAACAACAACAGGTTCCGGAATACAGAGTGCCGGCTTTTGTGCTTTCCCGTCCGCCCGCAGCAAGGGTACAAAATGTGATGATCAGTTGCACTCCCGGGTAATCAACCGGATAAATGTGGGTAGTAGGCAGTCAGATAGACAGGTATCGACTAAAATGCAACTGAACTACACGCGCATTATCTGACATAAGGTACATGCCATAGAAGGTGCGGGTGCAAGCTGTAGGTCAAATGTGTGGGGGCGTAAGAATGCTACCAATGGGACCCATTTCGGGTGCACTCGAAGTTTGAAAAACATTTTTAGGTGCTGCCTGATGCACTCAATATTAGGTTTAGCACACTCATAGACCTGTGTCCAAGATCGGGAAATATACACTATTTTGATTAGAGGAACCCAAATGTCTTTATTGATAAGATAACTGTTAGATAGCGAATCAATAAATTTTAACTGGATTTGCTGTTTTCAAAATTAATGTTAACATGAATTTTCTTTAAATTCAAGAGTACAGGGTCCGGCAATTGAAGTGCTACATTGAAATAAACATATAAATTGATCAAAATGACAACTTTTTATTTCAAATTCATTCAATTTCTCTTGAAAAAAATTACTTTTTCAAAATTCACTGGTAAAGTTCGACTTGTTTGCCCATGAGTTTAACCACTCGCTGCAGACCGTCGAGGAACGCATCATATGAAGCCCGCAGGTGTTCTTGTGGTATTTTGTCCCAGGCTGCCACGAGATGTCGCTTCAGGACCTCCACACCTTCGTGTTTCTTAGAGCAGACTTCGGCCTCCAACATACTCCAAACAGCGAAGTCCATAGGGTTCAGGTCTGGCAAACTCGCCGGCCACTCGGAGCTCGAAATGAACCCTGAAAAATGTTGCGCAATCCAAAGATATTTTTTTTGCTTCGTGAGCCGGCGCCGAGTCCTGTTGGAAAACCCAATTCCTGGAACCAAAATGTCGACGTACCAACGGTTCGACGACATTCTGTAGAACTAGTTCCCGATATGTATTTTAGTTGATCTTCACTCCTTCAGGGACAAAAACCAGCGGAGTCCCGCCATCACGGGTGATTCCGTCCCAAACCATCACCGAATCTGGTTTCTCTTTCCGGGTAGCCGTCAGCAAGTCGGCATGGCTTCGTGATCTGTCTGGCAACCAAAATCTGTCGTTCTGTTTATTCACGAACTGCTGTACGGTGAAGAGTTTCTCGTCGGTAAATACGATATTCTTCAACCTTCCCACCGCGGCCCGTTTCAGAAGCGCCTTCGCTCTTTTTATCCGTTTTTGTTTCTGCTTCACCGTAAGGTCTTGAACCTTTTGGATCTTGTAGGGCTTGGTCTGAAGTTTATCTTTCGGGATCCGACGGAGACTTCGATCCGATATGTTGAGATCCTCTGCCAATTTCGTGGCACTACGACGAGGATTTCTCTTCACGTGCTTCTTGACGATCTTCGCCATGGCAGGTGTCACCACAGTAGGTCGGCGTCCCCCACCATATCGTTTTTTTGCACTTCCGGTCTCCAGGTATATTTAAACTGTACGGTATACAAAACTTCTGCACACATTCTGAACTGCGGACAGCTCAAACAAGGCAACAACAGCGTCACGTTTCTATTCGAGATCCATTTTTTTTGGATAACACCTGATTACAAAAGTAACACTTACATCCAATGATTGCTAAGACTTAATGTAAACAAAGCGACGAGGGTTCGTTCAATACTGTTTTGTGTGCAACGAAATAATTACTGTTGAAGTATTGTAACAGTTCAATTGCCGGACCCTGTAGAAAGGTGCATTTATTAAATATGTGTTTGTTTTTTGATAAAGAGTAAATTTCATATAGGGAGAGAGCCAAAAATACGACTTTAAACTCCTCAATCAAAGGGAAAGTTTTGCTTTTCGATACCTTCCTATTTCCAAATCAGATCAATGCAGCTTGATTGGGTTTTACAAATTTCGAGCAATAAAAGTGTTCCCGATAATCCGGACCACAGAGCAAAAACAAAAGCCACCATTCCAGTTCCAGAATGAACAAACGACACACTCCAACCAAAACACTAAATCCCGTGACAAGTGAAAAACTATACCACATCATCTGTCAAACCGAGCTGACCCAAATTCCTACAGCAGCCGGGAACCAATTCGACGAGACCACTTTATCTTCATCAACCCTGCTCTAGTCAGCCAGCCAAAGAGCCATAGGAGGTCCCGGTTTCGGGATCAGATCGGATCTAAGAGACAGAGTGAGGTTACCTTGATCTTGACCAAACAATAACAAAACCACTCGTCAGCGGGTCCACCCCGGTTGACAGGTCTCGGAAGAAAGAACCAGTTCTGTCAGTGTGGATAGCAAGTTGGCGGGTTTCTCCTCCGGAGCGAAAAAAAGCTTAAGCGCCTATCTTGGTTTAATCTATTATAGTTGAGAAATGCTTGCGAAGGTAGAGGTGGTGAAAATATTAGCCGATAGAAAAAAAAACATCTCTTGAAAGTGTCACTATTAATACTTGTTAGAGGCGTTTTGTATGCAATGGGTTCGAAACAAGGTACCGTTCGAAATTCGCATGGGGAATCTGGAGTACATATTCTGGTTGGCCGTTTTTGCTGTTTTTCTTTAACGGAATTTAAGTCAAGATCTGTGTATCTACTTTGAAAAGTAAACTATCGGACGAAAGTCCTGTCACATGAAAATCTAGGTCGTTCATTGGAAACACAAATCGAACCATCTCTGTTTACTTGCTGCCATCACTGATCAACATGATTCGCGATTTCAGTTGCTGCAAAATAGGTATTGCCCTTGTATCATATCAAATATTCTCGAAACAAGACATCAAATAGGGAAGCTCAGTAGAAATAATCAATTTCTTGGAAAAATAAAATCTCGATCGAATTCGTGAAATTGAACTAAGAGATGTGATTGCTGGCGTCCAATTACTGAAAGCGCCAAACTTCAGAAAATATTTCCAAAATTCGGTATACCATTTTTTTTACAAAACTATACAATAAAAGGATTACAGGGGGTGTCCAAAAATAACGAGATGCTTCTGGGAGGAGGTAAACTCAAGCATTACGATTTGTTTGATATGGGAGCGGGGGAAGTGCTCAGCATAACGTTACGATGATTTCCGTTCAAAAAACTATCTATCAATTTTGACATTTTGCCATCACAAATTTAGCCTATACCAATTTGAAATAGTGATCAATCCGAAAATGGTTTACGAACTGTAAGCTCCAAAGGGACTGATTCTGGTTTTATAATTTTCTGTATTCCTTCGGAATTTGACATTACTTTCAAAAGTTTTTGAAGAAAATTTCTTACGATCTCCATACTGCTGGTTGAAAAAAAATCTGTGTTGAGAAAATATAAGGAAAATCATGAGACGTTAATTGAAAATTATTTACAAGAAGCAACCATGAACTTCTTTCAACTTCTTCTTCAACTCACTTAACGAAAAAAATCAGAATTAAAAAAAATCAGTAAGGAGTCGGGGTTTTTCAAACATTTTTGTTATTTTTATAGGATGCTATGTCTAGTTGTAAAGATTTCAAACATATGGAGGGAGGGAATTAATTTTGAAGCTTTTTCACGTTACCTAATTTATGGAAAACGCCATAAAGGGAAACTAATTTTATCCATGTATATAATCCCTTCTTATGGTTTTGAGTTGGAATATGGTTGGTGACTGATTTTTTAGTGATTTTTTTGCCTTCACAATGCACGAATTAAAAAAAAATAAAAATATCATGGTACTTATTTGATTATTCATTTTAAAATCCTTTTCATTGAGAGTTTTATGTATCACATAGTTGCTAATAAAAATACGTCTTAGAATCTTTTAAATTTTTTTTGTTTCGATTATAGTCGTTTTACCATCTTTATGGCATTCGTGACTTTATCAACGGTGCAGTTGGCGGATCGTTATTGAAAAACTTATCCGATACAACTGTGTTCGATGTTTGCTCTTGGGCTCGAACTCGTGGACATCGGCTCAGGAGACAACAGACTTGCCAACTGAGCTATATCACAAGCCCAGAATCTTTTAAATGGAAAGCTAAATTTGTTTAATAAAGTAATAAATACCACAAAAGGGCAGCAACTTTCATCGATGAATATTGGCTTTGGATTTGCTGAAGAGTCTGGTTGGCTTATGATTTGTAGTCAATTTCTTTTGAAAAATAACTTACTCAATGCTTAAAATAAACAGCTAAACATACCAAACTCAGCAAACCAAATGTATGAACAAATTAAAACATTTCAACCATATGTGAAATTGAAGTAATTTTCAAAAAGAAAAAGTCAGAGCAGATACTTTGCGGTTCAAACTTAATTCTTGCAAACTTGAATCAAGTTTGAGATTTAGTTAAGAATTTGACTTTTGGAAAAAATAAACTGCAATATTTATTAAGTTCAGCATTACATCGAGGAAATATAGCATCTTTTGACGATTTTTTTTACGTTAAGATTTCATGTTCCTTGATCTGCAATATCTTAAAAATAAATTCTATAAATAAAATATGGTGGATGATTTTTTTAACATAAAAATCAGGTATTTTTATAAAACAACACTTGCAATTTTTAAATCGAACTAACAATAAAATAACTCAAATTTAAAAATTCTCTTCCGATTTAAATACCTTTACGAAATACTAATCTATATATTTTCATCTTGATACATAACTCATTAACTAGCCAATCTAACTCTAAATTTTGAATATTAATTCTCAATCTGTATTGAGAACCTCAAGTCAAGTTTAAATTCTTCATCCCGTTTCTATTTAATTCCAATATTGTTTCAACGTTCAAATCTAAATTCCATTTCAGAATTTAAAATTGAATCAAATAGTGAAATTTGTTTTCAAAATCGACTCAATTATGATCAAGCATTCCAAACTGTCTGGATTTATTTTCGAAACAAACAAGGTCCACCTTGAACGCCCGGTTATTGGAGAAAACTGCTTGGATTTGGCCCGGTTTTAAGAACATTATTTCCTAGACAACCATTTGGTGGGTATTTCAAATTTGCAACGCTAATATACGTGTAAACATATCGTATATAATGTAGCAAAACCAGTAAATACGTATCATTTTGGAGGCCATATAGGTACATTAGCAAACATATTCTTGATTTGGATTGTATTAAATTACGATTCACACGACTTGTCATGCGCATCATTTACGACTACCCTGATTCTATTTGGAATATACTATGACAATTCACATCATCATATAGATGATTGAGGTTGTAATATACGACATTTTTCGTAACAATATGGAAAGTTTGACGACTTATTTGGTCGTCTTTTGCGACTTGAGTGCAGGGTTCCCATTTTCCGTCAGTTGAAAAAAAAAAAATTTTTTTTCGGGATTTTAAACCAATTGGTTTAATCATCCCCAAAAAATAATAAAAATAAGATTGTTTCAAAGAAATGTGTTTTTTTTGCTGTCAAAATCAAGTTTATATCGTACACATTTATTATTTGCCTGATTGCTGATTTTTTTCCACGTTCATGATTGCTGATTTTTTTCCACGTTCATGAATTTATTGTTAGCGCCTGGACTTGACGATTCGATCATCTGCTCATGATGGTTCCTCGACGCTATCTGGAATATATAAATTCAAGGGGATTTGTTTCAAAGGCATTAAACCAAAAGCAAATCGTATATTTCTATAACTTAAATCTTTTAAATCGTAGAACACGTCATCGATGATCTAAAAATAGCCCAACATTTTGAGCCTCCTTTAATACGATTCCAATCATCGATGTTCCATTATCATAAACGATTTTATTGAAATTTTTTGTATTCTTTTACGATTGCCAGCAAATACGTTTTACGAAAATCAGACATGCGAATTAATTTGCAAAGGTATACGATTGCATGCACATTGTTACGAATCAATGCAGTTATAAACGTTTTTTATTTCGAATTATTTTATGCATAGCACGACAAAATCTCTCAATCACGGCTGATCACCGTATATCGGTCGTTTCACGGATGTTTTTTTGCGAATTGTCGTACACAAAGGTCGAGTTCATACGTACATAAATACTTCTTGTCGTAATAAAATCATGCAATGCTTTTGAATACGATAAAGAATATGCATGGACCGCACATTGTAGGTGCAGATATACGAAAATGAGTATAAATAACATTCTATACGATGTAATCTGTAAAAGAAAATACGACTTCTGGTTGTCTGGGTTGGTAACTTAAACATATATTTGAAATTCTGTTTCGATTTTAACGCCCAAAAAAGTTTTTTTTTTCATTTTGTTCCATCAAAATAAACCTTTTTTAACGAATAAAACGAATTGAATAGCGCTGATGTGCTTCGACAAATGAATTAAGTTTAATTTTTTACAAATTTTTCTTCATTTATTTTGAATTGTGACTCTGGATTTCGCACAGATTTGCCCGGATGTTATCCAGGTTTGAAACATGAAATTCAAATGAGCTAGGTTTTGAATTTTGCAAGGTTTTAAACAACATTGCCCGGAATTTCTAGGGCTGAATACGGGCGAAAAAAAATTCTGGAATGTTCATTTTTTTTTAGTTTTTGGTTGTATTCTGATTTCATGATTTCGCTAAATCATTTTGAATCCGACTTCTGAACAAAATTAAAATATAAATATGATGATTCTTAGTTTTCAATTCAAGATAGACATTTTGAAACCTTGTTTTGTATGATCCCTGCAAATGAAATAAGTTTTCTTTGTAAATTATGAACCAAATATTTAAAATGCATGAGTTTCGAAAATCACGAATCAAATTTTGTATCAATTGCAAATCCAAGTATGAATCAGGAATATAAGTGAGTCAAATTTGTTACTATCAATCAAATAACCTAACTCATTTTATAAATAATTTAAAATTTTGAGTAAAGAGTAGTACATATACCTCGCTTGTTTTTTTCTGGACTCTCTTTGGGGGTTTAACTTCCAAAACTCCCCACGGTGTGTTTCTAGAAAATGTTTGAAAAAAAAAACAGTGACTCTCATTTTTTCAGAAATTGAAAATTTAGCCTTTTCTGAGTCATTTCCAGGCAAAATTAAAATATTTGGTCGGTGAGTCCCCATCCGATTTTTATATATTTTCAATATGAAAAATTATTCCAATGCAATGGTATAGCAAGGTTTTTCTTCAAAAATTTAACTCTTTTCATTTTTATTCAAGTTTTTGTTATTCTGAAACATTATCAAAAATTCAACGCCTGGAAAGATAAGTAATTTGGATTGAAAAACTTATACCTAATATGAACATTTTTTATTTTACATTGGTGTTATCCAAATGTTACTAAAAACTAAAAACACGAAAACATATTCTGGTTTCATGAAATTTAAAGTTACATGAATAAAACAGTTCAACGTCCTTTGATTGGTTTCCAAGAAAATATAAAAAAAAACATTTTTCAAAACTTGTTCTTTTAATTAATTGCACAATATATTTATGCTTAGATGCATATGAATACACATTTAAGAAAAAAAAATAAAAAAAAAATTATGATATCACTCGTATATGGTATTTTTCAATTTCTTCTACCTCATATCAAAATTTAAACAATTCTCAGCAGACCAGTTTTCAAAAGAATTTAAACTATAAAAATTTAGTTAGAAGTAAAAATAATTGTACTAAAATCCGCACATCTTCAGCTATGTACATAAGATCCATTTCAAATTCCTTTTTCTCAAATTGAAGGTGAATAAATGTTCTATCAATCACCTGGACTTCATTTTTGCGTAAGAATTTAAATACTGTTGATATTTTTGAATTAATGAATTACAAAAAAAACTAATTTTTTTAGGAACAGTTTATATTTCAGCGACGGTTTTAGACCAGATTTTTGCTTATGAGAATTTTTCTGTTTTGAAGGATTTCTATCGGTAATTCAAACCAATGATTTCTAGAGGTTATTACCTCAATTGGTATAAAATTGTAGAAATTATGATTGTTTTACTGAAACATTGATGCTTCATTAATATTCTAATAAATAATAAAGAAAAACTGTAGTGTATAGTAGAATAACTAAAATAAGTATGGGAAGAACATAACTTGATGAATCTAACGAGCTTCAGGCTAGTTTGCTATCGATCATTTGCACTTTTTCCAACAATAGATACTGTTGATTTTTGTTAATTAAAGATCGAGAAAAGTATAGAAATGCATTTTTTAAAAAATAATTTCATATTTATCACTGTTTCAGACTAGAGGCATCCATTTAAGAAAAACCCCTAAAAAACTTTAAAATTCAATTTAAAACAAAGAGTTCAAGAGATTATTATAATGATATGGTGGGTTGAAAACTGTAGAAGCTAGAATTATCTAACCTCAAAAGTAATGCTTGCTCTTAGAATAAAATTGAAGAATCACAGTGTACAGAAAGGTTACTAAAGTTGGACTTAAAAATAGAAATAAAACGTTTTATAAAACACTCCAGGCTTATGATAATCATTTTATCAAGAGAAAATCACATGCCAAATTTAAGCTAGATTAAACTGCTATATTTACTTCCATTGAGTCTGAAGTGCGAATGAGATTTTGAGACATTAGACTCAGGAGAAGTATAAAAACTGGATTCTCATCAAAAATTGTTTTAACGGATCGTTTACTTTTGAATGTTGGTTTTCTGAATTTTTTAAAAACTTAAATTAAGACAAACATTTCTACTCCAGATCGCATAACGATAAGCGTTAACACAAAAAAATTATAGCGATTCATAGTATTAACTGATATTCTTAATCATTAAGTTTTTTTTTATTAAAATACCCTCCAGTGTTTCCACAATCAGTCAATCTAAAGTTAATGGATTCAAATTGATTTAAATTATTCCAGATAATATTATGTTGAACTTCCAGTTAAATTTAAAAATATTGAAAGTTATAACTAATAGGATAAGCACTTCTGAAAAATAAAACACTTAAAATCTATGTATATTTTTTAAAAATTTCAAGAAGAAAATTTCACAAAAAAAAATTGGTATGGGGGGTCACCGACCAAATATTATATTTTTTAGTGGAAATGAATCGGGGAAAGCTCTACTTTTTGCCCATGCAAAAATAAGCGTTACTGTATTTTTTTCTCTTTAAGTCGTTCTACGAAACACACCGTGCCCTACCTCGCGTCCCTACGGCCATGTAAGAGAGTGCATATTTGATTATGAAAAGATAAACATATCTCTCCCTTATCTCATCGAAGATGGTTTTCAAGTATTGATAATTAATTTTTACGGCTTCATCGGTGAATTTTATCAACCAAGCATGACCAACTATAGTGTAACCCCAACAAACATTTTTGTAAGTATATTTCTCATCAACTGTGATATACGTTTCATATACATTACAGAATGATCGTATGAAACTCGAAAAAACAGCATTTACCTACCAAAGTGGAGGCAATATACATACAAATTTTCAACTTCTGGCTAAAGCGATAAGAGTATACGATTTCGACACCATATTCATACATACTGAAAGAATGCAAGAGAGCACAAGTTTTTTCCTCTCAACGCATGCAAACCGTTGCCAGCGACAATATTTGCTGATTCTGTCTTTGGGCAATTCTAGCAAATACACCATATGATTTAAAGCAATCTGGTTGCACAGCTGGTCAACAAAGCTGATCTTTCTTTTGACCCACGCGGGAAAAAAGGAACGAAATCGTCTTCAAAATCTGCAAACATGGCGGACTTTTTATCATATCCGATTTAAACCATTTAATCCGACTTCGAGTAACGATTTTTACGACCTTCTTCTTGCATTAGTTGGAATTTCAATTCGCAGTAACGTTTTTAATGACTTGAGTTAACATTTTTAATGCGATTTTATGTTTGCTGGGACGTTAGACTCCAATCGGACTCCTGTCCGATTCTAACTCTTCAAAATAGTTGATTCGTGCTAGAGCAAAAGTTAAATATGTGATGAAAATGCTTCTTGAAAATTTCTACCTGCTCATTTTAAACACCAATAGTTTTTTGAATCTTCTTCTACCCAACATTAACTTTCAAATCTAGAAATGCTCTCCCTAAGAGAACATAAAATTCACGGTGGGTACTGGGCACTGGGTAGTGGATACTGTGGTACTGGGCAATTATGAAGCTGCGCCATCTTAAACGACCTTAGGTAGTGAAGACAGTCGAGGAACTGAAGAAAGTTTGGGTTTACTAACATGCAAAAACGGTTGATTCACAGGTTGTGCAGAATCTTATGGCCGGGGTTATGGCCAAGGTGCGGGCATTTGCGTATGTACTGTTAATAAAATACGAGAAAAATGGTAAAATGAAGTTTAGTAGTTATGTTTCTATCCCTGAGAATCTGATGACAATCGGATGAAAATTGCCGAATTTTGCGAATAAATTTTGTGTGTGGCAATTTTATCGTGGACACTTATTATTTCACGTTTGCCTGTCTAGCTTTCTTTAATGACTTTTTAAAGCATAATCTGTCTAATATGTGTTGTGAACATTCTTAGTTAAATAATTCTACTGAAGCAAAGCAATCAAAAGTTTCCTTTTGATTCAACTAAGAACACCAACACAAGAAATTTTTCAATTGCTTTGATTTCGCAAAATTTGGTTTTTTTCACTTTTTACTTTATTCTTGAGTTCATTTTCAAAATAGTTTTGACTTGAAACTGAACTTGAAAACACATCACTCTTGCAAACAAGTTCGTTTCCATCAGGTTAAACATTAAAGTGTTTTAAATCTTTCAAAGCATTTCTTTTTGAAATGTTGTACAAACATCTGGATTGATGCCTTGATTAATAATTTAAACCGCCAAACATATCCGCCGTAAACAAGAAAAGAAATTGAAATGTTCCTATCGAATTCGCAACGTCTGCCATGCCGCTGATTAAAAGATAACTGTGCAACACACTTTGCTACAAACAACGCAAAAAAGTAGGTATCGTGCGTTCACTAACAAAGTGAAGCGGGTCTTAAGCGGGTCTGCAACCATTGATAAACCACCCTAAGGGTAGCGTGGCCTAAACTGGGATAAATTTTTATGTTTTATTTGTAATCTTTTCCACGGATTGCGTGAGCAAATGAAACATAGAAATAAGCTTTCCTACCGTAGAACGTAAGGTGGCAAAACAGGAATCCACATTACGGTACCTCTGTCTGACGCGTGTGCATCACTCGACGTAGTTTTTGAGTTGTTCGGAACACGTTTTCTTGCAAAGAAATGCAATGCTCCACGTCTCCCCCTTTTGGTTCTCTTGGCTCCCCATCAACCTGTCGCTCGGAAAGCGCTGCCGGTGGTGCTGTGTTTTACTGTGTATTGCTGTGTACACGCACACCATCCAGTTGAACATGGATTCAATAGACAGCAACAGACTGCTGCTGCTGCAGTTGGGGAGATAAATTTCTGATTTCTACCTCACCGCATCACACTGCATGTATGCAGCGCATATGTGAGCACTTTTCGATTCCTCCAAACAAACAACGGAGCTGCTGCTGCAGAACACCCGGCAGCAGCAACACAGAACCAGCCTCAACAAAACTGCCACCAACCGAGTGAGCGAACAACCAAGTGAGTAGGTACAGAGGTAGGAAAGTAGGTCAACAGGTTTCTTCTCCCGTAGATGGGTTGCTTGCAGGTACCCTCCTCGGGAACGATGATGATGACGTTCAAAGGTGGTCGGTGGATGCGTGCTTAGTTGTTGAGAATTGCATTCCCCCCACCTTCCTCCCGTTTCGAAGTTGGTTTGCGGTTGGAAGAAACACGGGACGATGTCTGAGAAATGGGTGATTCTTAGCCGCTTCGTGGTTTTACCGTCCCGATATGGGAAGAATGTTGCTGGATTGGTTGTGTTTTTCTCCTGGTGCTTTTTCATTTGCTATTTCGTTCAGATTCACTTGAGCAACATTTTTCTTGGAGCAAGACCCGTTTCGTCGTCGTCGTCGTTTCAGCTTCGTTAGGTTAATCAGGGAGAGCCTCTGATCGGCGCGTTAGGTACTGACTGGGCCATTGGTGCTTGCATTGGTTGTTTCGTGGTTCTTGTAGGATAGCCTAGCGATGTACCACAGTAAGTAACTTCAGGGAGCTATCAGGCACAACTCCGTACCGGTTAAAAGTAGAACTGGATGGCTGCACACAACACACTCACATGTTCATCCATCAGTTCGGTTACATCAACCCATCCATCCATCCGGGGAAGAAAGAGCATTCATGCGGAGGAACTTTGCTGGAACAGGTTACATCTGACCAAGTCCCGATATGGGTATGCTGCAATCGAGGCAATTGCGAAATCGTAAATGTTGCTCATGGGCTTTCCGCTCTTCTTTGCGCATTACGACGACGGACGGCCTCGATTACGAGCCTCCCGGTATGTAGGGCATATTTTACTAGCAACCTACCCACAACTTCATTCTAATGGAACTAGCTAACTGTACGTGGAGTGAGTGAGTGAGTGCTGGCACGTATAGCGGTTGCCACAAAATATGGTCCCATTTGTTAAATGAAATTGATTTGAATAATAATGTGAAAGATTTTCAAACATGTTTGGAGATATTTTTTCTCTATCATCAATCACAAAAAATGCAGTTGAGAAGAGATAAGTACTGTAAAACATTTCTAATTATTTTAATGCAAAAATACCATGGGCAAATATGATTCTTAAAATCAAATTTCGAAAATAAATGGTTGTTTTTCAATACGAAGTTTGGTTTTGAAAAGGCCTGGTTTTGAAAAACGCAAAAATTTAATTCAGAGAATGTCAACTTTTTGGTTTTTCTTGAATGTTTTATTCCCACGCTATGGAAATAAAATTCTTATATTGCAACAAAGAATGTTTGTAATGTTCAGAATGTTCACAAAGAATGCAATCATATGTTGGATATATCACTATGAAAATTTCTTTTGCTGCAGCAGTGTAATAAAGTTTTCAAAAGTTAAATTTAAAAAAAAAAAGCTTACTGTAAGCTTCCAAAGCATAGTTTAATGAATTGTAAAAACCATAATGATCTCAACACATAGACAAATTTTTCGATTCAAATCTTAAATTGGAGAAATCGGAGGTAAAAAAGACAAAATAGCTTTCATTGCTCCACTTTTGCGTCTTTTCACCATGTAGTCCTTAACTAAACCTAATTAGGTATGTTTTGCTCTTCTTAAAGTACATAAACCCAAGTAACACAGATCAAGCCAATTGTTTTTTTTTTTGAGATTTAATATTGTTTTATGAATACTTTTCGATGGCATCCAATTTTTAAAACGGTTTTATTGTAACATAGAAAATGCTTCATTCATCGTGTGTTTTAAAAGAGCCCTGAATGTTTTGCTAAACCTTGAATAAAACACTATCTTAAGAGTGCTGTAAAAAAGTTACAAAAGTATTGCTAAAGATTCAATAATACACATACTTTCCTATTTTTATTAGAGCTTTGGTACCTACCAGTTTTTATAATGCGCTCAATGCGCTTTTAAAACTAGCGTTCAAGCCTGGTTGAAAAACAGTTTTATTGGAACATTGGATGAAGGCATGATGAAACTAAGTGACAGATGATTTGACAATCGAGAAGAACGTATACACGCTTAAAGTTTTTTATATCTCTTTTTGAGATAGCATAACCTGTTTTGAAAGGATTCTCACTCAAAATTGATGTGCGAACGTGCTATCAAAATGATATAAATTAACACAGGTTAATTAATCTGAAAAATAAAAATAATTTTGTTGTATCCGCATTCGAATTTCAAAACAACTGCAAATCGTTATTCGCTCAACTCTTAGGGTTCGAATTAGAGATGTACCGAATAGTGGTATTCGGCGAACGGCCGAATACCGAATATTGACCTTTTCAACTATTCGGCCAAACGAATGTTCGCCCGAATGGTCAAATATTCTGTCGAGTTTTTAATAAAAATACAAAAGCTATTATTTAAATTTTCTTCATTTTCTTCCATCTTAATGCCTCTCATGTTTTTGAGTTGATGATTTTCAACCAGATTATAATACCAGATGATTTATTAGAAGATCCTTTCAAGTAGAAGTCTTTCTGATTTTCTAAATATCACCAATAACTGAACCAATATCGGACATCAGATGACATGCCGCTTTTAGGGCGTTTATCACCAAAGAGAAAAGGTTCCTGTGAAATCTGGGACAGAAAACGTCAAATCAGGTCAAATATTGCTTATTTGAATAAGATGATATTCTAAATTGAGCAAGATATATTTAAAATAGTTGTTTAAAAGGTCGATGATCTTTGACTATAGGTATATTTTATTTTCTGCCACACGATCGGGCAATTCAAAGCGACTTTGTGAAAAAATTGTAAAAAAACAGAGCAAATCTGAACAGAATCTTGGCCAAAAAAGGATAGTGAAAATTCAAGTTTTCACTGAATCACAGCAGCAGCAATGATAACTAAGGATAAAATAAAAATTTATATTCATTTTAATTTTATTCAAAATCTAAAAATTTTTTCCAAAAAAAGTTGGTTTTTTTAATCGATTTAGCAAATAATTTGATTTAACGCCGGCAAGGTCCGGGAAGTTTTGAATTATATTTGGGAATCCCGGCCAGATTTGACTTATCTCGAACTCTTTATTGGATTTATGGGCAAGCCTGAATAAATCAAGAAAATCTAGAATAAACGATAATAAAAGTATAAAGCTATTTAGAGCAAAAGATACATGGCTACACCTAAGATGTTTTACTGAAACCAGAAGTTTTTGATGATGGTGTAGCTTTTTCAAAATTTCTTTTGGATATTTTCATAAATTATTCAAAATCATTTGAAAAATTTGACAATTATGTTATTGTACATATTTAAAAAATAAATATTCGGCCAAATACTTAGCTCAACTATTCGGTGACCCGAATATTCAGCTTAACGGTTTTTTGGCGGTATTCGGCGCCGAATATTTGGCCGACCGAATATTCGGTACATCTCTAGTTCGAATAAAAGCACACTGCCAATAAACGTTTTTTTAGAATCGATAAGAAAAATCTATAAGACAATTAATTTACAAGTATGCCGAACAAAGTACTTGTTTTATTTATCCATCCCTGTCTCTCAATGCGAAGTTAATCTATATTAAAGTCATCCAATCAAGAGTTAACCAAATTCTTTTCGGATCAACCGTTCTTGATAAGTTCTAGAAGAATGCAGCCACCGGCTTCTCCTCAGCAAAGACGGAGGAATTGAGCTTCATTACAAGTGAAAATGCTCATTCTATACTTTCTTTTTAACGAATAGTCACCGTTGATTATTATTTTTATGAAAGTTTAATGGCATTGCGGTGAACTTGATACTACGAAAATTCTTGATAGAAGAATTAAAGATTGAAATTAAATGACGGATAGACAAAGCAGATGCTTAATAGAAGAAAATTGAAAGATGTTGAAAATGAGCCAAGAGCATATTTTATGGAAAGCTTCAAAGGTGCGTTCTAAACCCTTTGTCCCACATCAATTGAATGGCTGAGAGAAGTAATAGCGAGAGGCGCAATTACGTTCACCCATACATCCAACCCGATGGATTGGTAAAGCACGTGCTTCCCAATCGGATGGATTGGTAAAGCACGTGCTTCCGATTGGGAAGCACGTGCTTTACCAATCCATCGGGTTGGATGTATGGGTGAACGTAATTGCGCCTCTCGCTATTACTTCTCTCAGCCATTCAATTGATGTGGGACAAAGGGTCTAGAACGCACCTTTGAAGCTTTCCATAAAATATGCTCTTGGCTCATTTTCAACATCTTTCAATTTTCTTCTATTAAGCATCTGCTTTGTCTATCCGTCATTTAATTTCAATCTTTAATTCTTCTATCAAGAATTTTCGTAGTATCAAGTTCACCGCAATGCCATTAAACTTTCATAAAAAAAATTCTATACTTTCATCAGCCTCAACAAGTTTCAGATAATATAAAAAGTCAGAATGAAGACTACTAGCAATGGCCGATCATTGAAAATTACGATTTATTTGAAGCGTAACGTAATTCTGATTATCGTAAGCAAAATATCCGAAGCACGTTTTATAAAACCGTTTTATCGCTTCCAATTGCAACAATAACCATTATAGTTTGATATGTTGCATACTATTAATAATATCGTTACCTAAATCATTAGCATACTGTTTGCAGAAAAGTTCTCCCATAAAACTGTTTTAACAGTTTTTAACAATTACATAACCTAACTACATATTCAAAATACAATTATTTCGGATTTCACGATTCAGGCAAAGCATTTTACAATTTCTATAGTCGGTTGCTAAACGTGTTATTGCGCTTCATCAAATCGTCGTTTGACGATTTAGGAAATTGTTTGGTTATAATCCTTAATTATACGGGTTATTATTAAGCTTTAAGGCCAGGCTTTTGATTACAGAAAATGACCTATTCCTAAACAGTCTGAGATTATTTGATATCAATACCTACTTGTTATTTTAAGGTAATTGACCATCCTCTAATCATATTCAAAAGGAAACAAAACGAAAAGTTTCATGAATGCCCTTTGCCAAGCAACAAATCGAAATTTTATCGTTTATTGCGACAAACTTATCTTTCTCAAAAATGGATAAATCCATAATGAGCATATATTCCATTTAGAGAAACGTCAAATGAAGCTGTGATTCAAAGTCTCTTAAAACCATTTTAAAACTGTTTGTTGAAATTGTTTTGTTACAACATTTTTCAAACCAGCAAAAAGCAATTTTAAAACCGTTTTACAACTGCCTTAAGATGTTCAACATTAACTTACTGGACGCCATGTTGATTGTGAAATTGAATCGAATTTACTGACGCCATCTTATATGTTGGTAATCCACCATGGGTGCATGGATTCACCGCAGTTTCTGCCAAAGTATGGGTTCACATACATTTCTTAGATTATTAGGTTCGACAAATCTCCAATGCAGCGCGCCACCATACCCGGACCCCATGGCTTCGTATGAACTGTTATGTGGTGAATGTATTGCGTGTGTTGATGTAGGTATATTTTTGGAAGAACGAATCAATCAGGTGGGCTAGTTTACTTACAGGTATTCCGGCATCCGTGTATATACCTGGCCAGCTGGCAACTGATTGAACATTCCAATTATATAGTCAGTTATATAATGAAACACACCTTACCTGTCGGCCCGCTTATGGGATTCGAACCCAAAAGTTTTTCTTGCCGATACCGGGAATCGAACCCAGTACGCCTGGCGTACCAATACCAGACTCGCGCCAGCCTATCCACTAGACCACATCGGCGCTCTCGAATTTACTGACGCCATCTTGCTGGAAATAATATTATAATACTAAAAGCTAGACATTTTCAACAAATTTGACAATGTTTGCGGTACTATTTGTTGTATAGGTAATGAATTTTAATTCAAAACAAAAATTGCATAATTTGAGGAAATCTAAATGTTACTTAAACTATTATTTTGTAATGAAAAAAATTCTTAAAATTGTGTCAACCCGATTTCTTTGAGGCGCGCATGTTTTATGCTATTTTGTATATATTTCACCAGAAATCTGAAGTTGCAGGAAGTTTCATACTAAGACATATTAAAAATGAAAATGAAAATATTTTTCAAATAATTTAAATGCAATCTTCACCAATCACCAAATGCTTGGGAGAGTAAGTGATTACACGAAAAAAAAACGGAACAGAAAGCTCCCACAGTAGAGTATCTATCAAATTTCACAGCTCCCACAGTAAAATTCCTATCAAATTCCTTGACATAGTTTTAAAAGAGCTGTCGATATTCTTAAGAGACCTCTGAAAGGTTTCTTGAGGCTATGTCTATAAGGTCGAATAAAACTATTCTGTTGGATGGTTTATTATAGCGTATGGAATTATCTTTAAAAACGATAACAAAACAGGGCCTTTTTTGCCATATGTTAGCTTTAAAGTAGTTGTGCTAATAGCGTAGAATGCGCCTTGGCTTATAAAGTAGCTTTATGATTTAATTGAATGATTAATTAACCCGATCGGACACGAAAAACACGTGCTTCGATCCATCCAAGTATCATTGTATAGATCAATGCAAAGTCAGCCTATCGACTTTGCTTCTTCTAGACAATGATACGGTGCGGGACAAATGGTCTTGTGCCGCAAGAAGTTTTCTCAAATCACGCTCTTGGCTCATTTTCAACACCTTTTATGCTTCCTAATCTAATCTGTCCGTCTATAATTTTTATTACTATCATTTGATATTCTTCCTATTAGAATGTATAGTTCACTGAAATGCAATTAATCATTCAATTAAATTATAAAAATCAGCGGTTATAATCTGTTAACACATAAAGTAACTTTAGGAAAAAGTCTTAAGCGAACTGTTAAGGTTGGAATAGAACTTAAATTGTTACTTGGGAAATACATAAAGCATGGATCATCAGAAATCTGGACGCACTGTTTATTATATTATAGCGCTCCTAGTTGTCGGATCTGGAATTTTTTGACTTTGTTCGGAAATGTTTCCTCTATCAGTGCTGAAAATTTCATTACGATACGTTTTGTTCCAAAAAAGTTACACGTGATAGAAGCCGCGAGACGAAAATTAATTTTGGACACTCACGTTCAAAAACCCGATGTGGCCTGGTTCAAAAATCGCGAAATCTGATTTGAGGAGGCTTCCTGACCAAAAATTTTACAAAGCCACTGGTCGGAGTGATGTCACCATCAAGTTCAAATTCGTTTTTGCCAATAACTTTGCAGAAAAGTGTTTGATCTGGCAAGATATTTGGAGCTGCGGCCGAAAAACTCCGGTTTTTTGTGAAAAACAAGACCATGGACTCCGAAATGTACAAGGAAGAGTGCCAGAAAAATGTTCGAAAAATTTTGAGCAATTGTCAATCAGAAGATGAAGAAGAATGGTAAGACGACTCGGGATGCAACAGAGATGAAGAGATTGTGGAACAAAATGGCCGCTGAGGGCAGTGAATGGCCGCTGAGGTCAGTGAATAGAGTGTCCAAACTTAGATGAGTGGTTTTCGACGAAAAATACGAAATTTCATCAAAACAACATCGGAATTTTTTTTTATTACTTTTCCTTAAAAGTGCAGTAAAAACCCTACAATTTGAGCACAAAACATTTTTATTTCGCTTACATAGCTCCGAGATAGACCCTTTTTAATGCGTCCAGATTTGTAGTGATCCATGCTTTATGTACTTTCTCACCCAAAGTGTCCTGATGACAGCATCATTGACGTTATCTGCCTGTCCCGTTTAGCAACTGCCTCGAATGTGAGGCAAATACTCACATTATTTAGAAGCAATCTAATCTAATTGATAGTGATAAAATACCGACACAGCCGCACCGAGAGACAGTTCCTGTTCGTTCATCCAAGCCTGATTAGATTCATCAAAACTAATAGCATCGTGCACTTGCTCTAGCACAAGTGTCATCAAACTTGCTCATTTTATGGAATCTCCTTCGGAAAAAGATGCAGTCCGTTAGCCTTTGGAAGCACGTTTTCTTCAAAGGCCTTGCTTCTAATTTCTCAAAACTTCGATGCACATCGAAAAGTGCCTACCTATTTAGAAGCGCAAACAAATTTGTTTCACAGCTCTGACGCCACTTTGATTGATAAGAGATCGACTGAAAGGAATCAACACAACAAAAACAAGTGATCCATTTTAACGATATGTGTGAACCAAAATTGGAGAAAGTTGGGCTCAACGTTCGATTTTCCACCTTCTCTCCGAGTCTTCTAATCAAGCAGGCTCAAGCTTTATGGGCTGCGAAAATCTGCTGTTCCGAAACGTTGTCGTTCGTCATTGACGTTTAGAGCTGGACAGTTACCAGCAGAGGGAGCTTGCAGGAGATAACTTTTATGGCCATGTGTTTGTGAATCTGTTAGTGAATGTGTGTACAGATGTGTGCTAAATTAATTGGAGCTGCTCTTGGGCTGGGGTGCTAGGTTTGGGAAGGAATTTATCCAGCTGATACACGAGGACTCATTGGCTGCCGTCACTTTATCGTTTCACTTTCGTCAAAACGTTCGAGACTTTAATTAAAATGAATTTTATGACTCTGACAACTACTACGCTTTCGCATTGACTTAATTAGTCTCAAAGCCTCTTGCATGGCTGAAGGCGATTTTCGTGCGCTGGAAAATCGATACTTTTTCTAAAAAATAAAAAATTAAAAGTTGTTGTAAATCACTGACATATCTCTGCAAACTCTGCAAGCTCTCTCAAAAACTAACGTTGAAATTCCTTCAGTTAAAAGTTAAAAAATATGAAATAAGCCCTTCGAAAAATGTTAATTTTCATGCATTTGTCATCGCTTCAAAAAACAAAATTTTTTCCGAGACATTTGAACACATATACAAATGCATTTTATTATATATATATATAGATATATATATATATATATATATATATATATATATATATATATATATATATATATATATATATATATATATATATATATATATATATATATATATATATATATATATATATATATATATATATATATATATATATATATATATATATATATATATATATATATATATATATATATATATATATATATATATATATATATATATATATCTTGGAAATGTAGTCATGAGTCTGGTTATTGATGTTATATTTATACCTTACCCGGTAGACTTTGTTCTTTTGTAAACTACAATATTGATACACTGAAATATGACTAGCTCTATGTTTTTTGGTTATCCACTGAAAGAGCCGTGGACTGTATTTTTGCTCGACTTTGGGGACCGTTCGAAAAGTCCGAAGACACAATTTACCGCTTTCGTTCTTTTCTTATGCCAATAGCGCTGTGTGTCAAGGGCTGAAGGCTGAATTTAGGGTGTCGTTTTGAGCCTTCATGCACTTTTTAGATTAATTAGTTCGACAAATCTCCAATGCAACGCGTCACCATACCCAGACTTCGTGGCTTTGTATGTAAAAATTTTTCAACTGCCTTCTGCGTAACACGGCAATTATTTTTTGTATAAAACATTCAAAACGCTTCAAATATATACTTGTTGTGTTCAAATATGAGCGTGAGGATGAATGGCGCCAACACGAATTTTTTGCACTTGGTTCAAGCTTCAATGTGATCTAATTGTTTTAAGAATCCACTTGCATGCACGTTTCTACAATAAACGCTCGTGAAGTTGAGAATAAATAAAACTTTAAATTGCAATAAATTTGTATGGAAACATAGTAGAATGTTTAAATCTTATGCAATACGTGTGATCTGAATGCCTCAGAACATTTTATTCAGGTAAAGCCGCTTCTAACAGTAGTTAACCCTTCATTTCATGATTTTTTATTTTTTCTTGAAAAAATTCTCAATAGTGCGCAATGATGAGTACATGAAGGGAAAAATAATAAAAAAAATATTATTTTCACATATTTCGAGTATTTAGCCAAAATATTAATTGTTGCAAATTTGCAACAACATGAAATGGAGGACCGTTTTTGTTCCTCACACAAGACAGCTAGAAATAAATGCTTATTCCTAATTTATCTTGCACTAATCATAGTTATAGCTCAAAAACTTCGTAAACCTAGTGTCTGGACACAATTTGGGTGCACGGATTCACCTCAGTTTCTGCCTAAATATGTGCTTACATGCATTATTTAGATTAATTAGCTCGATAAATCTCCAATGCAGCTTACACTATACCCGTACCCCATGGTTTCGTATGACCTGTTATTGCATATTTTGGAAGAACAAGTCAATCCGTTTACTATATGAATTCGGGCATCCGTGTATATTAACCTATCCTGAGCAACTGATTGAACATTCTCATATATGAGCATTTCAAATAAGCACATGGCTTGTTGGCCAATTCTTGATTCAAACCCAATAGTTTTAGGCCGATACCGGTAATCGAACCCAATACCCAATAATAAGCATACCAAAAAAAGACTTGCACCAGCGTATTTGCTAGCGCCTAGACCATCCCGGCACAGAATTAAGCTGGGGGTAGTTATGCGATAATATACCAGCTAGTGACTTATTCATTGCGTTTGCTTGAAGGTGCTATATGCAAAGCTGAAACGTCAGTCCAAAACAACTTTGTTGAAAAAAAAAAAATAACCTTAGCAAAATCCATACCTGGTATATCAATCAAGTTCTGGACTTGTATTTTGATCTTCGTGCTCATAGTTCTTAAGCGCATTATGCAGCAATCTAAAAAAAAAAGTTCATTCTCGGCAGACAACAATGTTTGAATTATAAAACCTTTTAAATTAAAAAGCAATTATTGTGCATGGTATACTAAGTTTCAAAGAATCAAGTGAATTGAAAATCAAGAAATACAAATTGTAAAAGAAGAAATTTGCGTTGTTTATTCGGACACATATAATAAAAAACAAAATAATATTTTTATTAATTGTTTAGTAATTGAAGCATATTTTGGAACTAATGTTACAAACTAGGGTATAACATTGCATAATTTTGAAAACATGCATCATTATTTAGTAGTGAGTAGAAAAAAAAGTTAACTATTAATTTACTTAAAATGTGAAATTTTTTTTTACAAATAAAATCTTTTCCAGAGATCATAAGAATATATTAAAAATCATCACAGGTTGCATTTGAAAAATTTAAGATTCAAAATACCAATCTAAATACTTTAACTACTCAAAAGTCACAAATTTGTACAAAATGTAACCTTTGAAAATAAAATTTATTGTAAAAATCAAGCAAAAAAATTTTTTTCAACTTTTATGCAGGATTTCCAACTATGTTTCGTGATTGCTGCCATTTTTTAATACTTTACGAAACGAATGGTTGATGATCTATCCAAAAGAACTTGCTCTTGGTTTTCTCCAATATTTCTACAGTTGTCAGCCATTTTGTTCAGTTCTTCTAATTCTATTCATGTGTGTTATTTGCATTACTGAAAATGCGAAAATATGTTTTCTAGTAAAATTTTTTTCCCGGTGTGAATTGGACTGGGTCAAAACTTCAAAAAATAAGTGTTTTTAAACATTTCATATTTTTCAGATTCAAGTTGGTCTAGTTTGTACATATAAAATCAGAAACTCTTTTTTTTAATTGAATGTTGTAACTTTATGAAACTTAGAAAAAAAAATCAAAAAAAAAATATCTGTAACTCTACTCAGATCAGAGATAGAAATTGGATGTTTTCAACAAATTTTCATATGTTTGCATATTATGTATGTACACAACAAAATAAGGCTCTACCTCTTGAAACAAAAAAAGTTTGAATTTTCTATTTACTCAGTCATTAGACTTTGACTTATTTTTAAATGCTTTAAAGTTAGCAGTCTGATAAGAAGAGCATATCAAAATTGTTACTCAATCCTATCTCAAAGAGATTGAAAATTTTTATTCAGATATAGCTTTGATATCAAAAATGATAATATCTTCGTCTGATACAAACAGTTTTTTTTTCTATTGCTTTAGATCCCCTATTCGAACTTTTCAAGAGTTGTGCAAGATTGAAATAGTACATAAAAATTGAGTGCAAGGCAGGACGCAATGGACCCCAGACAACCAGAAGTCGTATTTTATTTTACAGATTACATCGTATAGAGTGTTATTTATACTCTTTTTCGTATATCTGCACCTACAATGTGCGGTCCATGCATATTCTTTATCGTATTTAAATGCATTGCATGATTTTTTTACGACAAGAAGAGAGACTCGTATTTATGTACATATGAACTCGACCTTTGTGTACGACAATTCGCAAAAAATCCGTGACTGAGAGATTTTGTCGTGCTATGCATAAAATAATTCGAAATTAAAAACGTATATAACTGCATTGATTCGTAACAATGTGCATGCAATCGTATTCCTTTGCAAATTAATTCGCATGTCTGATTTTCGTAAAACGTATTTGTTGGCAATCGTAAAAGTATACAAATAAGTTCAATAAAATCGTTTATGATAATGGGACATCGATGATTGGAATCGTATTAAAGGAGGCTTCAAAATGTTGGTCTATTTTTAGATCATCGATGACATGTTCTACGATTTAAAAGATTTTAGTTACAGAAATATACGATTTGCTTTTGGTTTAATGCCTTTGAAGCAAATCCCCTTGAATTTATATATTCCAGATAGCGTCGAGGAACCACCATGAACTGCCGATCGGATGGTCAGGGGATCAAGTCCAGGTACTTCTTGAACATTGAAATTGAATTGTAGGATATAAAATTGAATTTATTTTATTTTTTATTTTATGCTAGTTTAAAAAGAAATTTGAATTTGACAGCAAAAAACGCATTTATTTGAAATTATCTTTTTTTTATTCAACTGACGTAAAATGAGATCCCTGCTGCACTCAAGTCGCAAAAGACGACCAAATAAGTCGTCAAACTTTCCATATTGTTACGAAAAATGTCGTATATTACAACCTCAATCACCGATATGATGATGTAAATTGTCATAGTATATTCAATACAGAATCAGGGTAGTCGTAAATGATGCGCATAACAAGTCGTGCAAATCGTAATTTAATACAATCCAAATCAAGAATATGTTTGCTAATGTACCTATATGGCCTCCAAAATGATACGTATATACTGATTTTGCTACATTATATACGATATGTTTACACGTATATTTGCACGTATATTTGCGTTGCAAATTCGAAATACCCACCAAATGGTTGTCTGGGACCATATTGCATACAAGTGAATTGAGTATAATGTAAACATTGCATGTGATAGCTTGTGTGCGAGTCTTGGATTTTTGCATATTTTTGCTGGTCAAAATCTTAACTGATGATCTTGATACAATGCTATCAAAAGGTGATAAATTTTGATTATTCTTGCATGGAATTTTTGTTAAAATTTGAGGTACCTTCTTCAGGGTGAGTATGTGCCAAAATGAAAAAAGTATGTATTTGAAATATCTTCATAAGTATCAAAGTTATTGTTTTCAAATTTTTACACCTGATAGCCAGCATATTATTTTTTCTTTGGCTTCAAAAATTTTGGGTCATAAATATTCGATTTTAATTATAAAAATCGGTCGTATTCAGATTTCAGTGTCATAATGACAAACAAAGTACATTACACAAAATTGTCAAGTGTAAACTAACGCCAGCAAAATTTCATTGCTCTTTTAATGATAAATACGTTCATTAGAATCTGCTTAACAAGAATCAGTGTTTTTTCTTCAAATACATTGGATGAATATGTCAAAAGTTATTCAATTTGTTTCAAGCAGTGTCCAAAATGTACAAAAGGGGATGAAAATGGACCAAGCTAAGATCGCGGTTTCCACAGCCTTGAATTTAGGGGAAAACTGTACAAGACGCACCAGTTAAGCATAATCGCTATTTACAGCGATACCAATCATCTAAGAACCAAATTAAAAGTTTACGACGGTTCAGGGATCAGATTTACGTATTATCAAAAAGAAAAAATATGATAAAAACACGATTTTGATGATATTTTTGTAAAAAACTTATACAGCCAGAAAATAAAGCGCGGGGTAGAACGCCAAAGATAGTGGACAGAACGCACCATATCGAGAGGGTGCTAAGAAATAAAACATTGACTATAAGGAATGTAATAATTGAAACACAAAATGTTTGATTACATGTTCATCGTATTTTTGTAAACTAACCACACTGTGGCAAAAAATCATTTACTATTACTTAACTTATCGAAAATTTCGCTTTACAGAATACACTTTTTTGTAGCCTTATAGGTAAAACGCCTTCAGGTAGGCAACGAAATCCAATTTCTTGACTGATATCGCGGCAAACATGGCGGCAGATAATTTTTCGTGTCGAAAATTGGTGCACCTTTTTAACACTAACAAGGACGAAATTTGTTACAATTATGCATGGATATCGTAATTTGGGAGTCAGCAAATAAAATGAATGAAATTTTGTTTTGATATTTGCGGTTTCTCAAAAGTTAACAGCATTAAAAATTTGAGCCTAAAACACGTGCTGGTGTTGTGGGCATTCTGCCCCATTTTTTATATGATTGATTTCAGTTAAAATTTGTATGAAGTAGGTAAAATACAAAAAAATATTTAAAGTCTTTCGAAAGTATATGCGAGTGGAAAAACGATAAGCTGTATGTTTCATCAGATTGCCAAGGCCAGTTTACCATAAAACCTTAAATGTTAACCATGAAAAATAATAGGTTTCACACTGATTTCACTATTCCTTCTGTTTCTAAGAACTAAATCCGTTTTTGTGTACTTTCCATGTAATAAATAATGAAAAAGCTTGTTTGCTACAATATAAATGAAGCAAAACATCATTCGAAGCCCATGGTTAGTGTATTTTTGAGAAAGAATGACATGGGCCATCTTACCTCGCATGGTGCGTCTTGTACAGTTCTCCCCTACTTTTTGAGCTACAGAATAAATACTCAACTTATTGTTGTGCAGCAATCGGTGATAACGTTAGTTCGCATTTTTCTACAAGAGTTATAGAATTGTATGATCTACACAACATTTCTTTTATAAGTCTCCCTCCGCAATCTACACACGTTTCGCAGCCTTTAGTCGTTCCTTGCTTTCGTTCCTCGAAGCGAAATTGGAGATAAGTACTTCGGATTTGTAAAAAATTAAAGCATTTCTTAACCGACAACTCTAAAAAAGCCACATTTCCTAGCTCTGTTAAAGTCCTGGAAGAAAAGTCTTAAGGAAAATTATATAGAAAACTTGATTTTGGGTTTTAAAAAACTGGTATCTTTCCAACAAGTGTGAAACCACTGCTAAGATAAGTTTCGCATGTGCCGAAATGGACTGAAAAAAATGAAGATACCCTTCCAGGATTTTATCAACACTAAACGAGCTATTTTTGTAGAAGGTTCTACGAAGTGAAGGAAGAAGTTCAATATCTCAGCCAGCAACACAGTGATAGAAAAAAAAAATTAAAACCGGCGTGAGAGAACATTAGGACATTCCAAAAAATATTTATACCATACTAAAGATACAAAGCACTGGACACTTGTGTTGATACAAAGAAAAATACGAAGAATTTTACTTTATGTATCAGATATAACTGATGTTATTTTGATCATATTATTTATTGATTTTAACTTGGTCATTATTAACAGATTATCAGAAAAAAAAAAAAAGAAAAAAAATCCATTCAGTTATAATAAGTGGTATTATCAATAGGATGTAAGTTATAAGGAAAATCACATTTAATGATCACATGTGTCAAAATTTTATTAGAACAGAGTTACCAGAAAAGCAAAAAGATTTGTTTTCTAAATTTTCACAATTCAAATTGTTAAAACAGCAAAATATGGAAGGTAACAGCTTGTGCAAATGCATGTATGGCAATATGCACCATTGGCATATCCTCCCCGGGAGAAAATAGGTCTAAAAGGTTAAAAATATCAGCAACAGTTCAAAAACGATACAGATTCAAAACATTAAAAAAAGCGAACACAAACAAATTATTAAAAAATGTCAAATATGTACATAGGAGTAGGATCCACATTCGCTTATTCCAGAAAAAAAAAATCAAATTGTTCAACCAAAATATTTTTTCTGATTTTCCATGTTCGCTCGCAGTAATAATAAAAAATTAAAGCGCCAAAAATATCCACTCAATTTCCAGCCCCGAAATTGAAGACCCTGTTCCGTCGTTAATCCGGTTGTAATGATCCGCGTCGCGATAGAAAGCAAACAACATGAAAAAAGAAGGGGAAAAAAATAAACAAATAACACCCGAAAGCTAAACCAAACTGTCACTAACCAGCAGCAGCCAGCATCGTCTCGCAAGACTTGCGGGCGATTTTTTTGCAGATGGAACTTCGGAGTTATAAAAGACGGTCGGCTGCGGCGCGGCGAAAGAATTGTACCGAAAAATAGCGCCCTACATTATTGGCGGACCCCGTCATATCACTTTCGTTCGGTGGGTTTTTCATTTTTGTGATCTTTATTTTATTTCCCTCCGACAGCAACGAAAAAAAGGCGGAGCAGACAAACAAATTGTAATCTTCATCATTTACATAAACATGGCCATCATCACCATCTTTTACTTTTTCGGTTTCCGTTGTTCCTTTTTTTTTGTTGCTTCTCAAGTAGAACACTGACAAGAAAAATTCGCTTCGCGAATTGCCCAGCATAGAGCATTTTCCTAGGATAACGATAACAACCCAAGATTCGCCCTGGAGTGGCAATAATATTTTTATTTTGGATATTGCCCGGCCCCCGGTTTTTCAACTCCCGGAGGAACTCAGAGCTGAGCGCGTTGAGTGATATTTTTGTCGTTTGCCATTTTATGACAGCAGCGCCCGCCCGCACTAAATATGAAGCTTTGGCCCATTTGAAATGCCAGACGTCGAAAAGACTGTCGAGTTGTTCGGAGGCGCCCAGAGGCGGAACGGATCATTGGAACTCTATGGGTTGCGAATAAAATGATAAAAATTACTCACTATTTATTTTTTCTGTACACTCATACAGTAAAATCGAGAATGGGGGTGTGAGAATGAAATGGATCTGCTTCCTGCTTGACACAAATTGAGAATGTAATTTTGTTGTTTGAGCTATTACCAAAACTGAAAATGGTGTCTCAAAGTGTAATCAACAAGGTTTAAGATCTCTAAAATAAAAAAAAAAATATTTAAAAGTTGGGGTTGTCCTTCAATAAAATATATAATTGTTAGTATTTGATTGTGCAATCCAATCAAACATCTAGTTATGTGAAAACTTTTAGACGTTAGAAATAGGAAAAAAAACAACTAGATTTTTTGGGTTCGTTTACACTCAACATTGGTTTTGATAATGAGTTCCCTTCATTTAAAAGTAAGACAGGTTTTTCAAGCTTTCATGTGGTTAAATGGAAGTAAAACGAAAAACATTAAAACGATTTCTTAAATTAAAGAAACAAAAAAATCACTTGTTCAATGGCTCGTTAAAAATTTGGTGTCGTGCACAAATTGTGTACTTTTCCGAACATTTCGATGAGTCAGTTGGTGAAAATGGAAGAAATAAGCATTGGAGCGGTCTAAAATGCAATTCGGAAGAATAGGAAAGAAAACAGCTCCGTGGACTAATAAAATTCTTTGGCGGAAATTGGATCCGGGGGACAAAACTTTGGACCGGTTCTGCGGCAGCGGGCTAAAGAATATTGCCATTGGGATACTGGTTCATGTCATACAAGGCGACTTATCCAGTACTTCCCATATATGTTTACCTCCTTTTTCTTTTAATTAAAAATCAATAAGGTTCTATCTGCGAGAAGGTGAAAAAAGGTCAAGGTCTGTTATAGCACGCAGAGTTCAGAATTGATTTCAGTTCTAAGTATTGGAAGCAATACTTTTGAATCTGAATCGGTTTTGAATTCTTGCTAGTGGTTTTTAAACTTTTTGGCCCATTTTCACTCGGGAAAGATATTCCAATAGAACATAGCTAAAATCACTTGCCCAAGCTGTTTTGTTCCATATTTTCTTGTTTTGTCAATGTGTATAGTGATCGTTTATTTTACAAATCTCTTAGCTTTCCTGGTAATTCCGTTTCTTTACAAATTTGGTCCTTGTCTGTGAATCTCTTTTATGTTCACATTGATTACATACCAACGATATTTTATATTTTGGCAGTCTGTTAATATTGACCAAGTTGAAATCATACAAGAAATCGATCTAAATTTTGTCCGTTATATTTATCTATGACATAAAGCAAAATTCATCGAATTTTCCAGTATGGTTAAAATTTTTTTGTTTTTTTTAGATTTAGGGATAACATTTTTTTGAGGTTAGTGTCTTTTCCCAAATAGATGTTAATTTTTTTTAGAAGTTCGACCTGGCAGTTCATTCATGCAAGCCGTACAAATAACGTGTTCAACAATTTTTGTTTTTGCTTAGATAGCCGAAAGACT
Source organism: Uranotaenia lowii (assembly GCF_029784155.1). Lineage (NCBI taxonomy): Eukaryota > Metazoa > Arthropoda > Insecta > Diptera > Culicidae > Uranotaenia > Uranotaenia lowii. The sequence goes on along the minus strand of NC_073692.1, from coordinate 96,683,455 downwards.
TTTAAATTTTTCATTATTTTATGTTTGTCAACATGCAATATTAGTCAAAACTAATATTGCATGTTGACAGTTTAACCTGTTTCATCGAATATGTGTAACTTTTCTTGTATTGACACATGTGACAAGTTCACTTTAGCTATAGAATGGTACAATAGTTTAGAAGAGTTAAATCATACGTCCGCCCTGGTACTGGAGTCTTCTGCTCCAGTTTCGTGCAATCACCTGTGCTTTCGTAAAAATCGCCTTAAAGAAAAAAATATGTTCAAAACGATATATTTTTTGCAGGTAGCCAAAAGACTTTAAATTTTGAATCATTAGATTAATAAATTATGATTAAAGATTTTCAAACGCATTAGATGCAGAATGAATTGAAAATAAAATAAAATTTGAAGTTAAAAAAAATTTAAAGTAATCTTAATTATCATAAAAGTAACATAATTCGCAACAAGTTGGTGATTTTTTGAATGACTGGATTTTGGAATAGATTTTTTTTAAGTATATATAATCTCAAGATCTTTTTTTTGGAATAACATCATATGATAGCTTCAAAATAAAAGAGTTACCTGCATCAAAATTTATGAATATATCCTAAAAACCTTACCAATCAAGTATTTCAATAAATGGAACGTTTGAACTGAGAAACATTAAAATTTTCAAAAATAACGAATATTTAAAAAATTTGCATATTGCAAAAAAAAACAAGAAGCTTGAATATGGTTGAATAAAATAACCAAATTGATAAAATCAATAAAAAAAAAAGACAATATTGACGAAGTTTTGTTTCTTTGGCCCATTTCATCAGTTTTGTCATTCTTGCTAATTTAGTCAGAGTTATATCTTAATTATTTTGTCAATTTTGTTGTTTTTTTTTTATTGTTTTCTGTAAATTTAGCTTTTTTTCATTTTGTCAATTGAGTTCATTATGTTGATTTTTTAAATTTGTCAATTATAAACACTTGGTCAATTTCAAGTAATTTGCCAAATTTTTAAATTCAAACTTTTTTTCTATTTTTTCGTTTTTTAAATTAAGAAGCAAAGTTTTATTCAATTTTCAAGAATTTCGTAACTTTTGAATTCATGTTGAATTAGAAAATTTTGTAATTTTTGTAATTTTTGTCATTTTTGTGATTTTAGTAATTTTAGTAATTTTTGTCATTTTTGTCATTTTTGTCATTTTTGTCATTTTTGTCATTTTTGTCATTTTTGTCATTTTTGTCATTTTTGTCATTTTTGTCATTTTTGTCATTTTTGTCATTTTTGTCATTTTTGTCATTTTTGTCATTTTTGTCATTTTTGTCATTTTTGTCATTTTTGTCATTTTTGTCATTTTTGTCATTTTTGTCATTTTTGTCATTTTTGTAATTTTTGTCATTTTTGTCATTTTTGTAATTTTTGTCATTTTTGTCATTTTTGACATTTTTGTCATTTTTGTCATTTTTGTCTTTTTTGTCATTTTTGTCATTTTTGTCATTTTTGTCATTTTTGTCATTTTTGTCATTTTTGTCATTTTTGTCATTTTTGTCATTTTTGTCATTTTTGTCATTTTTGTCATTTTTGTCATTTTTGTCATTTTTGTCATTTTTGTCATTTTTGTCATTTTTGTCATTTTTGTCATTTTTGTCATTTTTGTCATTTTTGTCATTTTTGTCATTTTTGTCATTTTTGTCATTTTTGTCATTTTTGTCATTTTTGTCATTTTTGTCATTTTTGTCATTTTTGTCATTTTTGTCATTTTTGTCATTTTTGTCATTTTTGTCATTTTTGTCATTTTTGTCATTTTTGTCATTTTTGTCATTTTTGTCATTTTTGTCATTTTTGTCATTTTTGTCATTTTTGTCATTTTTGTCATTTTTGTCATTTTTGTCATTTTTGTCATTTTTGTCATTTTTGTCATTTTTGTCATTTTTGTCATTTTTGTCATTTTTGTCATTTTTGTCATTTTTGTCATTTTTGTCATTTTTGTCATTTTTGTCATTTTTGTCATTTTTGTCATTTTTGTCATTTTTGTCATTTTTGTCATTTTTGTCATTTTTGTCATTTTTGTCATTTTTGTCATTTTTGTCATTTTTGTCATTTTTGTCATTTTTGTCATTTTTGTCATTTTTGTCATTTTTGTCATTTTTGTCATTTTTGTCATTTTTGTCATTTTTGTCATTTTTGTCATTTTTGTCATTTTTGTCATTTTTGTCATTTTTGTCATTTTTGTCATTTTTGTCATTTTTGTCATTTTTGTCATTTTTGTCATTTTTGTCATTTTTGTCATTTTTGTCATTTTTGTCATTTTTGTCATTTTTGCCATTTTTGTCATTTTTGTCATTTTTGTCATTTTTGTCATTTTTGTCATTTTTGTCATTTTTGTCATTTTTGTCATTTTTGTCATTTTTGTCATTTTTGTCATTTTTGTCATTTTTGTCATTTTTGTCATTTTTGTCATTTTTGTCATTTTTGTCATTTTTGTCATTTTTGTCATTTTTGTCATTTTTGTCATTTTTGTCATTTTTGTCATTTTTGTCATTTTTGTCATTTTTGTCATTTTTGTCATTTTTGTCATTTTTGTCATTTTTGTCATTTTTGTCATTTTTGTCATTTTTGTCATTTTTGTCATTTTTGTCATTTTTGTCATTTTTGTCATTTTTGTCATTTTTGTCATTTTTGTCATTTTTGTCATTTTTGTCATTTTTGTCATTTTTGTCATTTTTGTCATTTTTGTCATTTTTGTCATTTTTGTCATTTTTGTCATTTTTGTCATTTTTGTCATTTTTGTCATTTTTGTCATTTTTGTCATTTTTGTCATTTTTGTCATTTTTGTCATTTTTGTCATTTTTGTCATTTTTGTCATTTTTGTCATTTTTGTTATTTTTGTCATTTTTGTCATTTTTGTCATTTTTGTCATTTTTGTAATTTTTGTAATTTTTGTAATTTTTGTAATTTTTTAATTTTTGTAATTTTTGTAATTTTTTTAATTTTTTTTAATTTTTGTAATTTTTGTTATTTTTGTAATTTTTGTAATTTTTGTAATTTTTGTAATTTTTGTAATTTTTGTAATTTTTGTAATTTTTGTAATTTTTGGTATTTTTATCATTTTTGTAATTTTTGTCATTTTTGCCATTTTGTGTTTTTTGTAATTTTTGTCATTTTTGTCTTTTAATTTGAATACGAAATTAAATGAAATTTTAAATCTAATTCTTTTACCAATCGTATTTTTTCTCTTCTTTACATTCTATTCATTCTTTATTTTATTAGTTTTAAAGTTTTTAGGTATCTTTATTTAATAAAATAAAATAGTTCCTTACGGATTCGAGCATGCAATTTAAAAAAAAAACTAACAACTAACTATCTAAAAAGGAAATATAAAAATGTTTGGCTTAAAACGCAATTGAATTATTCATTAATTCAATAAGATTCTATGTTAGAGTTTAATGATAAGATACTGAAATATTTAAAAAGCAAAATTTAATCCTTTTTCCATAGTCACAAATTTTGATCCCTGCATCCACTCTGCATTCTTCTCTTTTGCAAATGCTCATCAAAACACATCACTCTAGTGACCACTTTTTCAGCACTTTCTTCGGACTTCGCAGAAAGAGCAGCGTCCTTCCTACGAACTTTCAGGCTGTTCTTAGTATCTATAAAAAAAAACCAAAAGGACATGAAAAAAACCAGCACCGGAAATGGACTGCGTAGATGATGACGATGATGGTCCATGACATTTGAACGTTGGTCCTCGAAACAGTAGAATTTAAGCAACTGGCTGAATGACGGCGGCGGCCGGAAACTGAATTTGTGGCTGACTGGCTGGCCAAAGGAAAGCTGCTGCACTGCTAATAAATTTGTGTCCCAATTCATCGCCATTCCTATTGCTGCCAGTCCATTGGCTTCGTTCATGGGTTGATTTCGTTTATGTCTTGGCCCTGTTAAGGGCTCCCGGATGTTTGCATTTTACGAGCGCTCGGCAGTAGTATTCTCCGGAGAAGCGGAAGTAACAGGCTGATTTTTAGGAACAGAGGAACAGAATAACCTCAGCAAAGGCTTCAGGTGCAAGAATTTTTTCTACCTTTAACAAACTGTCATTCGAGAAGAACCACTCGATGGCAATGGCAGAAAACCTTTTGGAACCCGTAAAAGTATAACTAGGTTAGGAGTTTATTTAGCATCATCTAGTACTGAAACCTAGCTGGGGAAAACTACCCCTCATCGTAAACATTTCAAAAGCCCCTTAACCACTATCTCCATTGAACCAGAAACCCGTTCCGGTAACGGAAAATATATTATCATCGCTCTGTCAGGCTTCACTTCAGCCTGGCCTCTCCTGGAGCTCTCTGGAGCCATTCAGCAGTCCGGAGGAATAAACTAAGCAAAATTATTGCATATGTCTAAGCCATATCAGCGGACTAGCAGAAGCTTTCCGGAAAAATGGTTGCACTCTGAGGCGGCGCGGAGACACACCAGAATTGCATCTCCCGGCTGCTCCCGGTGCAATTCCGAGAAACGCTCTTTGACGACGATGGCAGCAGCCATTCTACTGCAGCTGAACCCCTTTCTTAGTTTCGGTAAAAAGAGGAAAGGGGGAACTACATAGTCAGGAATACTTCTTCCCCGAGGACCGACGTCGGTAGAAGAATGGCACTTTTTCAACAACCATGGGCAGGGCAACCATGTGGAATAAATATTAAACTGTAAAATGCATAAAAAATAAGCCACAAAATTTTTCATCATTGCCCGGATGGCAAATGGCAAAAGGTTGATGTCTTTCTTTACACCGGAGAGCCAAAAACTACACCGGAGACCTTGGGACTATTTGTGAGGACAATTTTGTGCCTTTCATTGTTTTTCGGGAATGGGGACGTTCATAAGAAAGGTTGGTTCAGAGTAAATTTTCAAATTCTAATCGCTGACTGTGGGTTTTGATTTTAGATTCTGAGAGAACTTTTATAAACAAAAATTATAAAATTTTTATAAAAATTATACCTTATTTTGATATCATGCCTTGATTGCAAAATTTGGAATCAATTTGCAATGTTCGGGTCTCACTTTTCACCGAAAAAGTTTGGAAAAATGTTTGCGGTGATACTATTCTGAATGTACTGTGTGTTAGCTTTTCTTTTCAAACTACCTAACTTGTTAAACTCGCTTAACTGTCTTTAAGAAAAGAGAAGGAAGGTGTATGGGTTAAGGATTTATGTTTAGAAAAAGAAGGGTAAAGTTTAGATCAAGAAGACAAAGATTATAACATGTTTATAAATTTTTATAATCGTCAACAATTTTTTTTAAACATGAAGATAGATAGAAAAGTTTCATAAAGCTGTGTTTGGCTGAAAAACAAATTTTGGAAATACTCATGGTTTCGTATGTAGTTGAAAGTTAAGGTTTTTGTATATTATACTAAAACCCCCGTTAGATTTATTTTTAATCTTAAGGCCGGAACTAATAGCAACTTTTACTTTTAAGGAAAAAAAATTAAGGTATTTCAATGAAAAATTTAATCAATTTTTTCGAATATACAAGCAGTTAAAGGAGAGAAAGGCGAACTGTTCTAGATGATTCTTGTATCATGCTTTGTATAAATTTTTTTTGCTTTCAAGTATTCGATCCCTTATAAGTCTATTTTTTTTTTTATTTTTAACAATGAAGATTTTATGCTGGTTTGTTGCATGCATGCTTTTGTCCAACTTGTTCCAATTTATTGCACATTTGGATTATTTTTTCTTAATTACCCCTCGTTTGTTCACATTCTTTTTTTTTTAATTTTTGTAGATCCAGGAGGTTGTTATTTGAAATTGTTTAAACTTAAATTTTGGAGAGATTTGCAAATGAATTCTTATAAACATCATTTAAGAGAACCTTTCTTATATGAGAATAGCATATTGAGATTCAAATAGCATTTTAAAAATATTTTGACTAATTCACATTTTCTAAATTATTTGTAAAAGTCAATTTAGTATCCTTAAAAAATCACTGATCAAATTGTTTTACAATTATTGTGTTTTATTTGGCGTACTTTTTTTTTTATATATTTCAACTAAACACATTTCAACTTTTTCATGCAAATACTGTATCTTACATTTTTGTGCATTGCGAAGCGTTTTTTAAATTATGCCTTGTTTTACGCACTCAAGTATTAAACTCCCTGAAAATGGAAAAAATACATAAGTTTCCCCCTTGTTTTCCCATAATTTTCCCCTTGATAATGTTTTTGTTATAAATTCAATGCCAGCATTCCAGAAAATATTGAGGCATTTGGTACCGATTGATTCATATTTTTTCCAAGCCCAATAAAACGTAGACATACAAAAAAATTACCATGAAAAAAACAAATTTCGAGTAAAATGAAACAAAAAAAATACCTTTTGATTTGATGAATGTTAAACATATTTTTTATTTTGATAATTTAGCGGCTTTTCAGTCAACTTTTGTAATCAAAACGATTGATATTTATTACTGCCAGATGTTTAGGCTATTTGAAGTAGCGTTCTTCAGTGGAAAACTGTAATTTAATTGTAATTTTAGTAACATTTTCATTTTGTTAGTTTTTTTTTGTAAATTTTCAACTCACTCATTTTCTGATTCGTTTCTATTCTAGTTTCTTCTATAGCTAAAGACCATATATATTATTTCACAGCAAATAACTGAAAAGTCTGGACACTGTGTATGTTTTCAGAAACAATAAATTTTGAAAGATAAATTCAAAAACAAAATGTTCTTTAAATGTTTGAATGCTTTTTTCAGCGTTCTTATAATTGAATATTTTTTGTTTTTTTTTATTAACAGTACTACAAATATACTCATATAAAAATTTATATTTATAAAAGTAATTTAATAAATAATCGTTTTTATCTAGAGTATTTTTAAGATTTTTTTTTCAGACCAGCTGTCATCTTCCAGAGTTATAAATCAAATCATTTTAAAAAATTCATCAATTTTGATGGAAAACCAATTGAGATTTCCACAATAAGAAGAGTAGAATAAGTAATGACATCATCTTAACAATCCTTTCTAAAGCATGATGAAAACACTTTCAAATTCATTATTTTTTTTTATTTCTTTCGTGGTTTCGCATGGAAAAATCCTTGACTACTTTTTTTTAAATTAATCATCTTATTTCTTTAAAAAAGTGTTCCTCGATTCGAAAAAAATTGTGAAATGAAACCTTAAATTTTTTATGTTTAATTTTTTAGAAACAGCTTTTCAAAAGCGGAAGAATTCTTTAAATAAATATTTAAAACACCACATTGAAAAAAATCTCACCCGTTGACAAAATCTTGTAAATCAAACAAATTTGAGAAAAATCAATTAAAAGAAAAAAGTATTGATTCGAATTAATAATATTCGGCCAGAACCCATCAAATATCCTGTCACTTGGAGTTGAAACATAACGAGGGGTGGGGTGAAGTGTAGTAATATTCAATAAATTAAAAATAATTGGACAGAAACATGTGTGCAACAAACTTGCATACAGTCTACATTAAATCAAATCGTAAAATCAAGTTATATATTCGAATATCGAAATTTTGTTAAATAAATATCCGAAAACAAAGGATAATACAATTCCCAACCATTGTAGATTGACTTCTGCTCTATCAAATGTTTTAATTATAATTATTGAAAGATTTATAAAAAAATTAAATAAAATGTCTTAAACTTCGTTTATTTCTTCCTTCGGAAAAATCGACAGGAGCTGACAAAGGAAAAATTTGGAATTTTTTCTGACTCTGGTTTTATTTGGAAAAAAGTTGAAAGTATCATTCCTTTGAGAAAATTTTCTTTGTGGTCAATGTTTCCCAAGCTCAATTTTCATCTTGTCGTTTTCTTGTTTTTTGTGATTTTTTTTCCTAACGATCTTCGACTTTCTATCAAGCAAATATCAATTGGACTTTTTTTTAATCTTATCATTTTTTTTCTATTTACAGGTACGTTCATATCAATCACTTCTATGAAAACAAGTAAGTAAAGATTTTAAAATTAATAACTAAATTATCCTTGATTGATTTTTTTTCTTAATGAAAATTAATTTTTAAAATATGACTTTAAAGAACTATTGTTTTGGCAGATGAAGCAAGTAGTTTAAAACATAAAAAAAGCATTATTTTTTTTTATTTTTTCACAATGTTTGGCCAAAAATTTTCAAAGTACTTCTCACTTATCACACCGCAAACTTTTGGTGAGTGGATTCATTTTCACGCTAAAATTTCAGCTAACTAGCGGATAAGAATGTTCCGCTATATAAGCGTTGATTTTGCCATTAAAAAAACTTAACTCATTGAGGTTTAAAATCTTCTACTTAATTTAAATAATGAAAACACTTCACTTCTCGATGCGATATCTTATGAACGGTTGAAGCTAGATACATAAAATTTTGTATTTTTTTCTAAAATGGAAAAAAAATGTGCGAAATAAAACAAATCAACATATGATTTATGTCAAAAAAAATTAAAAAAATATTTTTTTCCGGGTTATTGAACTTTGTTTGAAAAAAATTAACAAAATGTTATTCGATGATCTTTTCCAATCTCTTTAAAATGTTTCACATATGAAAAAATTATTATAAAAATATTTATTACTATATTGCCATATATTCATTGAACTTTATGCCATATATCAAAACGGTTGGGAACTCTCATTTTTTTAAGAATAAGTTTTCCAAAATGTATTTTATGGGTTCAGTTGATCCCTGGTGCCAAAAAAAAAAATATTTTTCTTCGGAATGGATCGTGATCATTACTTATCACTAGATTACTAATATTTAGCTAAGCTTGTTTAGTTATCACAAGGTTACTAATATCTATACAATAACTTATGTTTGTTCAGTAATTATCGGTATAAAATAAGGTTGCCAGAATTTTTTCAGAACGTACCCGGGCCGGAAAAATCCGGGCTATTTTATCTTAAAACCTGGCAAAAATCGGGCATTTGATTTTAAAATGTCGACCAAAAATCCAAGCAATATCCGGGCAAATTTGGCCAAAATTCAGGAATTACTCAACACAAATCAAGAAAAAAAACATGATTTGTTTTTATTTTTTCTTTACCAACTGTGTTTGAGAATTTCATTAAAACTTCTCATGATTCTTTTTATAAAATTTGCTCAAAAAATTCCGTTTTGGACGCATAAATAAATATTTTTACAACACAATTTGTTTTCTTCTGTTTGTTTTGGCAAACAAAGTGAATAAATCCGGGCAAAATCCGGGCAATTTTCAAAGCATCCGGGCAACCGGGCCGGGCCGGGCTTTTGTCAAATTTTGTATTAAATATCCGGGCAAACCCGGATAAAACCGGGCAATCTGGCAACCTTAGTTTAAAATGATTAAAATTTTGAATTTATCTAAAAACTAGTCAATTGTGCCTCAAAGTATGCAATGACTCAAGGATGGTAGACAATTTTTTTGAACTCTCTTTGTCTTATACTTACAACTTGTGAAATGAAAACAAATAGGGCAAAAAAAGTCAACGGACCTTTTTTATTTGGATTTTGTAAGATTTTTTTAGAGTTTGGGTATCTTGAATGAAGGATCAAGTTCCCTTTAACTAAAAAAAAATATTACATTTTTCTTCAACTCATGAAAATGCTTCTAGTTCATTTACTTGTTCATATATTGTTCTAACTTTGGGGGCACTTAAACTTGAAATCACATGCTGTCAGAAAATGCAAAAGACGGCGAGTTAAATTTGGTTATGATTTATGTGGTCTTCAGAAATTGTCCCTCAATTTAGAGCTTAATTTTAAAAAAACAAATATAGCTCAACTTTCTTAAGTCGTATTGAAAAACTTTTGATTGAGCTCATATTGAATGGATATAAATACTTGGTTTCACAGACCACAGTTAGTTTTTTAAAAAAATTTAAACTTAAAATTCCTTAAACCGTTTTTTGTTCATTTTTATTCACTTGCAATTGAGAACGATGAATTAATTATGATGTGATAAATTTATTATTTTTATAAATTACTAGCTGACCCGGTGTGCTTTGCTACACCTTTCAAAATAAAATGATATTTTCAGAAATTATTCATATTTTTATTGTTTTATTGGCATTACTTTAAATCAAATTATAACATAATTTATAAGCAATCGCTATAAAATGAGAGCTGCAGCTGGAGTTTCAAATTTCAACACAAAGATAACTTAAACGAATATTCAAAATCTCGCTCTATAAATTTGTGTTAAAGATGTGATAATTTGAAGCTGTCTAGACGGTCTCAAATTAATCGCAAACCATCTAACTTATAAAATATGGTTGTTTTTTTATATGTTCTGGATTTATGCTGAAAAACTGATAAGAGAGGCCTCTCCCCTGTCCTTACCTTCACCCCCTGCTGAATGCAGGTCGTGATTTTTAATTATCATACCTATTTTTTTCGTTCCCAAAAATTTTCTTATATGAAATATAGTTCCATTGGTTGATAAGTTTTTAAGCTTTACAATAAAAATTTATATGGACCCTCCTCCTTTCTACCCCTCTCTACACTGTAAAGTGTAAGGATCTATAACAATCGTAGAAAGATATCTCGTAACCAAGTACCTTTCCATGCCATATTTGTTTCCATTTGTTGGCTTCGTTAGCATAAATTGAGAACATATGCTAACACAAATGTATTGAGCTCACCTCCCTCCTCCTATGTACCTACTCACTGAAAGGAGGATGGTGTGTCCGATAATCAATCATTGTCCATTTCTCGGATTTTGTAAAAAAAGAGTTAAATGTAAGCCTCCTCTTCCCTTCCTATATTCCCAATTCGATCATCTTACTGCAAGAAAGGAATTGTTTCACATAGAAAAAGTATTTTTCCTACTCAAAAACTTTTTGATGCCAAATTTGGTTTCATTTGCTCGATAAATTCTCGAGTTATGCAAATAAAATTACATGGAAGCTCCCCCTTCCCTTTTAATATCTTTCCGCTGAAAAAAAGGTGGGGCTTCAATTTATGACAGAAACATTTATCGAATCCAAATACCCTCATATGCCAAATATGGTTAAATTTGCTCGATCAACTCTCCAGTTATACTGAAAATTGTAAGGGAGAATTTTCCTCCCCCTTATCATCCACCTCTTTGAAGGAGTGAGGGATACCAAATATTCATGGAAGCACATCTCGTACCCAAATATGGTTCCATGCCAAATTTGGTTCCATTTGCTGTTGTAGTTTTTAGTTATGATGTAAAAATTGTATGAAACTCCCCTCCCTTTTTCCTGGTGGGGAGCCACTGGAAGAAAGAAGGGTTCTCAAACAATCATTAGAACATGTCACGTTCCCAAATACCCGCCCATGCCAAATTTGGTTCCATTTGCTTAATTAGTTTTTGAGTTGTGTAAAAAAATATAATAGAGGCCCCTCCCTTGTTTATTTCTCCCTACTGGAAAGATGGATGGGTCTCAAATGAATCATAGAAATATTTTTCATATCCAAATACCCTCCCGTGCCAAATTTGGTTCCATTTGCTTTATTAGTTTTTGAGTTATGTAAAAAAATATAAAAGAGGCTCCCTCCCCCTTTCTACAAAAAAGAGGGGAGGGGACTCAAATAATCATTGAAATATTTTTCGTATCCTAATACCTTCCCGTGCCAAATTTGGTTCCAATATCTTGATTAGTTTTCGAGTTATATGAAAAATTGTAAGGTAGCCCCCCTCCCCCCTTCCTATCACCTCACTGAGAGGAGGGACGGGTACCAGATATTCATAGGAATATTCTTCGTACTCAAATACCACCCCATGAAAATTTTGATACCATTTGCTTGATGGGTGCTCGAGTTATGCAAAAAATTGTCTTTTGTTTGGGAGGCCCCTCCCTCCCTTATTGAGAGAGGGAGGGGTCTCAAACCATAATAGGAACCTTCCCCGGCCTCCAATACCCCCACCTGCCAAGTTTCACGCAAATCGGTTCAGTAGTTTTCGAGTCTATAGGGAACAGACAGACAGACAGACAGACAGACAGACAGACAGACAGACAGACAGACAGAAATTCATTTTTATATATATAGATATATTATCAACATAATGAGGATTAGAGGTGAGGTTACTCAATTTTTTATTAACGATATTCATTACACTGAGTAGAACAACATTGAATTTTTATACTTATTTATGAAAGAATACTATAAGGAGTCAAAAACTACACTCACATTTACTTAAGAATTTGAAATTAGCACATTTTTTGCAATTTATGTTAAAATTACGAAAGGCGAATTTCTAAAATCTCTCGTTGACAGGTTTTGACCGTTTATAACGTGATAAAAGATTGAGAAAAATGTTAAATCTAGTTTTTTTTTATTGTTATGATTTAAAAAAATCAATCAATTATCAGCCAGTTGAATAAATAAAAGCTTATATTTCAGGATAAAAACAATGGTTTTCAAAAAAAAAATCAGTGATATTTCAGTTTTTTCTATATTTCGATTCATGGCTTATGGTATTCATATCCATTTTTTGGAATTAAAAAAAAATCAGTACATTAGCTTAAATTATGTGGATGCAGTGGAGATTTGGAGTTCGATTTAAAGACGCCACCAAAGCTACAGTGAGCGAAATAAGAATAGCACCACTATGTGTTTTGCTTGTTAAAATATGAATGATTGAAAATTACAAAAATTTACTTCCACAATTTGTTCTGAATTACTTAACGGATAAATCAAGCATAAGTTTACTTTTTTTTGACGGAAAATGTAAAAAAAGAGGTGCGAAATAAGAATAGCACCACTTGAATTTTTCAACAAAAACAAGATTATTTATATAAATTTACTGTGTAAAAGTGAATAATAATGCCTCTACGAATTATTTGAATAGATAACTGCATTTTAAGGAGTTTTCCAGAATTCCAAAGGTTTTCAAAGGTTTTAAAAGAGGGTTTTACATGATGCTCCTCTAGCGTTAAGGAATTTGATATTGGAGCTGTAATTCTTTACCAAACTTCTAACTTTCTTCATTAAAATGACGTGTAATGATGAAACAAACATTCGGGATTAATTTAGAATCAGAAAAAAATATGTTGGAAATCAAAAACTTTGATTTTGTTAAGTAAACCACACTTTTTTCCAGTTTCAAGTCGTAGATAGTAGCACTATCTTGCAGTTAAAAACAAATTTAGTCTCAATATTGATTTTCCAGGTTTATTTAGGCCCATATTCATCATTTTGAGGTATTTTCGCATCACTGTTTTGTGGAAGTTCACGCTGCAGAAAGCTTTTCCGGATTTGCAAAAGAATCACCAGCACAAAAATGTACAACCGCCAAAATTCCTGCTCATCTCAACTTCCGATTCGATTGCAAATAATACCAAGAATACTGCTAGCCGTCTGGTCCATCAAGTTCCATCGCAAAGTATAACTTTATTCTGATAATCGGTCCAAAAAATTCACTTTTAGTGACCTTGATGCAACTCTATTATTTTTTGGATTTAGTGATTTTAGAATTTTCAAAGCGTTCACACGGTACATGTATTTATTTCTTGACCAAAATCATCCAGCATTCCCTAATTAATCCCGGATATTCGTAAATGGGCATGAATTTGGTTAAATCACAAGATAGTGCTGCTATCTATGACTTAAAACTTGAGAAATAGTGTTTGACTATTAAAAAACATTAGTATTTTTGAATTCCAACCTGCTTTTAGGATTCAAACTCAGCCTCTAATCTATTTTTTTTTTGTTTTAATTTGAGACACTTTACCATCTCTGCGGCATTCGTGTCTTGATTATTTAATTTTTACAGAGTTTTGTAGATATTACATTCTTTAAGGAATTCTAAAAGTGAATGTTCTTGTGATTCTTCGTTTCTTAAGATTTCGTAGACTGTTCCCCTTATACTGTGTTTATCACGTGCTTCTTTGAATCCGTGGCAGTCAGTTAGAATATGTTGAATTGTAGTTTGTACACCACAGAACTGGCAAATCGGTGCAGTAGTTTTCTCGAACAAATAGGCGTGTGTCAGTCTAGTGTGCCCAATACGAAGTCTTGAAAGAACACGCTGGTCTGTGGGACTTTTCCGGTCTTTGTACTGATTAGGTGCGTATTTATTTTGCCTGAGAAAAGATTGATTCGAGTGCCATCGCTGTTCCCATGTCCTCTAATCTATGTTTCATCATTTTGCATCTTACCTATGAATGGTTAAAAGGAAATCAAACAGTTTGATAAAGTTTTATAGCTCAAATATCAAATTCCTTAACGCTAGAGAAGCATCCCTTAAAACCCCCTTTTAATACCATTGAAAACCTTTGGAATTCTTGAAAACTCCCAAAATGCAGTTATCTATTCATATTTATTCGAATTCATAATAATTCGAAGAAGCATTATTAAACACTTTTACACTGTAAATTTTTAAATATAATCTTGTTTTTGCTGAAAAACTCAAGTGGTGCTATTTTTATTTCGCACCCCTTTTTTCACATTTTTGGTCCTCAACGCCAATTGCTACGTTCAAAAAAAGTAAACTTATGCTTGATTTATCCGTTAAGCAATTAAGAACAAACTGTGGAAGAAAATTTTCGTAATTTTCAATCATTCCTATTTTAACAAGCAAGACACATAGTGGTGCTATTCTTATTTCGCTCACTGTATAATCTATTGTTCCTTTAAATAAATAGTGAACACGTAGAAGATTTCAAAATGGTATAATTTTTGAAATTTGGTTCAGTATTTTTGAAGATACATTCGAAATAATCGGCTAATTGTCTTTTCTTTAACCGTAAAGGAAGGTTAAAATGAGTTTGTCTGCTTTCTTGAGGTACGTCCTTCCAAAAATGATATAAAATAACTATCCTTTTATTGTTCTTTTTATTTGTTGAATGTTATTGTACTTGCTTAACTTTAAGCTCAAAGACGTTAATGGAACTGCATCCTTTCTCTAATGGTTATGTCATGGTTGTGATTCGAGAGAAATGTTCCGTTACCATTTTCGTACCACTTCGTTAAAAGTTTATAATTAAAAAGTTTGCTTGCTGCTGCTGCTGGACCCCTATCAAGATGAAACCAATCTTAAGTAAATGCACCGCACGTTATCTAGGAAACAAGGCCATCCTTAGAAAGAGAATGCATCCCGAAAGTGCACCCTGCTGAATTAATTGATAAATTATGGAAACATTTCAACTTGTTCTATCCTTTCGGGACACTTTGTGCATAATGTGCGCCCATTTCACAAGTCTTCTGGTTGACATCCCGGACCGGAAGCAGATATTTCCGGGATTTAAATTCCATCACCGGCGCCACGCTATTGTCTCCAAGTCGGATTTAATTGAACCAAAGCGCGGCCAAACTTTCTCTTTCAATGGCAGTCGTAGGCTGATGAACGGTAGCGAACGGTGAATGGACCTTAAAAAGGGAGAAAACCACGTTCAGGAAAGTTTTCCCGGAATCCATTTGTTTCCAAAAGGACCTGAAGCAGCTGTCCCTGATGCCAAACACCAGACGAACAGGAAGTAGCCACCATAAATTAGTCATTGAGTTATAATTTAGTTGTGACTGTGTTTTATTTTTCTCACTGGATCCACATCGGTCCTACAATGGGGATCGTTTAAAAGTTGGGCCCGATTTGCCCCGGATGCCTGATGGATATTTTTGGTTTTGTTCCGAAAGAAACTATTTCCCAACTCTGTGGGGAGACATCGTTTCCGGATCAGTGACAGCAATTTCGAGTTATCAGATTAACATGCTCCAGTGGCCGGGTCCAGGAGAATCTCATCACTATTTGATAGTTTGGAGACATGAAAATCGATATCGTCTGTTTAAAGAAGAAAAAAAGTTGTGAAAAAGGCAAAACCCGCTGCCATTCTTCCCTCGAAGTAGAGGATCCCCGAAAAATGGCCATACGTGGGCCACTTGAGAACCCAACACGGAGGCAGAGACAAACCTTAATGAAAGATAGGCATCCAGTATACATGAACGAACGAACGAAACGGCCAAGGCAGCCGACACAGTTTTTGTCTTTCCATTTCCTTTCGTTCCGGAAGCAGAACCATTGAAACCAGAATGCATCCACCCGGGAGTTCCCGAAAGCGAGTCACGGAAGGCGTCCGAAAACGAAAAAAAAACTAAGCTGTAGACGAATGCACTAGACTAGCTCCGCTGCTTCATCGCAGCAGAGCTGCAGTAGTGAATGCGATTTTGAAGAAAAAAAAGCAAGGAAAACGTGGAAGGAACCATGCGATGTACAGGAATCTTTTTTCGGTACGATCGTCAATCTCAATCTCGGACGACTAAGGAACTTCTAGGAATTTCTTATAACAGGTTAACTCACGATTATGTTCATCATAAGTAAATATTTTCTCAACAATACCAACATTGACCTGATTGACGATAACTTTCACAAATGAGAGTGGCCTTATTTCAGCACTCTATAGAGTAGAGTGTCCATTTCCCGGTCATTTTAGCGTTCCCGGGAATCGGGAAATCTGACAATTCTTTTCCCGGGAATCCCAGGGATACACTGAAAATGAAGATTTCAACATGAAGATCTTAACCCTCTACTGCGTACAAATTCTCATCAATATGGTATTTTTAAATTTAAGGTTGTTCCAAGTATTGCAAAATATTTCGAATTTTTTTAATGCCTCAAAAATTCAATTAGCAAACCAAAGACCCAAAACAAAGTATTTTAACCGACAAACTGGTCTGATTCTAGCTGCAAAAAAAAAAAAAGATTTCTCATTATCGATAGAAGTTAGTTAGCTAGACTTCAGTTGATTTATCAAAAATTGTAAATTTTCAGCTAACTATCTCTATGATTCACAATATGTTATTTCTTTGCTGATGATTTTGCTACAGTAAACTGTATCTGAAAGAATGTTCTAAATGATGAGTGTTGCAAAATAGAATATTTATATTCTTTACGTAGCGTTTCTTATTCGAAATTTTTGGCTTTATATATTCTTTGTCGATTTTCACTTTTACACCAATTTTTCAGTTGAAAAAAACATTTTTTCATTTAATTCAATGAAAACCAGTTTTAAGAAATTTTTTTCAAAGATTAAGTCATCAAGGTAGAACCTCTGATCACACAGTGTTGCAGAACATCAATCTAGCTGTACGAAATTAATAGCGCCCAGGGATGAAGAGATAGGCATTTGATGTCTTCAGCAATATTGTTCAATATTGTTATTGAAGAAAAAAAGATTAACCTTACTTTAATCTTAATGCCTCAAGTCATAAAAATCTAGGAGTAGAAAACTGAACTCGGAACTAAAATTGAAATATAATAAGGGCCCCTCTACAAATACATCTTGAATAGTTTTAATACAAGTTAAGAGGCCCCCTAGAGTCAGCATTGCAGAAATTTTGCAGCATTTTGCGGGCTGAAAAAATCTAGACAATTTTTTTTCCAAATTCTGCGCATTTTTTTTCATATTTTTCTACACAAAATCTCTAAAGAAGTAAGGTTGCCAAAATTTTTGAAACACGTATCCGGGCCAGACACATCCGTGCATTTTTTGTTTTAAACCTGGCAAAATCTGGGCATTTGATTTCAAAAGTTGTTGGCGTGATTTAACGGAAATAGCTAAATAAACCTCTAAATAAGCAATTCATGCCAAAAACAAACTAAATTGTTTTTTTCAATAGTGTAAAGAATGAGTTAAATTGTTTTAAAGTTTTTGAAGATTATATAATTGCTAAATTGAATTTTTGATGGATTTAATTTGTTTGAATTTTTCTACTGTATTGAATTATGTTAAAAATGTGAGAAAACATCGAGAATATAAACTTAATATTATTTAATTTTTCACACTATTCATATAATTATAACTAATTTTAATTCAACTTTCATTTATTGGCATTGATTGCTTAAAGGTCAAAAAAGTTATTTCCAACAATTTTTTTAAAGGATTCCATGCAATAGTGGGTTATTAAACATTTTAGAATATTAAAAGGTGAATACACTATGGAGTTTGGCGGCAAAAAGTCAAAAACTGAACTTTATCGGATCGCTATTTTTATTTTTTCAAGATAATAACTTAATATTTGACTAAAATATTTCCAGTTTTTAACACATTATCCTGGATAATGAACGCACCACAGACATCAGACTTTAAAAAATTGAAAAATTTTTATGATGAAGGAAAAAATTGTAAATGACATATATTTCTATGGAAAACATTTTTTTTTTCTTAAATTTAAAGTACACCATATGAAAGCTTATTTTAAAAGCTATCATTTGAACCATTCAAAATTTCTACACAGTAAATTGGTCTATGATAAAAATGAGTAAATAATTTATTTTTTCAAAAGTAAAAAACTTTAAAGCCTTGCCAAAAAAAAGCCCCGCATTTCCCCATACTCTTTCCACTATAAAGATCTAGTTTAAGGTTCTTTAAATACAATGAAAGAGATTCCAGGCACCTCAAAGCACCATTTTTTGAGTTATAGTCAATTAAAGCTGAAAATATCATGCAAATGGGTTATTTTTACCCATTAATGAGTATAAATTCAACAAAGTTGATGTTGGTTTGTCAAAAAAAAGAAAAGTTTCTGATGATTGATCAATCATTTTTCTACACACACTTTCACACACACACATCACACATTTTTCTATTGAGTTTCATGAAATGTCTTGATGATATTTATCATTTAATGATCAGTTAGTCTGACACCCGGCTCTCCTAAGAAATATAAAGTAAGGTCAAAAATAACAAATACTTTCAAATCTGTTAATAAGAATTTAGTATGAATTTAGTTTAAGTAAGTTGAAATAGTAATTTTCATAAAAAAAATAATTTCAAAAATTACAAAATAGTCCAAAACACCTTATCATACTTTTTGCGCCTCATATTTTGACCTTTGTTGATCATGAAGAAAATCTTGTCGCAAAATCAATTCCAATAAACGACTTAAAGTTGTCATAGTTTTCCAAGAATTGACGTTATGCTTTCAATGGTTCAGTGTTCTTGAATTGCTCTATGGAGCCACTTTTATGGACATATTCTAGAATTCGTAGAAATCTACTTTTGTTTGCTTCTAAAATACAAATTCACATTAACGAAACAATTCTGAGCCACAAAAAAAAAAAATTACCAGTGAGTGTATGAAAAAAAAAAACAATTTCTGGACAACACTTTATGAAGCCTGTCTATGGACTCTTTATTGATTATCACGCCGTGATTTGTTTCCCGTATTGGAATCTTGCAGATACGTGTGAACTACTAAAAACTGAAAAGATCGTTCATTTGAGAGGTTTTCGAAGTGTAAAATCTGATCCAGCCCTGTATTCCAGATTTTGATAAAAAGTTCGGATTTAGACTGTATTAAATCACAATATGTTTTGACAAAACCCAAGCCAAAAGCTAGAACATAGTGAATATAATTTATGATTTTTGCGTCAATTACACAGGGGACAACATAACTGATTTTGGAAGATTCTGGCGTACTGAATTCAGAACATTTTTCAGATTTTGTCAATTACTTCCTTTTTTCGTGATATAACGTGGGGAAATTCTAAAATTTGTCAGTTTTGGATAGAATCGATCTTTGACAATTGATAAACTAATGGATTTTGGATTGTATCCCATTTACCCGAAAACCATTGCCCAGAATGAATTTTTCCCAGAATGACAAATACCCGAAATCAAACCCCAGAATGAACCATTTCCCAGAAAAAAATTCCCCAGAATGCACCATTTACCAGAAATTTTTTTCCTAGAATGGACCACTTTCCAGAATTTTTTCCCCAGAATGGAACATTTACCAGAATGGCACAAATCCCAGATTTTTTCCCCTAGTATTTTTATTTGTTTTTTTTTTTTCTAAGAAATTCTTGTATATTTCATATGATTCGAAATTAATTGTTTCAAAATGATTTTTTAAATGAAACTACGACTTTGAAATTTTCCAACTAAATTTATTTTAAAACCAATATTGTGCTTTGTTTATGGTTTGGGTACTTTAATTGATTCAATGCTTACCATGGTCCTTTAGAAAACCGTTTTGGTATCCGACTCCTCACGCTACGCGTTCGAACTTGAAAGACGTTTTGTCCTTCACGCTGTCGCGTGGCGGACGGGGCTAAGGGATCACCCCTAGCTTTCACGCAGACCTAGGAAGCCCCGGCAGACCTAGACCAATGTCTTAGGGCCGCCGCTTCCGACGGCGGGTCGGCGGCCTCCTCGGATTTGGGAGCTTCGGCGGCATTGTGCCGCCTCAGCCCCTTCATCCTCGTTGGTTGCGGCTTTGCCGCAAAAGAATAAAGTTATGAAACCCCATTTTTTTGTAACAATTCCTTTTTTTAAAAATAATTTCAAGTAAGGACAAATGTTTTCAATTTTCTGGGAAATGGTTCTTCTGGCGAAAAAAATTCTGGTAAATGGTTCATTCTGGTGAAAAAATTTCTGGGAAATGGTACATTCTGGCGAAAATTTTTCTGGGGAATGGTTCGTCTGGGGAAAAAAATTCTGGGGAATGGTTCTTTCTGGCGATTGGAATTCTGGGGATTTTTCATTCTGGGCAATGGTTTTCGGGTAAATGGAGTACAACCGGATTTTGATAAAAACTAAAAGCTGATTTCGAATCAATTGACAATCCTTAAATCAATCAAGATTTCAAATGTCTCCAATATAGATATTCTTGTTTCAGATATTAAGCGCTTGACAAAAAATAATTTTACAATTTCTAGAAATTTTAATAGCTAGGGTTACAATTATTTCTAATATCATTCACGAAAGTCATTGAATATTTGATGTTATTTAACTCATTTATCAACTTTGTTCAAGGCTGCGAAACGATTTGACTTATGATTTTTAATATATCAAAAACTCGATATGGTTCAAATTTCTTTAAAAAAATTCAAAATTTGCGTTTCATACAGGTTTGGGAACAATTAATTTCAAATTTGGAACATGTTTTCTACATATAAAATACCAATCCCCAACGATTTTCTTTTTTTTTTTACTTTGCGGAGATTTTACAGATAAAAAATGGCGGTTTTTCATGAAAAATCGTCGTTTTTACTTCAAACAGCCACAAAAATTTCAATTTTTTTAAAAAATTAAATAAAATCGTTGGGGTTTAGAAAAACATCAATTGAAAATATTTTGCTCTGATTTTTTTCACTTCAGATGATTCTGTGCTGAGATACTGTGTTCACCGCAAATCCTGTTTTCTAAAAGGCATCCTCGGAAGTGCTCCGTCACCGGCTCATTTTTCAATATTTTTTACGAAAAAATTATTAAATGTTCTTTTAACAATGCTTTGTATAATGCAAAAAATTTGAATAAATTTGTTTGAACGATAGCTCTAAAAGAAATTCGTGAAAATGGTGTTTTTTACCCGTTAGACCCTACTACCCCCTTAAGATCTTTGGGATAAATTTGTTTAATGAATTTCAAACGTCAACAGATAGGTATTTCATGCAAAAAATCTTCCTCAAAAACCACAAATTTCGTCAACTACAAGTATGTGATAAAGTCTACACAGTAAATGTTTCACAAATTTTTGCATGGGAATATTCATGATTCGGTAGGTCTATTCAAGACAACAACAGCAACTTTGAGCTTGCATCGTTTAATGATCAAATTTCAATATGCATTAACTCTAACT
This sequence comes from Uranotaenia lowii, assembly GCF_029784155.1. Taxonomy (NCBI): domain Eukaryota; kingdom Metazoa; phylum Arthropoda; class Insecta; order Diptera; family Culicidae; genus Uranotaenia; species Uranotaenia lowii. The sequence goes on along the minus strand of NC_073692.1, from coordinate 96,661,947 downwards.
AGATCTTTGAAATAGTCGATAGTAAATTTTTATCTACGAAACCACTCACAACAGTATCGTAAATATCTAATCATGATTTATTTAGCTGAACTCAAGCCTATCATTATCGCGGCTAAATTATAATTTTCCAACAAAGTAGAGTGTACTGTTCCCTGGCACTAACACAAAATACAATTAACCGTTTCCTTACACATGCACACAGATATACCAAAAATTCCCGCGGAAATGACAAAAATGGCTCTCCCAGGAACCATCGTCATTCTTGTGCTTTGCTCTGCAACGGCATCAGCCAAAAGATTCGAATCAGCCCGAGCCAAGCCAGGCTAGGTCAGGATGACCCAAACCGAGCCGCTCAGAAGGGAGCTGTTTTCCCAAGGATTTGTTTCCAGCATCGAAATTCTGCTCTTCGGTTCTAGGGTACATTTTCGAAACCAAACCATTCCGTGAATCCCGTGAATCGGGATTCCTCCTCCGAGAGTTTGTTGCATGTTTTGGCCGAACTGTCTGTGTCTATGTGGTGAAAGTTCTTTGCGGGTTTGGTTTCACTGTTTTTTTTTGTTTCTTCGTGGAAGAGGCTGTTTGACGTGCAGATATGTGATCGGTGATACAAAACATTAAAATGCAGCCGGAATTTTCTCAGAACAGCCGTTTGGGGAGGAATTTGTCGATGAATAAATTCCGTTGAATATTTCTAAAATTGTCTATAGTGTTATCCGTTTAAAGCCTTCAAATCAATCTCAAAAAGAAATCTTCTAAGGAAAGTGATTGATTGAAGATTTATAATGATGTAATGATGAGATGTTTCAACTCCAAGTGAGAACAGAGGAAATTTCAAATTCGTTCCGGCTTTATTTTCCACTCTTAGAATTAGAAATTTACTTTAAAAATTAATTCAAAGGAGTCTAGTTTACAAATTTGAAACACCATAAACAAAATGCGAGTACGAGTTTTTATAATACAACATGCAAAATTTATCATTGTGACAAATTGAATGTTTGGAAATTTCATTTCTCCAATAATCGAAAAAAAATCTTATGAAAATTAAAAAGAAGAATTGAATATTTTTTTGCCGTTTTTTAAACTGCCAAGCTGGTTAAACTATTACAACTTTCAGTAAATTTGAGAAACGTGGCAACAAATTTTTGAACTTTTACGCCAAAAGTATTTCAATCGAAATAGCAGATTCTAATGAATCTTTAGGTAGGATAAAAAAGTGGCAAATTTAGTTAAAATTTTAGAAAAATCACGACGACAAAATCTCATAAAACCATCAACACAAGGGGGAGTTCAAAAAATGACATAAAATATGTGGCTTGCATTACAATACACTGAAGAACGAGAGCCTTTGAGAAACCAAGTATGTTTTTTGAAAATTAAAATCAAATAATCGAAGAAAAAACTTAATTCAAATTTGGAGGCTCGGTTTATTGGTAAACGAGATACAGCGTCTTCTTGAAAGTAAAATTTTTTTCTTCTGGAAGTTCCAGTATAGCGGCCGAAATTTTCTTTGGGTTCCCAAATATTTATACATCTATGGATAGATATATAGGTACTCGACATTTTAGCGCAATGTATGAAACTTATAAGAAATTTAAAGCATTTGTAAAAGAGCTTTTTTTCAGGACAATTTTCATTCTGAATCAGCTGCTAGTAATCTTGTAAAACATTTTGACTTAATTTTTCAATATCGAGAAACTAGATTAATTTATCAAAACAAAGAATTAGAAAACATCGAAATCGATCAATATTTATGGCCAGGTAAATGGTCGAAAACTCTGGGGACATATTGACCCAAACAGCCTAATTACGGATTTTTTGAGGGAGCACTTCCGGTAGTCACAGGAAGCTGCTGATATAACAGATTGTGTATTTCGTGATTCCCCAGAGAGGCTCAAACCAAATTTATTAGTTTTTTTTTCGAAGAGTTTTTATGACTTGAATGTGTTCTTCGGGTCACATTGACCCAAACAGGTTGAACAAATATAATTCAAAAATACTCTGAGAAGGGAGGTGACGGTGAGCAATCAAAACTCAAAACGGGGGGATGGTGAGTAAAAAAGTTTAAAAACCACAGCCCCAGTTTGTTTTTTGTTTCAAATTTGTTTGCTCAAGAATTTATCAATGGCAATTGTTTAGCTGAAGAAATGAAACAAAATTATGATTGGTTTATGATAAGGTTTCCATTTTTTTCAGAACGTATCTGCTGGGCATTTAATTTCAAAATTGTTTCGCCAATATCCGGGCAAATTTGTCAAAACTCAGGAGCTACTCAATAAAAATCAAGAAAAATACAAAAAAAAATTTTTCATCAAAATTTATCAGCAGTTTTTAAATCGTACTGTAGGCTTCTAAAACAATTTTCATGATTATTTTTATAAAACTTTGTGAAAAAATTTAGTTTTTAACGCATAAATAAAAAAAAGGAAACACAATTTTTTCTGTTTGTTTTGCTAGATAAAGTTAATAAACCCTGGCAAAAACCGGGCTTTTTTCAATGATATCTGGACATTCGGGCATTAGCTATAAATAATAACAATACCATAGAATGCACAGTCATCAAGAAAATTGTATTTTAAAGCCATTTTTATACTCATGGCCATCACACAAATTCGAAACAAAGGTACATTTTACAAATACGATTTAAAATAAATCAAAATTCCTGATTAGCCCATAAAAATAATTTGAATTTATGTTTCTTATTCTGAACTAGAAATTTGCTTGAAAATGAATTCTAAGCCGTTCAACTAGTTCAATTATTTCCCGAAACACCATAAAATAAATAAGTCGATAATAAAAATATCGAATAAATCCAGATGGGTTGATAGATTAATTCCGCGGTATTATTTTGAATTTGTAGAAAAAAATATATATTCACAATTTGAAATGTGAATTTTTGATTGGGAAATAAATTTAAACTTAAGAGTATTTAATCAAGAAACATATAAAAATAAAGATAAAATTTGAGAATGCTAATTTCTTTGTAGGTTAATCTTGTGTGTACAAAGCAAACACAAACAATCACGATCGTTAATAAAAGATGATTTAAAAAGTAAAAATAGGTCAAATTTTCGATATTTTCGAGCGCATGTTTTACAGTTTGAAAGATTAAGCTATGAGTATTTTATCACCGCCAATTAAAATACAAAATGTAGGAGAAAACTGTACAGAACGCAGCAGTTAAGCATTAAAACTATTAACAGCGCTAAAAATCATAGAAAACCAAATGGAACGTTTACCACGATTCAGGGATGTTTTTTTACGTCTAACTAGAAAGAAGAAAAAAACAACAAATATTCAATTTTGATGACTTTTTTGTCAAAAACTCAACCAGCTAGAGAGCACACCGTGGGAAAGAACGCCGAAACTAGTGAACAGAAAGCACCAATACGGAAGGGTGATCAGAAATAGAATAATAATTATATGGAATCATCGCATTTTTAAATTAAGCATACTTTGGTAAAAACTCATTTGTTATTGCTAAACGTATCAAAAAGTTTCCTTTTTAAAAACACTTTTTGATATCCTTAAAGGTTATACGCCTTCAAGTAGGCAACGAAACTTAATTTCTTGGCTGATATCGCAACAAATATGGCGCAAATTATTTGAATCAAATAATGGTGCACCTCCAAAACTTGAAAAAGGACAAAATTTGATATTATTATGCATTCTGATCGTAATTTGGGAGTCAGCAAATAATTAGAATGACATTTCGCTTCGATATTCGGTTTTTCTAAAAAAATTAACAGCACTTTAAATTCGAACGTAAAACACGTGTTCTGGCGCGCATTCTGTCCACATTTTGACGTAATTGTTTTTAGTTAAAATTAGTGAAAATTAAATTAAATATAAAAAAATATTGTCATTCTAAGCGACATGCGATTGTTATGTTGTGTTATGAAAAATCACAAGTTTCACGAAGATTTGATTTGTCCCTCTGTTTCCAAGAATTGAAGTCGTTTTAATGAAATTTTCACCTAATAAATGATAGAGAAGCTTGTTTGTAGCAACAAAAATAAAGAAAAAAAATCATTTGTTATCATAAGAAGGCGTATTTGAGAGAAGTAATTGCATGGGCCATCTTCCCTCGCTGGTGCATCTTGTACAGTTTTCCCTACAATGATTTTTCAATAAAAATTATTATCTATTGGCTTCATAAAAAAATCAAAAGAAAAAAAAATTGTAAACCGAAAACAAACTCAGTAAACAAATTATAAAAACTAAAAACGGCAAAATAATTTATAAATTAAAAAAAAATAGCTTTTCAAAACTTAAACAAAATATAACGACGCAATTCGTTAGATTTTTTTTTAATATGAGAAAGAATTTATTTTAATAAATCATCATACCATTATAAGAACTTATTTATAATATTAAATTGGTAATGCAAAGGAGCTAAATTTTTCGTGAATATAATTTAATGATTGATTTGGAAGATTTTGAACTCGAAATGTTTATCAGCTTTTCTTTATCACTTCTAGTTTTGGTAAAATGGAATTTCGAATTTTAAAAATGAATCAGATTTGAGTAAAATCAATGATTGATATCTGAAGGACTGATAAACCTACATGATAGAAAGAACTGATTCTGATTTTTTTTTATTAAACTTCATTCAATCAACTGACCTGAATCTATATATATATATATAAAAATGAATTTCTGTCGGTCTGTCTTTCTGTCTGTTCCCCATAGACTCAAAAACTACTGAACCCATTTACGTGAAACTTGGTAGGTGGGGGTATTGGGGACAGGAAGGGAGGAGGGGCTTCCTAAACAAAAGACAATTTTTTGCATAACTCGAGAACCAATCAGAGAAATGGTATCAAATTGGGCTTGGGGTGGTATTTGGGAACGGAGAATATTTCAATGAATATAAGGTACCCCTCCCTCCTCTCAGTGGGGTGATAGGAAGGGGGGAGGGGGGCTACCTTACAATTTTTCATATATCTCGAAAACTAATCAAGATATTGGAACCCAATTTGGGGGAAGGTATTTTGATTCAAAAAATATTTCAAGGATTATTTGAGAGCCCTCCCTCTTTCCAGTTGAAAGGGGGAGGGGTCTCTTTAATATTTTTTTTACATAACTCAAAAACTAATAAAGCAAATGGAACCAAATTTGGCATGGGAAAATATTTGGATACGAAAAATATTTTTAAGATTATTTGAGACCTCTCCCTCTTTCCAGTAGGGATATATAAAGGAGGAGGGGCCCTCTTTTTAATTTTTCACATAACTTAAAAACTAATCGAGCAAATTTAACCAAATTTAGCATGGGTGGATATTTGGGAACGTGTCATGTTCTAATGATTGTTTGAGACCCCTTCCTTCTTCCAGCGGGGAGAAAGGAAAGGGGGAAGAAAGTTTCATACAATTATTATTGCATAACTCAAGAACTACAATCGCAAATGAAACCAAATTTGGCATGGAACGATATTTAGGTACGAGAAATGCTTCTATGAATATTTGGTATCCCTCACTCCTTCAAAAAGGTGGATGAAAAGGGGGAGAAGAGGTCTCCTATACAATTTTCAATATAACTGGAGAACTGATCTAGCAAATTGAACCATATTTGACATGTGAGGGTATTTGGTATCTGGAAATGTATCTTTTATACATTGAAGCCCCACATTTTTTTAGCGGAAAGATATAAAGGGGGAAAAGGGGGCTTCCATACAATTTTTTGCATAACTCGAGAATTAATAGATCAAATGAAATAAAATTTGGTATCAAAAAGTATTTGAGTAAAAAAAATACTTTAGGGGCCGTTTAAATATTACGTAACACAGTTTTCGAGCATTTTAAACCCCCCGCCCCCCCCCTACGTAACACATACGTATCAAAATTTCTAAGCAAAATCCACAAAGCGTAACAAACTGCTATAAGCGTTACGTAATATTTGAACGGCCCCTTCATGAATATTAAGTTCTCACCACTCCATTCAATGGGGAGAACGGAAGGGGGATGGTACTTCCTTTCAAGTTTATGCATAACTCAAGAATTTATAACGCAAATAAAACCAAATTTGGAAATACGAGAAATTTTATAATGTCAAACAATTCCTTTCTTGCAGTGGGATGATAGAATTGGGAATAAAGGAAGGGAAGAGGAAAGCTTACTTTGAACTTTTTTTTTACAAAATCCGAGAAATGGACAAAACTCAACATGGAAAATAACTTTGGTATGATTCTATGATTATCTGACACACCATCCTACTTTCAGTGAGAAGGTACATAGGAGGAGGGAGGTGAGCCCAATACAATTTTGTTAGCCTAGGTTCTCAATTCATGCTAACGAAGCCAACAAACGGAAACAAATATGGTATGGAAAGGTACTTGATTACGAGATATGTTTCTACGATTGTTATAGACCCTTACGCCTTACAGTGTAGAGAGGGGAAGAAAGGAGGAGGCTCCATGTAAATTTCGTTGTAAGCTTGAAAATTTATCAACCAATGGAACAACATTTGACACAAGAAGATTTTTGGGAACGAAAAAAAAAGGGTGTGATTATTAAAGATAACGATCTACATTCAGCAGGGGGGAAGGGAAGGACAGAGAGGGAGGCTCTCTTATCAGTTTTTTAGCATAAATCCAGAACATATCAAGTAAAAATATATTATCAGTTGGGTTGTTTGCGTACGGTTAATTTGAGACCCTCCTTTTTAGGGCGAAGCTTAGAGAAACATATTAAAATTATCAAATCTTTAACCCAAATTTATAGATCAAGATTCAGAATATTAGTTAAAGTTATTTTTGTGTTGCAATCCGAAACTCAAGCTGCAGCTCTCATTTTATAGCGGTTGCTTATGAATTATGTTATAATTTGATTTAAAATAATGCCAACAAAACAGTAAAAATATGAATAAATTCTGAAAATATCAGTCGATTTTGAAAGGTGTAGCAAAGCACACCGGGTCAGCTAGTGACTTATAAAGTTAAAGGGTCATTAATAAATATTATTATTATTATTATTCATTCAATCAAGGGAACAAAGAAAATAGTAAGGCCTTAAATACCATAGAAAGATACAATGATCATAAAAAGTCATATTCTCTTGTTTTTTTTTTTATAATTTGTTAATGTATTATTATAAGTATTTCTGAAATTACCGCAAAATGTTTTGTAAATTTTTTTTTATATTAACGAACTAGAACGAACTGGAAATTTTTCAATTTGTGCTTCAAATTGATTTCGATTGATTTTTTTTAAATCGCAAAAACTCCCGCATTTTACTAATAAAATCTCATTCTAAAGACGTGATAGGGTTTTTAAGAGTGAAGATTTGAGGTTCACTACAAGAAGTTTATTGAATTTCAAATCGAAATTGTTCAATTAAAATTAGTTTCAATTCATATATTGTAAAACAAATTGTCTTGTGGCTAGAGTGGCATAGGATTTAATTTCCCCCGTTCGCACTATGGGGTTTGAGGCGGCAAAAAGTCAAAAATTAACTTCATCGTGATGATATTTGTCATATGCCAGTTTTTAGCGGTTTATTTAACTAAGATATCTTCAATTTTCAGATCATTATCATAAGCACTTATCGTTTCACAGACACAGAATTTTGAAAAATATACATCAGATCCAATAATATTCAAATAAACTTTTATCCAATAAAATAATGCTACATCAATTTCCAATACATCGTTAGAAAGCCTGTTTTCTAAGCTTATTTTTTAAATATTTTAATTTTTACACAGTTAACGAAAAGTGTAAAAAAAAGTAATTTTACATTTTTTTTATTTTTTTTTTGCCCAATTCCCATGAGTGAACTATACGTATTCAATAAAGAACTTGAAAGTTGCAAAAATGACTTATATGTACTTTGTAAGGGACTTTAGTAACATGGAGTGCACAAAAGGGCTCAAAACGGGATTAACTAAGTCTTAAAAAGTGCATTGAGGTGCTTTCTTCTTTGCTGGCTGACTGCCTGATCTGGTACAAAATCATATCATCACTTCTAGTTTTAGTTACAGTTTAAACTACATCTGAGCGTGGTCTTGTGGTTTTTAATTTGATACTTGAGACATCATTCTGATGCAACATACATAGGAAATATAGGAAACAAGCAATTTGTCGAGTTTGGCATCAGGCGCGTGGCATCATGGCGCACCATGTACTGACTGAACTTAGTAAATGATCAAGAGAAGGTGATATAAACCGATTCCAAGGGTGCAAATGAGATAGAGAGAGAATTTTTTGCTTATTTTACGATTTTTTAGAAGCTCGATAAAAAGGCCGCTGAAAGCTGAATAGAAGAACGTACTTCATATCGATGATAGGGCTTAGTAAGCTTTTTTGAACCTGTTTTATTGGACTTTTGGTTGCTTGGGATTCCTTCGAGAAAATTTTTAAATACAAATCATGGGTTTTTGTGAGTATTTCGTAGGTGAATTAAAAAAAAACAATTTGAAAAGAATTCAATTGATATTCATTAAATCACACACATCTACAAACTCGAATAAAACGCGTCGAATTTCAACACTTAGAATGCTATTCACGCTTCTACAGAGGGTGTTAAAAAAAGGCGTCGGAACGTCGTCGTCGCTCGCTTTCATTCAATGCTTGCAGCATAGCCTCGGGAAGAATCCTCACATGTCGAGCGAGATGCGGCTGTCTGTCTGTTTTGATTTGTTAACCGCAAACTCCAGGCTGGGGCGCGGCAGCCGGCAAACTCTTCGTTAGAACGAACGAACGTTAAATAGGACAAATAATTTCATTCCACACTGACGCTTCCCATTTTGGCCGTCAGTGTTTCCAACCTGTGTTTGTTTCTATCATCTAACCAATGGCGACAGCAACAGACACGCAGCCTCCTCGCCTCGTGCGTTTTCCCGCCTAAATGAGTCACGCCCTGTGGCTTTTCATTCAGAGGAAACCAAAGGCTGGCTTTTTTTCTGAGCTGGCTTCCGTTCGCGGGTTTGAAGATGATCTGGCTCAAGCTGTGACCCGCAGCATCCCTTTCCCCAAACTTTGAAGCTGATGAGAAGACCATAATAATGATGATGTTATAATGCTAGCTGGCGCGGGTTTTGTGGTTCCAAACCCTTTCGGTTGATGATGATGATGATGATGGTGCGAAAGGATAGCGCCCGCGAAAAAGCGTGAAACTTTTGGGTGGGTGGGCTTGATGTCGTAAATACGTAATGCGGTTTGATGGCTTCGTCGTCTTTCGTCGCTCGAATCGTAATGAAGCGGGTGCGAAGAGTCATTAGTGGGGATGTGTCGATTGTTTCGTAGTCACTCAGAAGTCGCTAGGATTTATGAATCGAGAATGGATTATGGCGTCAGAGTAAGTGGTTCAGCTCGGTTTCAGTGTGAACAGCCTAGTAGCGGAATGCGGGGGCGGCTCCGGCTCAATCGCTTTGAATGTAATCCTTTCTCAAATAGACAGACAGACAGTCAGACTTACGAGCATGTTGATTGTTTGTGTTTGTTTGTTTGTTTGTTTGTTATACTTTTAATATAGGGTGATTTGCCAATGGTTGCACAGCTAAGCACATGATTTTGGTGTTTATGCTGTATTTTAGTCATTTCAACCAAATTCACTCGATTTTTTTTTGTCGATGCACTCATACAGGATTGGTCAACAAGATCCAAAAGTTCAAGTGTTTGAAAAAAGTGACATAAAAATTTAAAAAATCATTTAAAACAGCTTGTCTGTGCCCAATAGCTGCACAAGCAAATTTTGTGTCGTGCATAATGTTGTCCGATTTTTTCCAATGGTTGCACATTTAAAAAATCAGTCACCATGAGGTCGATTAGGCTGATATTTGTTACGGAAGCTTATATGAGAACTTTTAGTTCAAATGCAATCTAATTTTCAGACGGCCCTTTATGAGGGGAGAGGAGAGGGGGGGGGGGTCTTCCATATAAACCGTCCAATGCACTTTCCAATTCCGATTCGGCCCAAAAAAAACACAAAGCCGCCGATTTGAGTGTCTGGAATAGCATTTATTACACGTGAAGTTTTTTCAGAAACTCAAATCTACCTCTTAATTTACCCGAAGCCATTTTAGTGTTATTTAACTTTATTTGCCCAGTGTTGAGCCTTTTTCTTAATATGTCCTACCAACATAAATTTTAAAATCCCATAGAATAAACTGAAAGTTAATGCTTAATTTTTATGTGGCTATTAACAGTTGAAAAGATTAGAGAACGTGATCTGTTTTGCCCCCTTTTACCCCTATGAAAAAGATGCGATTTTATAAAAAAAGAGATGTTTTTGAATCTCAATTTAAAACTTGAAAATGGACACAACCACGCCCAAAGTTTCAGATCGTTTGACTGATTTATGCTCATGATATACAATTTTTTATAAGATTTTTTTTTCGAAAAGTTAATTGATTTAAATATCTTTTTCATACATGTAAGTGGGTTTATTTGTAATTAATGTAACCTCTGTAGCATTTCATCAATCTTCAGGAAACAATCATATCATATAGAAATGCTTCCCAAGAGTTTTCCGGCTGAAAAACTGTTTTGGATCAAATTAAGTTTCACAAAGCTATGACTGTTTAATTTTCTGGATGAAAAGGGCCAAATAAAGCTTCACATAGATGACTCCAGTGACGGCAACTCGACGGCAGAATCGAATTCCTGAGAAAATTGCACGTCAGATAAGTAATATTTCGGGTTTTCCAACCTTCGACTTCTAGTTTTTGGGATTAAGGGTCGTAGATTTCCTCCTGTACAATATTCTGACAATATTAATAACAATATCAAGAGGATCGTTGTTGACATGGAATAAAATTCTTTTAGATTTGTCGACACGAAATTAGAGAAACAGATTTTTTCAGAACAGCTTTCAGAACACCTTTAGATTCTTTGCATTCTTTGGGGTACAAGAAAGGTTTAGTTTTTGTTCACATGCAATATGAACCAAGCTATATTTAAAAAATACAAAATTATGTTTTTTGAACTTTCAGTACGCTTGTGATGGTTTTTGAATGAAAATTTGGATTTTTCCGTACAAGCCTGCCCACTAATTCAAAACACGTTGTTATAATTCAGGACTTAATTAATCGCTTCCAAAATTTGTATTGCTATTTTTAGCTGTAAAAACAACCAAATAAAGTTTTAGGAGGTATACGAATTTAAAAATTTGAAATTTTCAAACAAATTTTGCAGCGGAATTATGTACAACAATGGGGCAGGAGGAGATTCAGCGGACCAATTGTTGCACGATCCAACATATTTTCTGATTAAGTAAGGATCATTATTTTTTTTTTTTTTCAAAAAAATGGTTTTAAAATTGTCCAACAAACGTTTCGTATAGAAAACTGATACGGAAAATGTTTTGTTCTGGCGTAAAACCTTATTTGCCGTAGAAGGAATGTTAAGGTTTTTGTTAACAATTAGCACAAAAACCGCGCGAAAAAAACAAGAAAAATTAAAACTGTCGTAAGATACGCACTTATAAGCAGAAAATATCACAAAAGCCTCATATCATCAGAAAACATTCCGAATTACATGATTCAGTATTATTTTTGAGGAAAAGTTGAAAAACAGCTGAAATATTGACAATTTAATTCATGCTGTGCAACAATGGGTTAGGGGACAACGATTGGCAAATCTCCCTACCTCGGACGCTTCACTCAAAACAGAGAAGATTTATCAAGCCACTTTTTCATTCGCTTCAAATAAGAAGTTTTCCAGTCTTTGAAGATATTTCTTTTGCTCATGGAATAATTTTACAACTTGCTTTAATTACTATCCAATTATAAAAACTCGAAAGTTTATTGACATACTGTATGACGTTTTAGGAATTTTTTTTGGAATTTGGGAATTATTTAGGAATTTTTTTTTCATTCTTTTTAATTTTTTGTAGTACATAAGATACGAAGTTACAAACTTCGACTAAGTTGTTCAGCGGAAAATTTCCTTAAGAGAATGTATAAATTAGCACAAAAGCCATTAGCAGGCTCAGTTCCACAGAAATACAAAAAAAGGTTGATTTTCAGTAAAAAATATTCAATTTTAACATACAAACATAAAAGTTTAAATTTACTAATGCAATCGTTACTTAAAAATTTTGCAAAAAAAATCATGGATGAACTGAGAACAAAAACGAAACTTTTTTGACCCTAGAGTTTGCATGCATAATTGTGAAAAACCAAAAAACTCCCATCTTTCTCACAATTAATGCGATCAATTTATTACCAGTTTAACCTGGTATTTTTTCTGCTTATCATATTTTCAAGTAACCCACAAACCACTCTTACTATTAATCTCAATTTTCCCTTAGTTTCTCTTTTTAAATTACACGTAACCTTTGGGTGCTCGTTTTATTTCAATTCCCCCTACCTCAAGATCACGTAAAATGAGAAAAAATCTGCTAGTTTCAATTCATTAAAGTTTTTGAACAACAAAAGTATTCTTTATGATTTTGCATATGAAATAACTTGCTTCAAAAACACAAAGATTTTTGTTTTTGTTTTTTATATTTTTTTCAAATACCATTAATAATATATTTCAAATTTTCCTTTCGACTGTATGATTCATGTTTTGGGTTGTTTCCGGCGGTTTCAGCCTGTTAAGTGATGAAAAAACGATTTTTTCCATAACATCCAACGTTTCGGCTTATATTTAGCCTTTATCAAGGAATCTAGCAAGTGTGTAGAAAGCGAGGGAAAGAAAAAAAATATTTAGTTTATGATGTATGATGATTCCAAAGAATAAAATAGTGTCGTTATAATAAAAATAGTGTTTGTGTACATACCAAGATGTTTCGTTTTTTGCGTCCAGTTGTTTTGCTAATCTATGAAATTTTCAATTAGTAAAACTGTATATGAGCTGTTAAATGTGTACGAACCTCTGTCTACGGTGTTTAAACAAGTAAAATAGTTATTCAAGTTTGAATGTCTTTTTTCTGTTTCTTAATATCCGTCTGATCACTATCACTGTTTTTTGATTTTTGTTGTTGATGCTTTGTGTTTTTTTTGCTGTTTTGAGTGTGTTAAAGATCCCGGCATAGATGATGCTCTGCCTTTCAGTGTCACTTCGTTTATTTACAGTGTTGCCATTATTGAAGATGTGACACATTTTTAACATTCCAAGTGCAGCGGTGATTTTGTGACGATGAATCACTTTCACTTCCTGCATGTTGAAAGAATGGTCCTGTTTTATTCAGTGATTTACTAGTGCTGTTGTTTTCTTTAATTTTTCTCATCGCTCGTCGTTTTTGTCGATTTCTTCCTTCCGTTATTTCTCCAGTGCATTGGCTTTGGATTTGTTTCCGCTCATTCTTTCCTTAATGGTGTTTGTTGTCATTCCGATGTATTGTGATTAACAATCTTTTAACGGAATGCTGTAGATAACTTTTGACGTGTCTTCAGTTCATACAGGATCATTTTTTTTTTAATATTTGTTTGACCGTTGAAATGTTTCTTGTTGCCAAATTTATATTCGGATAATTTTTTTCTCAGAAAATTTCTAATCTTTTCTGTTAAATGAGAAATGTAAATAATGGAGCAATATATAAACTCGGGCTCATTGTTTTATCAGAGACTCGCTTTAGCGTTGATGATTCTATTTATTTAAAATTTTAGAGTTTTGAAATTGCATACAAATTTTCTAGTCACGTTTACCTTTAGATGTAGAAAATAGAAATCTAGAAATTATCCACTATAAATTGGTTTTTTATACCAATCGTTAGAAATTGATTGGTCATCGTGGCGAATGAGTTACATGTCAAGATATGGAATTCAATTGTTTGTTTCTATCTCACAGGTGAACTGGGTGTTTTCATCATAGCTGTTGAAAGTATCCACAACATGTTGAACTGCATCAAGTGGAATTGCGGTGATTAAATCCTATATATATATTTTTTCATGAACATGCATTTTAATGCTAATTTTATTATTGTACAAAAGAGAAACTGGAAAAGAAATGATGAACAAAATGAAAATTATACAAGTTATAACAAGAAAAAGTTTTTGGAAAAATGCTGATAGTACCACAGATAAAGCAACTTTTATTCAGAATTTAGTCTCAGTTCATCGCAAACATTCTCCGGCTTCTAATGAACAATGTTTTGCAGAATTTGGCAAAGCCAAAATGAACTTTTTTATTTAATTTGATTAGACTTTCATTAGATTTCAAATAAAAATTAAACAAAATTAATGCAGCAGAATTATTATATATATCGGACCAAAAAAAATCATACATTTAAAGGTCAATCCATTTCTGCTGTGAAATGCCAAAGTGACTTTTCTGCCATTTTTAATTTTTGCCAATGAGAGAGTATTTCTCTTTTTTTCCCATTTTACACCTCTCTGGAAGTTTTCAGGAAATGTGATCCGTAACCAGTACCACATTTCATGAAATTTCCCAAGAAGTGGAAAATGTGGAAAAAAGAAAAAAACAATCTTATTGGCGAAAACTAAAAATGGCATATACGTCACTTTGGCATATCACGGCAGATTAGGTATTTAATTTTTTTTTAATATTTTAAAATAATTTTAAACTTTCAGATATTCTATCTACAATTAGAACTTTTCACTTTTCAAATATTATCTGTTGCAAGTATGTTAAAACTTCAGAAAACATTAGCAAAAATATGTCTTTAGACCAACCAAAATAATCAAAATGCCCATGAACTTGAGAAAAAAAAATATCAAAAATTTCTTAAAATGATAAAAAAAAACAATTAAAAAAAGTAAGGCTTCGCTAATGGAAAAAAACTTAAGTCTCTCTTTGAGTACAAAAATATGACAAACTTGGACATTGCCCATATCATGGTTTAACCCCCATTTCGGTTCCTCAATCTGATCCATTTTTTTTAATTTTGATTGTGTAAATATTTGTTATTTAGTACTATTTATTGGCATCGGTAATTCCCGGGATACTTAAGCGTTTCCAAGGATTTAGGAATTCCCGATTTTTTTTGTATTCCCGGTCGGGAATTCTCGGGTAGGAAACTCTAATGTTCACCAAATACACATGCGATAGATCATAACACTTAATGAACACTTATAAAATCTTCAATAAAACCAATTTGAATCCATCTTGCAAAGATCGATCCAAGATCGACCAATCCTGAATAACTAAATTTTTTGTAAAACTTTCCATGTTTTGAAAATTCGTAACGAAACAGCATTGTAAGCTTTGAATCTCAATTCTACATTTTTTTTTTCAAACAAAATTATAAATACCATTAGTCTCTGATAAAAATCAACATAAATGATAAGTTGAATCTTAAATCTTAAAATGTGGTATCAAACAGCAAATTTTTCTCCAAGCGTCATAAATTCAATCCTTTTGTGAAAAATTGTCTTAGAAAACTGTCTGTCTGTCTGTCTTGTCTTTAGAAACATTGCATCTAAAGGCTCTTAAATTAATAATAATCCAAGTTTCCTAAATTTTGAAATTTAACAGATAAAATCACAATTTGAAAATATAAAATTTTTTACAACTTTTGGCATCATTGAAGAACGATTTTAATAAAAGGATATTTTTGTTTGCATTATGGGTCAAAACTGTTAATTTTTTTGAGTTTTGCTTCCAAAATAATTGATATTCTTCTGAGCTTAGGCATTACATGAATGAAAACTTTTTCCTTAAACACTGATGACCCTTGAAAAAGATCATCAGATTTGAACTCAATTTTTTTAATAATAAATTTTTAAGTGTCTTTAAGCTATTTCAAAAGTAAATCTCAGAACTCAGAAAAAAAATCGCCAAGGTCAGTACCAAATTTTCAAAAATCCTAAATAAAATGTTAATTTGAATAAACTTATCTAAATTCAGTTCTATATTCAACTTATAGGTATACATTTGTCGAATAATCCTGAAACTACCAATCAATTCAATTCAATATTGAAAATCCTTCCTCAATGAAATCAACAAAGTAGTTTAATTAAGTCGAATGACTTATCACTGAAAAAAACTAATACTTGACTCAAATATGGATGATATAGTTTTGGGTCACCAAGAATCAATATAACACCTAGAATGATTTGGTTGATTTATAAAACGGCACATCGAGTTCAAATTTTTAAAGAAACTTTGTGTGAATTATAAGAATTTTAACATTTTGGGTAATTCAGTAAGAAAATTAAGATGAGCTTGAAATAGTATATTTTTTTTTATTATTGCGTTTTCCGTTCTTATGCTTTTTATTTATAATTTTTCAATCTCTGCAAAAAAGCCTCTCAAACCTCAAAGTTCTGAGTCCAACCAAAACTAGTTGAACATTTAGACTGCCCCAAATTTGTATGAGAGATTTCAAGCTTGTGAAATGTCATGCGCTGCAGGCTTAAATTGATCCTAGGCCTAGTACAAGGTCTCATGCCAAATTTAGGCCTTATCGGATCACGAGAAGGGGTCGTTCAAAAAGCCTAAATTTTGTATGGGATTTTGAGACGTATTGTTCGGGAGGAACATGAAAATTCAGTTTTTCATTAATAACTTTGGTCCCCTTCGGCCGATTTCATTTAAAAACGGGTTTTCCCAAAGCCTAAATTATAATAAATACTTCATCCGAATATTCATTTCGATTCGACTTTTGATAAAAAAAAGTTATTAAACTTTAAAAATGGCCTAACTTTTCTCAGGGTGATATTTTTCACTGTTAAAGTGATGATTATCACCCTTAAAAAAGAAAACTATTTTTTGAAGCTTAACTACTTTTGTGCCTTAACTTGAATCAAAATGCAGACTTGGGTTGAAATATTTGTCATAAATTGTTTTTTTGAAGAAATTGGTCGAAGGGGACCAAAGTTATTCATGAAAAACAAAGGATTTCATGCTCCTTCCGAACAAAATGTCCCAAAATCCATCGCGTCCGTATCCCAAACTTAATGTTCATTGAGCAACCCCTTCCCGTGATCTGATCTGGCCCAAATTTTGCATGAGACCTTGTACATGGCCTAGTATGAATTTTAGCCTGCAGCGCATAACTTTTTCAAATGTCGGGTCATTGGGGGCACTATATTGAACATGTATTTATTTGCTAACTGAATACCTTTCGTGAAATATTTTGTCTAAGGTTCTATAAACAAACAAAAGCGTTGACTATTAAGAAAAGCTTTTTGAGATTTTTTCTTCAACCGTGATTTATCAACGTCTTATCAGTTCAATCACCCGTCAGAAAACTAAATTTCAATAAAAATATCTCGAAAAATTTGTAATCCATATCTTCTTATTTCTTTTTATAAATTTTAGGGAAAAAAACTGAATGAAAATTTCAAACTTTTCATTCAACAAGCGTTTCTTTGAATCTGAACTTTTTGATTTGCTTTCCTAATTTGCCGTGATTTTTTGAATGTGGGAATAATCAAATAAGTTGAGAGATGTTAAAAAAACTATGAATTTAAAATTTTCCAGCTTGACGCGGTCCTAATGTTTTTAAAGGAATCAATCATCATATATCAATTTTCATATAAATACATTCCAAACATTAAGTTCAAAATTTCAGCTGTTTAAGCATAAGCTTTGATAATGAAGCTACAAATATCTTGTTTCTGCACTTTTACGATTTCGTTTTTTGATACTGATAGAAATGTTGAACATTTTATATTATTTTGATATAGATATAAATAAAAAACTATTATACGGGATCTTTAGAAAGTTTTGTCTTTTAATATTTATTCTTAGTGAGTAGCATCGATTTTTATCCCTAACCTTGATCCCTGACCTTGTGGAGCCTCGTTAATAAGCAGAAAATAATAAAATTTCACTTAAGAACCGCTAAATTTTACGATTTATAAAAAAATCCTGAAATCAGACCTTTTTTTTAAATTTTTTTTTACATATTCCATGAATTTAAGCTTCGTCCAAACCAACTCCAGAACCTTGAGACGTTTTATAGGAAAAACACGAAAATTAGAAAACGTTAGTAAAGTGTCAACTAAAAAACTTAAAAAATAACAAACATTGTAAGGATTTTACTCTATGCTGAAATACGGTTGATTGCCAAGTCTAATTTTGATATAATCAGTAGACCGAGTCGATTTGGGGTCATTTTCGAATTTCTCAAACCCTGGGGTCTCAAAAGCTTCGTTTTGGTCCAAAACTCATCCATGATTTTTTGCAGAATTTTTAAGTAACGTTTACATGAGTAAATTTGGACTTTTAGGTTTGTATGGGAAAATAGAATATTTTGTACTGAAAAATCAGCATCATTTTTGTTTCTTCTGTGTTACCGAGCCAGCTGGTGATTTTTGTGCCAATTTATAAATTTCTTATAGGAAATTTTCCGCTGAATAACTTCGTTGAAGACCGTAAATTCGTATCTTATTAGACAAAAAAGTTATTAGCTGTTTAACAGAGGTATGTCTTTTGGCATTGATGAACAATAAATTCAATTGACACCACTGCTTGTGCCCCGCGAAGTATTGCATGAAAAGTAGTCATGCAAAACCTCGCAAGGCACACAACAGTGGTGTCT
Source organism: Uranotaenia lowii (assembly GCF_029784155.1). Taxonomy (NCBI): domain Eukaryota; kingdom Metazoa; phylum Arthropoda; class Insecta; order Diptera; family Culicidae; genus Uranotaenia; species Uranotaenia lowii. The sequence continues at coordinate 96,643,558 of NC_073692.1, read as the reverse complement.
ATTGAATTTATTGTTTATCAATGCCAAAAGACATACCTCTGTTGAACAGCTTATAACTTTTTTGTCTAATAAGATACGAATTTACAGTCTTTGACAAAGTTGTTCAGCGGAAAATTTCCTTTAGGAATTTTATAAATTGGCACAAAAACCATCAGCTGGCTCGGTTGCACAGAAGAAACAAAAACGATGTTGATTTTTCAGTACAAAATATTCAATTTTCCCATACAAACCTAAAAGTCCAAATTTACTCATGTAAACGTTACTTAAAAATTCTGCAAAAAATCATGGATGAGTTTTGGACCAAAACGAAGCTTTTGAGACCCCAGGGTTTGAGAAATTCGAAAATGACCCCAAATCGACTCAGTCTAATAATCAGTGATAAATATTGATGGTCAAACCTATTCACTTTTGAATAATGGCTGTTCCTTCGAGTATCTCCTAATTTTTGGTATTAGCAGTATTTCAATCTACACTAATTTCAAACTTTCCTTCCCACAACTTTCTTTACCATGAGATATTTTTGTATTATTTCCGTGGATAACAAACTTTTCTTCCCACAACCGAAATGTTATCCTTTAAAGTTGTATCGCACTTAAAGCTACTGGCAAGCATTCCCTGATTTTGGTCTGTTTATTCAACCACTTTGCATTCGGTGAACAGTTTTTCATTGGAGTTGTTTATTCTCTTTATGATTTTTTTTTTTGCTTGTGCATCCATTTACTCGCACAAGTGCAGCAATGCACATAATAAAATAAACTTCTTCTCCGGTGCTTTCGGAAAAACATTTCGGGCAGAATCCGCAGTGTTGGGAGTCGTTTCATTTGTTTGTTTGTTTGTTTGTTTCATATATGCTTGCTTCCTTTCTTGCCTAGAGGAAGTTGGAAGCACCCAAACCCAGACCCAGACAACCCGACAAGAAAATGAACTAGCTCAAACAGACGAACGCTTTTAGGACTTCCGGCCAACCCACTTGTCATCATCGCCGAACGCAGTTTCGTAGTGATAATGGGAAGCAGACGTTTTTTTTTTGGCTACCGTTGACTTTGTGCTGTTGATGATTTTATTATGGTGATGATGCTGATTGTCAAGATGGCGAAGCTGCTGGGGTTATTTATGGTTCTAATGAATGCTGGCGGCTGACTCGGTGGTAAAGAAGTTACTTTTATGTGGAAACAGTTCGCAAAGTGCGAAGTCGGTAAATTTTGTACGAGTCAACTTTTGGATTGTCATTCGAATGACTGAGGTTTTCATTTTCGAAATTTGAAGAAACTGAGACTGATTAAAGCAATAAAAATCACATAAAAAACTCCTTCAAAATCTCAATTAAATCTTCAGTTGAGGTTACATCAGCTTCTGAAAAAATCAAATTGTTTTGATCAACAGATCCCTTAAAATTTTGAAAAAAAGCCCGAATTTTTGTGCCAAAACTGAATGATAGTTTTGCATCAACTCTTGTTTGTTTGTTAATGAAAATAAACCAATGTTTTTGTCATCAGCGTTATTTTTATTATTTTTTGACAATTTTAAGCCATTTCATAATTTTTTATCCAGTTTCAGACATATTCACGACTTTATTGTTTTCTTTATGATTTTTGTAATTTTTGTCATATTTGTAATTTTTGTCCTTTTGCGAATTTTTTGAGATTTTATTTATCTTTTACAGTCTCTTGAATGTTATTTTTCCATTTTTGCCACTTTTTAAAACTATGCAATTTGTGTTACATTTGATCGATATTATAAAACATAAATACATATTTTTTTATAGTGTCTAAATTATTTTGGTCCTGAAAATATAAGGTTATGTTGTTTCAAGAAACCGTTCGTGGAGTCTGTATTTAACATAGACTTTTAAATCGCCCTCAAATTTGTTCTGGATAATTTTACAAAAAAGTATGTTGTTTTTCGGGTTTAGTAAGTCGATCTAAGAAAAAAAAAAAACAAATCGCTAATCCGTCGAAAAAAGAGCAGCATAATAAATTCTCATTGTTTTATCATATCTTGATACATTTTTCATGCCACACAGTCAACAATGAGCCCTTTGACTACATGATTTTTATTTAATTGAGAAAAGCAGTTATTGATTCAGTGAAATAATATAGTTTTTATTCGAATAACGCAACTGAACAAGTTTAAAATAGTTATTGTAAGTATTTCAAAAGTTATGGACCATCTTAGTTGAAGAATAATTTTGGAAATTCTAAATGCAATTCAATACGATTTTGAAGATTTCTTCCAAACCATGTAAATTGGGTGCAGAAAGTTGTTTGAGATTGATTGAAATAAAATTTTTTTTTGGAATTTGCAAATCTGAAGATACAACAGCGATTTTCCAAAAACTACTACTAAATTTGTTTTTGGAAACTTTCCCGCATACTTTGTTCAATTTCTCACACAAACATTAAAATTTCGAAATAAAAAAACCATAGGCTTATTTCATTTAATCCTTTGAATATTTTTTGTCCATGCATTACTTTAAACTATCCAAGCGTTTGCGAAATACTTAGATTTTTTTTAGTGTTGTTTCAAAACAATATTATGCATTAACTGGTTAAAAATAAAATCTTAGAGTAATCTGATAGATCTGATTTATAAGATGTTAAATCGATTTCACAAAGAAAAAATGGTTCATCAACACAATTTATCCAGAAAAACTAGATCTACCATTGAATACTATAAATAATTTCAAATTTTAGTTAAATTGCCATTTCGAGATAAAAAAAAATTCAATTAATATATTTCTTATTGAAAACAATTGTTGGTTTTTAAAACATTTTCTTACCGCTCAAAACTTATTTTCTGTCAAGATTATATCAAATGATGTAGACAGAGACAAGGAACGTTTTTATGAACCGGAAAAATTTTATATTTTTTACTGCTATATTCTATATTTGAAAAAATAGAACCCTTAAAATAATAAAATGAATGCATAAAAAAATTCCTATGATTCTGGAGTGATTGTTTTAGCATACTGACTTATTAATTAAGGTTTATTTTACAAAATAGAAATATAAACCCGCATGATGATAAAATGAATTTAATAATAATAATATATTATTTACGGCGTAAGCCTGATTCAGTGCTCATGTTTTTAAAGGTTTTTTTTTATTTTTTTCTGGAAATCCTTCTTTAAAAGGCCTTTTTATGTTTACATTATGCGTTTTTTTTTTTATTTTTTTATTTTTTTTTTATGTATGCTATAAACGATTGGTGTTTTGAGTTGATGATCGCTTAAATATAAAACTATTCAGCTCCTTCAATTTTTTCGATTGGTGATCGCCTAGTTGGACTTTGCTTCCACCGCGCTCTTGACGGACTAAATTATTAACCTGAATTCTGAAATGAATGATGAGTTCTGGATTAGACCTATGACTTTGAATTCCAAATCTGTACCTTAAATATTATTGTTATTAACTGAATTCTGAATCTTTATTCGGAATCTAAGTTAAGAATTTGAATTAAAATTCTTGTTCTGAACTCTCTCAAACCCATTTTTCTACTGAAAAATACGTAGAAATTAAGTTTTATGATAACAAACAATATTTTTTTGCTTCCTTTTTTCCTTTTTTCAAAACTTGCATAACCAGATGGGCTGGAGAACTTAATATTTCAGTACTTTTTCGGTTGCATCATTTTTTCTCTTAAATTTTGAAACTGCTTCAAAGCAATCATTTTATTTTTTTTTTGTGTAAATAACTGAGATATTTCTATTCATGCAGAAGGTGCATTATTAACACATTTGTCAACTTTTTACCAATATTATGCAAACCAAACTACAATCGAGTTTAATGCCGATTTTGAGAAGGGTTTACAGGTGGGGTTGGCTATAAAGGGTTGATATTATTTCTCAATCTGAATTCTAAATCTGAATTTTTGTTCTCAATTTTCATTTTGAATTTGATTCTGCGTTCTAAATTTAAATTTGATTCTGGAATCTTGATCTGAATTTCGAACAGAAATTCAAAATATTAACTCAGAGTCTAGGTAAACTGAATCTTAATGCTATATAAAACCTGATTTCTGTAATTTGATGTTGAAATATGATTTCTGATCTTTGTTCTAATCTGAATTTTGTTTGCAAACGCAGAAATCTAATGGATTTCTTATTAAATTTTTAATGTGTTTCCTGATTCTGTATTCAAAATATTTTTTTTCCAAAAATAAAAAAAATGATCGGAATTCACATTTAGTATTAACCTACATTTATCTGAATCTGAATAAGAATCTGAATAAGAATCTGAATCCTGGAATTGAAATTTGAATTTGAATCCTTAATCTGAGTTTGAACTCCAAATCTCAATTCTGAATTGACATTCTATTTTTAACATTCAAATGTTAATTTTCAATGCTTATGATGATAATGCTTCTAAATAAATTCTACCCACTCAGTTTCTCCATCTTTCATTTCTTCTTACATTTTATTCGTCAAGAAATTTTCATGATC